>NW_027529424.1:12870636-12885707 GCF_008692635.1 Crocuta crocuta | reverse complement strand
GTTCGCGGCTGCTGGACGGGCGCTCAGGCAGCACGGCCAGCATGGGGGTGGGGGGCCGGCGCCCCCGACAGCTGCCAGCGGCCTGTGAACAGGGAAGGCCAAGGACATTGGAGCGAAGGTTTTGTAAAGCTTCGTTTTTACAGTATCTAGAAATTTCTTTAAAATATTTTTACTCTTGACTTCTGCTGCTCAGTCAGAAGATGTTAGTAGGTCACAGTCTCATGTTTTTAAGCTCGTGCTGACCTGCGCATCTCTGAGCGAGGGAGCCACGTCCCACAGACACACACGCGTGATCACAAGTAGGTCGCCGTGCACAGCGCGTGGCCTGTCTGCTTCCACCGTGACCGTGTTCTGCGTAATCAGAAAGTCTGCAAATGACCATAACATCGGAGAAAGCCACAGTCGTGAGCAGAAGGCACACGCAGGTAACATTCAAGTCACTCCTCCTTCCCTCCCCTCCTTTCCTATTAACAAAGAACTCAAATGCCACTTCTCCTCTCAGGGAGGTTTCATGTTTGGGTGGCTGAGTCGCAGAGAGGTTAGGTGACCCCCACCCTGGCATCTTGGGACACACACACCTTGAAGAGCCTGTTCTGCTGCAGTCGGGAGCCCGGCAACCCCAGTGCTGGCCTGGGTGGCCTGAGCCAGGGGCCCGGGCTGGGGAGGCCTGCTCGCAAGCACGCGACTCTGCTGCCCTCCGTCCTCGCCGTCTGTTTCAACAGATAACTTCTTTTATGAAGCAAACCCCACACTCTCATCTTTTCTCTCTTTCTGTGCATGTGTGGCATGGTTTAAAAAATAAAAAAAGGTAATACATAAAATTTTAATGTAATCCTTTTTCATGACTTTTCTCATCCTTGGTATCAAAATCAGGACACAGTCTGATAATTATCTTCTTGTTATCTGTGATTTCTTTGATTCCTCTGATCTGATCATCTGTATTACCATGACTTTGGGTAAAATAATGTGTCTAAACTATTAGGCATGCTCGTTTGCTGGGAGGGTCCTCTAGGAAATTTTTCTAAAATGAATAATGAGTAAAGGAATAGTGTGCTGTTGGTCAGGAAGAAATTTCATGACACGTATTTACTTATAAAAGTTTGGATCCAGGGGTGCCTGGGTGGCTCAGTCGGTTAAGTGTCCAACTTCGACTCAGGTCATGGTCTCACGGTTTGTGGGTTCGAGCCCCACATCGGGCTCTGTGCTGACAGCTCAGAGCCTGGAGCTGCTTCAGATTCTGTGACTCCCTCTCTCTCTGACCCTCCCCTGCTCACACTGTCTCTCTCTCTCCCAGAAATAAATAAAACATTAAAAAAATTTTTTAAAGTTTGGATCTGGTTGTGTGGTTCATTTTNACACTGTCTCTCTCTCTCTCAGAAATAAATAAAACAAAAAAAAATTTTTAAAGTTTGGATCTGGTTGTGTGGTTCATTTCAAGTTCACCTGTGGTGGCCCTTCTGAAATAGAGAAATTCTGTCCACAGTATTTATGATTCTGGTGGGAAGTGCTAGGCTTCCGGGTGGTCAGGTCACGGGTGTAGGAGGCCGTCGGGTCCAGTCCCCCCCGCCTTGAGTGGACCTCAGGCATCTCAGGCCAGCTGCCCTTCCCAGGCCCTTCCAGCCCTCCCGAGCACAGTCAGGTCTGGTCTTCTAGAACATTCACTGAGCACCTGTGGATCCACAGCCCTGGGTGTGGAGCTAATCCCCATGTCCACTTCACAGAAGAGGAAGGTCCAGCTTAGGAGGAGAGACGCTGCTGGAAGCATCCGGGGCAGGGGTGCTGCCGACCGCTGAGGGCTGACATGAGACTTGCCCTGTGCTTGGTGGTCACGGGCCTGCGGTCCGACGCTGGGTGAGGGACTGGGTGAGGGACCGGGTGGTCAGAGGCAACCGTGATGGACCAGTCTGCGTGGCAGGTGTGGGAGGGGGCGTCCTCTGGAGAGCTGGGGGAGGGAGGGGGCGCCAGGAGCTCTGTCCCACCCCTGGGTGCAGGCTCTCTCCCAGCACGGCCACAGCCTTTCCCAGAGCGTTAATCTGACAACCGCCTTACGAGCAGCTTGAGTGTCTCCCTGGTCAGGGTGACAGTTTTCCACATCCAGGATTAAAATCTACTAACCCAGTTGACACTTCGGGCGTCTGCTCACGTGCTGCCGGGGGACCAAGCCACTCGAGTGTCTCTCCGGCCCCGGATGAGCCGGCCTGGCCCCAGCAGGGGACACAGCAGCTTCTCTGACTCACCGAGCGTCTGTGCCAGGCCCACGCGGGGCAGGAGGACTGCAGGGCACAGCGTGTGGAGACCCGGGAAGCGCGAGCCTGAGGCGGCCCGTGTCCTCTCACCGCTGGCCGGCGGGTCAGACGCTTGCACGGGGGTCAGAGCTTCTCCCGTTCTGGGGGCGCCTGACCCGGGCTCCGGATTCACTAATTGTGTGACCTCAGTGTCCGAGTCACGTGCTGGTCGAGGGCCCTGACACCGCGCACGCGCCTACGGATGTCGCGTCAGGGCACCAGGACACACGCCCTTGAGAACGTTGCTGACCGTCCACCCGTTAGACTCGTCCGAGCACGACGCCAGAGGCTGCGTGGATCGCGGCCTGAATGTTCCCCGTGACCACCAGGCCCCGGCGTCCTCCTCCGGAAGATGCTTCTAGCAGACGGGACATGCTGTGTGCTGACCTGCGCACACGGCAGACGCCCGCGCCACTGCCCTCCGGAGCGGCTGCCTCGTCTGTCAGCGACGAAGAACTCAACCTGGACTGTGGAGAAGTCCGGAGAGTTCTGAAGGTCCGGCCACGGTCCGGCCATGTCCGGTGAGGGACTGTTCAGTCACCCCCGCCTGATCCTATCACTGCAGGGCCCGGGGGGGCCAGCGCTTCCAGAAGAGTCTATAAATAGACTACATTTCAGGGCATCCCATGAGGAGCTGGGTCTATAAAGACCCCGATAATTGTGCTTGTTTCCTGCTTTTATTGCGAGCCGTGCTTTGGATGATTAGTGTGTTTTTCGGGCTAATGGCAACAGTATGTTGAATGAAAATGCCATTCCTGGATAAAATGATCAATCTCCTTGACTTTGCCAGTAAACACATCCCATCGGGGGGTGGCTAATGTGCTTTTATGACCTCCCTGTCAGAGAGGGTACCATCAGCATGCTTGATAAACTATTCTTTGGGGGCTTCCTTTTAATTTTATTTTTTATGCAATCATGGGAGCCCATAACCCATAAATTTGGCCTGATGCTTTCTCACTATTAACTAATCCTGAAGAAGCCCTCTGGGGTCCGCCAGGCGCAAGCCCTTCAAAGACCCTGCGTGGGACATGGGAAATGATGTTCGCCCTGGGACTGAGGGTTAAAGACGGGGCTGCTGCTGTGGTCTTCGCCATCGGAGCTGTAACCGGACTAAATGCCATGTAGTCAAGACGCTGGACGCTGCAGGATTTGCAGATGGGACTGCCTGTTTGTCTTTAATAAATTCATTGACTCACAGAAGAGGAATTAGGTTGTTTGAGAAAAGGATGTGGAAGTGGCTCCAGACGGCTGATGTGCAGTTTCTCATTAGGTCCGTGCAGGCTCCGAAGTGCTCAAATCCAAATGAAGCTCCAGAGTCTTTTTGGAAAACACGGGAACAGCTGTGCAACGAGAAGGGGAATTTAAATGTGTCCCCAACCAGAGGCATCGAGGGGCGCCGCTCCAGCCCACTGAGGACCCGGCCCCGCAGGAGAGGCTGTCTGCTTCGCTCCGGAGGTCGGGCCGGGCCAGGCCGTTCCTGGTGTAAGGCCGGCACTGCTTGGCCACCCAAACCCCCTCGCAGGAGCTGTTTCTGACACCGTCTTCAGCCACCGAGGACACTTACCGACAAATGATGATTTTCAAACTAAGACTCAAATTTAAGGGATGTCTGAAGCTGACCGTGGGTGTAGCTCCTCTTCTAAATTCCATACTTATCCACTCAGAGAAGCTGGGAGGTGAAGGACAGAGTCGATGGCACCTTGGGCCCCTTGTTCTACTGTAATTATCGCTAATCTTGATCTTCGATAGTTTTCTGCTGCTGTCACTCATTCCCTGGGATCCAGCCCAAATCTGCAGCACAACACTAAAACCTTTTGTCATAAAATCAGTAAAAGTCAGATATCAGTATACAAGGAGCTCTCAATTCTGAAGTGTTTTGTTCTGTTTACTTGTGTGTGTTGGCTGGGGGTTGGGCGGGAGGTAATGGCTGGTACCAGCTTGAGCACCTAATTCCAACACTCAGACTTCTTATTAGAGTGGCTTTTGTGAATTCAGCAAATACTTACAGAGCAGCTCTCAAATGGAGGCTTCATTCTCACGCTCAGAACAGTGGGCAACAGGGAAGGGGTCTCGTTCCTCGTGTGGCTGACCCTCCAGTTAGAAGGCGCAGGCCACATGCTCCAAGTCTGTCCTCTGGAGCAAAGCCAAGCCGGAGGACGGGGTGCTGGGCCCGGGGGACCTGGTGCAGTGTGGTGGCCTTTGCACAAAGGCCTAGAGGGATGGACGTGAAGACCACTGCAGGTCACATACACGGGCAGCCACGTGCTCTACACGTGAACGCCACGCTCAGCACCTGTGCTAGCCACACCTCCAATCCACTAAGAGAGGTTGGTGTCGTTTCCTGGCGGGAAATGTAAAGTCCAAAGAGTGGGTGCTGCTTTGGGAGAAATGAAGGTCATGTGACATCATACACAGGGGTTGGGATTTAAGTTAGAGAGTGCACGACTCAAATCCTGTCTCGTGGCCCAGGGCCCTTCACTCTCTCCCAAAGGTCCTGCCCTGACGACAGATGTGGGGCGGCTGGAAGAGTGTGTTGTCCAGACAAATGTGGAGGAATCTTCCATGTTTTCAGTCAGATGAGGCGGGCGGGGCGGAGATCTCCATACACGGGAATGCCTCTCATCTGTGTCGTGCCCACCCTCGTACGGCCATAGAGACTCCACGGACGCTCAACAGCCTCACTGAATCCAAGGGCATCTGCCAACTTCCCTACTTTAAAAATCCCCGACGGTTTCCCTGAACGTTTCTCATTTCTAACAAACCTGCTTAATCTTAGGCTGCAAGCAACCCAGAGCGTAACTAAAAATGCTCGCTACCCATGCCCGCGACAGGCTGTCACGTGATTTCTCAGGGTGTCAGGTGAACCTCAAGTCCGTCTGAAACAGCAACCCCTGGACGCCACCCTGGCACGGTGGCCCAACAAGGGGGCCCTTCCTGTCCGTCCTCGTCTGGGGCGCCCTCAACCTGGGTGAGTTTGGGTGTCCGGTTTCTAAGCCACCAGAGAGTCCTTCGCTGCGAAGCATCTGCCTGGGACGGTGGTGAGTGCAGAACGAGAGAACATCCCCTGTGAGCTTAGGGCAAGCAGAGCGTGATGGTTTACGACACCCCATTCAGCGCTGGTGTTCGGAAGCCCGGGGACTACTTGGAGATGGAAGGGTTTGCTTGGGGAGAAGAGGCTTGGGTGGCCCTTCTCACACGAGCACTGAGAAGTCACGGCGGATCCGGTCCCCCTCCCCGCTACGGCTGCCGAGAAGCTTTTGCTTTTATAGTGAAAACCCTTTAACTCGAGCGTATTTTTCTGTTCTTCCGCCTCCTGTGGCTTCCTCTTACTGTTGTATCCTCAATCACCCGTCTGTCTTTTACCCTCTAGTCCTGAGTCAGCCGTTCCATCTTTCTGGAATGATATGGTGTGTAAACAAACCAGCAAAACCACACAAATGTATAAAATCACATGTGACCCTACTGGTACAGAGCACCCTGAATGTTCAGAAGGATGGACTTACCATTTTGGGACCACAGGCAGGGAATTCATCTAACGCAGGTTCGTACAGCTATTTCTAACAACCGTTAACTCTCAATCGTTTTTCAATTATATGAAAAGAAATGAATTAGGAATTTCAATGTCTCTCAATGACCATGTGATACTGAATATGTCTTTTTTCCAATGCCCATTATGTGGAAAGTATTTTCCGGATAGTGATCATCCAGATACCGTTTCAGTCTGGGCAAGCACTGCCGACAAACCTTTCTGCAGAAATGGGGTGTTCTAGATCTGCGCGGTCAGGTGTGCTGGCACCAGCCACTCGTGGCCACTGAGCACCCGACATGGGCCAGTGAGACCGAGAAACCGAATTTCAAGTTCTGTTGTTTAACGTCGGCCAAAGTCGAGTCGCGCACGCGGCTAACAGCTACTGCTTCCGAGCCTGCCTCAAGTGTGACGCATAAGCCGCCACCCAGAAGCCTAAAGTTCCGCCGCACACGCACTTCTGGCAGTTTATACTGTGAGAATGAGAAGTCCTTCGTGAGGAGGCATTTGTACTTGGCCAAGTACATGGAAAGTCACAAAATTTGGCCATGTTGCAGGAAATGGGGAATCTGTCGAGCTCACGGCAAGGCCAGGACTGGGTTTTACCACATATCCTTGAAAACTCAGGAGAGTCTCATCTCAAGGGAGGAGGTGACTGTCATGGCCTTGGTAGGAGGGGGACACAGAGACAGAGGTCACGGGCAGAGCAAATGGAGAGGCGCAGTGCCAGCAAGCGCTGACTGCTGGCGAGCACTGAAAGCCCGAGTCTTGTGGTGAAAGGCAAATCTGTTGGCCACGTTCACATTACATTTCAGCTGGAGGCTTTTCAGAAAAGCAACAGCAGCAGTGCGCGTACAGCATCTGGAGAAAGAGGGAAGCACGGGGATCCGCACTAGCGTGAACAGCCTGGCCGCGGACTCTGAGCGCTCGGGGGGTCTGGACGCACCCGCGCTCTCCAGGGAGCCCTGGGGCGGGCCTGCGTGTCCCCACCGTGGCAGGTGCAGGCTGTGTGATGGGTGCCCTGGGCGCCTGCCCCGAGCCAGCCTCCAGGTGCACTGCAGGGAGCACGGTGCCCGCAGGCCTCCGGGAGCCCCACCCTCCCTTACCCCTGCCCGGCTTTCTGGCTGCGGTCGGGAAAACTCGGGTCACAACAGTAAGGACATCCTTCCAAGGTCACCAAGTACCTGAGACATGGGTGAATACCGGCCCTGCATGCGGGAGTCAGCTTTCCAGCTCCGACGTGACCTAAGCCCAGGGTTTCCGCAGGGGAAGGCGGGCTGGACCCCCGTGCCACTCACCCCTGCAGCCAGAGTCCCCGGGGGCCCGAGGAAGAAGTGACCCGAGACCCCAAAATACCTTATCCCTACCCTGGAGGAATCAGGGAGAGGCCGGGTACGAACTGCAGAAACGGTGCTGCTCTCACCGCGCTTTCGTGAGCAGCGTTCCCCCTCGCGGGGGTCAGGAAGGCCTCCGTGATGTCGCACCGCGTCTCCCCCTCATCGCCGCCTGCCGCTGTCGACACTGAGCACACAGCCTGTGCCTTCCTCCGCCCTTCCACGCCCACGCCTGCTCCCATGTCTGCGGGTAGAGGGTCTGGGCCAGCCTCACGGCGGGAAAGCCCAGATCAAGCCCCGGCCAGGTGTCCCCACTGGGTGGAGCGGGGACCCTCTCTGCACCCACCCTTCCCTGCCTGAGGTTTTCCGTTGTGCCACGAGTGGCCATCGACCGAGAAGCGAGGGCGGGCGGTGCTCAGACACCCGTGGTGTGGAGCTGAGGCGCGTGTATCCCGCACCAGAGCCCCGTTTCCCCGGAAGGGCTGACGCCAGCGCGCCCTGGGCCACCAGGCCTGCGCCCTCCTTGGCCGACCTGCCTCCCGTCTCACTCCCCTCACCCCAAACAAACCTCCTCTACCCCATCCTCCGATGCAGCTGCTCCGATCTCAGGAAGACCAAGGCGGCCTGCCGGGTTCCTCGGCCGCTGGATCGACTAACCGCTGGTTCGACAGAACAAGGTCTCCTCCGGCCTCTCCTCTCTGTGCGGGGCCCCGGCTCACACACCAGCCAGCTCGTCACTCCGGCGCACGTCCTGACGCCTGGGCCTCACCCCGAGCCTCTGCCTGTTTACCTGGGTCGCTGTTCTACGCCTTGGAAAATGAAGGTTGGGGTCCCTTCCTGGGCTAACGTCACCCTGCTTCCCACAGATGAGAAAAGAAACACGTAGAGGGGCTGCTAGCGCGTCGTCGGAAGCGCACGGGCTCGCTGGCGCCCTCGGCGCACACCCCCCTGGGATGTGGGGGAAACGGGGGCGGGGGAGCTCACGCACAAGAACAACATACAGGTCGGGGGCAGAAGGGTCGCAAACGGCCGCACCGGAGGCGTCTGCCTTTCAAAGGTCTTGGCGACGAGAGCGATTGGCAGCTGGGCCGGGAGGTTTGCTGTCAACCCACCTGTCTGGGGCTCCGCTCCCTCGTGCTCGGCTGGGGAGCGACAGCGCCGCCTCAGGAGCAGAGAGGAGGAGGCTGTCCCCCCACGCTGGCCGGGTCGGGGCTCGGCTGCGGTCGGCATGTCCTGCCCATGGGCTTCCCGCCCGCTGGAGGGAGGGTTTCCTCCAGGGCCTCTCACACTCACGTTCACGGCAGCCGTGCCCAGTGAGGGGCAGACAGCTTCACTCAGATGCTGTCCTGGGAGCCACTCTTGCTTCCTGACGTCCTTCCCTGGAAAATGGCAGTGTTTTCTTAAATGGTGAATCAGACAGAAAATGGTGCTAATTCATTTTTCTCCTTCAGATCAGTTAAGCAAATGAATACCAAAGAGCCGATTTTCTTGTCTGGCTTGTATTCTCACTGGAAGCAAAGCGAGGTAGGGACATCTTGGGATGCCGTAATTGTCCAGGGAGAAGCAATTACGGAGGCTGGTATTATCAGGGAAGTCTGCCGAGTGGGAAGTGTGTGGTCTGGCTGGCGGTCTGGTAAATCGACTCTCAACACGAGGCGTCCATGCTTTTTTCATGTGCTGGAAGTTAAGTTTCCATACTGCTTATTTCCTTCCCTGATTTTCCTACTCTGTTTGCCTCCTGGATCTGCTAACACCATTTGCCACCGGGGTTTCTCGCGAGCGGGTTTGTCAGGGTGCCTGCGCGCCACCTCTCCGAGGACAGTGTGGACCCCAGAGCCTGGCCCGGCTAGCAAGCAGCAGTGACACGTCGCTGTCCGAGAACCAGTCCCTGCTCTGTCACCACCAAACAGGGTTCCATCCGGTCTCTGCTTCCCCGTCTGAGCCGCCAGCAGGCAGCTCCAAGGGACAGGGTCTCCCTACAGCCGTGGCCCCAGCGTGGAGGATGGAGCCTGCTGCTGGGCAGGAGCCCACTCGGTCTTTCTCAAGCAAGTTGACGGATGGCATCATTCACATCCCTTCCGTTCCAACCAACTTCCGGACAGGGCAGCAGGTGATACTCAGTGTGCGTAACGGGCCCTGTTAGGCAGGGGCTTCCTGGCAGTGAAATTACGGACACAGGATTCTTCCAGTCAGATCAGAAACTACCACGCTGACGGCCTTTGGAAACTCAGGCCCTCGTAACTAGAAACAGTGGTTCAGAAAGATGAACTCACACAGCCGGTCATTTACCTACTACTTAGTTTTACCCCAGTTCTTACTCCAAGAAAAGAAATGAAACCCGAGATGCTTTGTTCAATTCCAACACAAGCGATGACTTCTGAAGTTACTCAATGGTTGCCGTAAACTGTATTTTAAAATCTGTGCCCAGTGGTCTGTCCCGTGCCGCGGAGCCCGGGCAGCAGCCTTGAAAACCCACATTTCTTTCACGTTTCAGCATCTGTCCCGTTAAAAATGTTGTACACAAATCTTCTAGGGAGAAATACGCATTCCCAAGTTTCCCGTAAGATGCATCGAAGAGAATCTTCAAGTCAGGACGTGCGTGCACACCTGTGTGTCTGAAAATCCCCACGGAGAAGCCATCTGCCGCTGAGCCCGGAGAGAAAGGCTGTTTGTCCGGCGCCGGGCTCCGACCCACAACGACGTCCGAGGGCAGAGCGGACCGTCCCTCCTGCCCGCGTCTGTTCCTCCTGTCTCACTGACTTCTCTGCCCCTCGGATGTGTTTGGTATGTTATTAGCCTGCGACAGAGCATGCCAGTCAGGGGTTGGGACTTCCTTAGCGTGTTTCCTCCAAAACTGTAGACGCACCTATGTTTCTGTCCCTTGTACATTTGTAACTCTTTTCCTCCTCTATTCTCCTGAAATAGAGATTGTAGGATATTAAAATAATTGCCATTCTGGCTCCATTCTAGAGCTGGAAATGTCTTTGCTGAGGCCTAAATGTTATTTAGCATCAGTGCCCATGCTACCTCTGACCCTGGAATTTCACTTTGGAATTTATCTTTAGAAAGTAATTGGATAAGTTCATGCTGGCAAAAGTCCGAGAGCGTTCATGCCAGGATTTCTCATAATATCAAGAAGTATAAGCAGTAGAAATATCCAGCTGAGACCAAATTAGGTTGTGTCCTCATAAAGGAGTATATGTAACCTTTCCCCTTGATACTATATTTACTGAAGAATTTTTGTATACTATGCTGTTGGGTTGAAAATTCAATTACTGGGGCTCCTGGGTGGCTCAGTCAGTTAAGCATCTGCTCTGTTCTTGATTTTGGCTCAGGTCATGACCCCAGGGTTGTGGGACAGAGCTCTGTGTCAGACTCCGTGCTTAGCATGAAGCTTGCCTGAGGTTCTCTCTCTCCCTCCCTCTCGCTCCCTTCCCCTGCTCACCCTCCTTCTAAAATTAAAAAAACAATTCAATTACCAAATGGCATGTACCGCATGTTTTCTTTTTGGCAATAACTCTGTATATATGTGTATGCATAAAAAATACAACCAGAGGGTTATATTTACCAAAATGATAAAAACACTTCTATCTGGGCGACGGGATTGTGAGTGATTTTTCACTTAGATTTTAGTATCTGTATGAATTGTCTGTCGCAGGCATAGGCTATATTTTTAAAAGCAAACAAGTAAAAAGCTACACTTAGAGAAGAACGAACATGGGTCTCCCTTTCATTTCTGGCGCACAGCACAAGCTGACAGACGGGTGTAGAGAGCCGGCTGCCGCGCCTGCGTCTGCTTCCTTACGTTTCCAGGTAGAGTGGTAAGAACCACCCTGCTCGGTGCCCCTGATGCGTGGTCAAGTGGCCACG
The DNA here is from genome assembly GCF_008692635.1 of Crocuta crocuta. Lineage (NCBI taxonomy): Eukaryota > Metazoa > Chordata > Mammalia > Carnivora > Hyaenidae > Crocuta > Crocuta crocuta. Next base: position 12,874,692 of record NW_027529424.1, on the reverse strand, counting down.
CTGAAAACCGAGTGTGTGTCAGCTCCATACTTGCTTGACTCATAGTTTGCTTCCTCAGGAAGAACATTAAGGGACAATCTCTCGGTGCATTTGCTGGATGACAGACGTTCAGGACTGCTCAGACCCAGGCACCATTTTCTGCATGATGATGGTATCAAACAATATTTATGTATTTATTACACATAAAACGCTAAGATGCAAACTATTCAGATGGTTCTTTGACCTTTTCTGTGCCTGAGAATGTAGCAAGACCGTGATCTAAACTGAAAGTTGAACCTGGTGGAACACGCTTCAGAAATGTTGGACCATCTGGGCCCAGCCCCACCCTTCTCCCAGTGTTGACGCTGAGTCACAGGAGGCGCTGGGACTCGCCCGGGGGTGTCACTATAAACCGTGAGAAACGTGGACAGGGGCCCTGCGGCGTGGGCTGGGGCGGCTGTATCGCCTGCACGGGAGCCGCCTGCGCTGGGCCTGCCGTGGGCGCTGGCCCTGGAGACGTCCAGGGCTCCCGTGGGTTCTCTGTGTCACTTGCACAGGAGCATCCCCGCCGAACGTGACCGGGTTTGCCTGTCCCCGGTCGCAGCAGGACGCGGTGGTTAAGGACACGCTCGAAATCCAACAGGCCCGGGGATGGACCTTGACTTAGCCACCACCAACCTGCAGGATCTTGGAGATCTTTTCTAATCTCTGTAATGGTTGTTTTATTTCTACACATAATTCTTAGTTAAAAATGTCTACCCCGTATGATCGTGGGGAAAAATCAAAGGAATTCTCCACGAGCGCACAGTTGCCTGGAGTAATTACAAATGGTAATTTTCTCATCGTTGCTGGTGGTGAGACGGGGTTTATTGTGCCTTGGCTGGAAGCTGAATCAGGCTCACGTTTGAAACAGCCGATACCAACAGAGTTCAACTTAGTTGGCAGCTGACCTGTGTCCTCACGAATGGCTGGAATCCAAGGGACAAGGTCACGACGGGAGAGCCTGAGCCGGGCAGGGAGGTTGGATAGGGCGTCTGAGCCCAGGGAACCTGCTGGGGCCAGAAGCGGGGCTGTGCTGGTGTGACGGCCTCGGTGTAAACCAGTGTCCCCAACACAGTGCTGGAGGTCAGGACACTCGGCTCCCGCAAAGTCTCCAGCTCGGAGCCCCTTCTGTGTGACCGGCGTGACCTTCCCACTTTCGGGTTTGCACCTGCTCCTTTCTTCCTGTCGTTCAGCGCGTTCTTTCCTTGTACACGCGAGCAAAGGCCTCGCCATGCCCCCGCGCTCTGCAGCAGTTACATAGTTCTTCCTTCAGGAGGGGGTCTCTTAGTTACTAAACTAGTGTACTTGAAGCCTGGTTTTCTGGAGCCCCTGTGGGGGCATCTCTGGTCTCCTTCTCAGAACATTTCCACACTGCGTCTGGTGGACAGGCCACGTGCACAGTGAGGCTCCTTCCGACAGCTCCCGCCTCCTCACCGGCCCTTAACGGACGCCTCGTTTGTGCTGCGGGTCCCGCGGTGTTAAGGACGCCTAACACTTACTAGAGTGAGGATTACAGTGTTATTGCTTATAAAGCCGTTAAACTCTCTTTTCAGGGTTGTTTCAAATCCTGATCTCCCAGCACTAACCGGGCACCAGGCCCGCTGGACAAAGGCAGGGAGGGGACCAGCCACAGCTTTGCGGTCTCTCCGCCTGCATTCAGCCCCTTTCATTAATAAGAGCCCGACTGACATTCCATTAGCAGATCAATAAGGGGCCAAATCTACAGTCAGCCACTTGGCTGTTACTGACAGTGCAGATGCGTGTTTTCTTCGCAGGGGAGACGCATGCGGTTCTACGTGAACCTCTGTTTAATCAGACGACAGACTAGTTAACAACAATGACTGTCCCTTTAGTTACCTGATTTAGAGCTTGAAAATAGTATTTTATCATAAAAATTTTTTTAAGTTTATTTCTAGAAAGAGAGAGAAAGATCAGGGTAGGGGCAGAGAGAGGGGGAGAGAAAGAACCCCAAGCAGGCTCCATGCTCAGCGCACAGCCTGACCCCGGGCTCAATCTCACGGCCCTGGGATCTTGACCTGAGTTGAAATCAAGAGCGCTTAGCTGACTGAGCTGCCCCATGGCCCCTATCATGAAAATTTTTAGTTAGAGCAGTAATTTTCAAGTGTGTAAGCAGAAAGATGACGCCATCTGGACATCCTGTGTTACAGATCTGAAAGTTAATGCCACATGCTTTGGTGACTTCAGAAGGTCACACGACTTTGTGGGGGTAAAAGAAAGGAAGGGTCCTCGACTTCCAGACTGCTCCCTCATCACGTTAGGCTGGTCTCAGGGACCTGCCTTGGTCTGTCTGCACTCAAACCTGACAGTTTCTGTTGTTACCAGGGCCCGCATTTGGACCGTTATCTGGTTCCGGCATGCCAGACATGGTTTAGGGGGTCTAGTCTTCTTTAGCACAGGAATAGGGTTCCAGCCTTGTATTTCCCAGATTACTAGTGGCTCTTTCCTCCTCAAGAACAATGGAGGACAGCAGTGATGAGGAACACCTCAGGGCTGCACCCTCTCAAGCCTGGCTGGGCCCTCCACGCCCTCGCCCGCCACCTTGTCAGCTTAACCCCTGTGCACAGCCACTTTTGTGGTCCTTCTATAAACCTGTCCTGTGGGTTATAAGCATTTACTGCTTAGCTTCTGTGTTGTTCCAATCAGTGTCGCTCATTTGCTCAGCTGCCATCCATCCACCCACCTACCCATCCATCCATCCATCCGTCCATCCATCCAGCTTATTAAGGTTTTCTTTCATCTATTCTACACTTGCTATGTCTCAGACAATGTCTGCGGAACACAGAACTCTGAGATGGGTAAGTGGATGGACAGATGGAAGAGGTGGGAGACAGATGAATGACTGATGGCAGATGCCCCGTGGTCACTACCTCTGGGGATGCACAATTCTGGAGGAGAGGCTAAGGTGTAGCATACTGTCAAGTGCAGTGGATGGAACAAGTTCTGGGCTCCATTCTGACACTGCACCCAAGTCTGGCAGATGTTTTTATGCTCGAGGAAACACCAGATACAAGTTCAGCTAAAGTGACAGCCACTCATTCCTAAAATTCAGTACAAATACATAGACTAAGATCCAAATTACGAGGGTTTCTTGATCATCTCTTTCCCCCCCACAAACATACATCCATTTTCTTGGTCTTTCGGGCAATTTTGCAGACCTGTTGGTGTCACAATTTTGAATTTTTGCCAACCTCCTCCAACTAAGCTGGATTATGGGTCAGCAAGAAATCAGCACAGTTGAGCCCAGAGCCTAAAAGCTTTGGAGCAAAGGATCTAATGAAAAATTTAATATCTCGCACTTCCTCTATTGCCTTTTTGTTTGGTTTCCACGGGAATTTATTTCTGTGAGTGTTTGCTGTAGGCAGATGCTTTTTCGTTCTCTTAGCCTTTGATTAAGAGGACAGCACAGCCAGGTGGCTGCCTAGAGGGAGGTGGAGGGAAGGGGTGGTATCGTGTATGTGTGGGCGTGCAGGCATGTGTGCAAGGGCGTGCACACGCATACATATATGCAGGTGTGTGCATGTATGCACGAGTGCAGGTGTGTGCAAGAGTGTGCATGTGTGTACGTGCACGTATGTGCCCGTCGCGATGTGCGTGTGTGCTGTAGGGCCCTGGGAACCACTGGCTGTTAATGTGACAAGCAATGTGGAGGTCTATAATTCTATGCTTAAAATAGTATTTCCAGCCTCAGAGTGTGCAATCTAGCTGAAATGAAACACAAAAAAATAGAACAGGCAAATCTTGAGCCTCAAGATTTAGAGGTAACTTATGTCCAGAAGCAAGCAATGCTGTCTCTTTTTACGCCTCCATTTCCCAGGGAACTGCGTACTGTGTAAGCGCCCCCCCCCCCCATAGCAACGGGCCTTGGGCCTTAGTAACAGGTAGTAAGAACTTCCAGGTGCGAGATGTTAGGTAGGACTCGAGGTGACTCTGGGGCAGTGGGTGTGAAGGGGAGCCCAGGCCTGTGGGCTGGAGCCAGCTGCCTGGGCAGGTGCGAGGGAGCACAGGATTGCACGG
>NW_027529424.1:12863186-12870620 GCF_008692635.1 Crocuta crocuta | reverse complement strand
CGCGGGGGGGGGGGGGGGGGGGGGGGAGTGTGTCTGTGCCGGGAAGGACACAGACAAGCTCCACATCAGCCCACATGAGTAGAGCTGGACTCACAGAGCCCCATGTACTGGCGGTGGGTGGGCCGTCACAGGCGCCCGGTTAGCACATGGCCAGGGGCAGCAGGTGTCTCGGGGCTTCCTGGGTCCCCATATCACTCCACAAACAAGCTGTCTGCTGCTTGCCTTGCCCTAAACAGCACGCGTCCTGGGTTAGAAGCTTCTGGAGCTTGCTAACCTGCCTTTGTTGGAGAAACTGGCTCCTTATCACTTGCAAAGCAAACCCCCCTCAAATGTTTGGGACCTTCAGCATTTGGGGGTAAGATCAACACAGTGACCACCGTCCAAGATGATGCAAACACCGTCCAACTATTTAATCCCCCAAACTATTTAATCCCCTAAATTTCTACAAGCAAGGCCCATAAAATCGTCAAGATGCAACGTCAGGCATCACCCTGCTACATCACTGAACGGAAGATGCCTCCAAACCCTGGTCTATTTTCAGGGACAGTGGTGACTTTCCAAGAAGCAGGGGACATGCTAAGAGGCTCGCCTCGGAAGTAAGGGTGCTGGGGGTACAGGAAGTGGCGACTCACTTAAGCATCTGGGGTGTTGGAGAACTTCATCACTGATTCTCAGTTGAAATCATTCACACAAACAGACCCTCCCCCAAACGAAACCCACAGCAATACCCGCACGTGGCTGGCAGGAAGGTGGGAAGGTTTTGTTTCCACGTGAGCGGTGCTGGTGGCAAAGCCCATCGACACACATGCAGGTGGTTACAAAGTTCAAAACAGAATGTCCTGTGATGCTACTTGGTTTGGTAAAATGGGGATGAGATATTATGTTAGAGCAGATCTCCATCTGTTTGATCGCACATTGTATTAAAGGAGCAGGGAAGCCTCCCTGCTGGACACATTTAAGGTCGTACTGGTGAACACGTCAGCCGGAGGATGCCGTGGAGAGGGCCCTGCGGCGGCTGGGGCAGGTGTGGGTCAGCGAGGGCTCTTTGCACCAACACTCAAAGTCTATCATTCTGGATGCAGAAATTCAAATTATCCACTAAGCAAGAATGCCACTGAACAGAGCCTTCTAAAATTCCTAGGGGATGCAGGAAAGTGCCAGGCTGATATATCGGTGAGTGAGAGACGTATAGCCACGCCACCACCAGTGACAGCGCCCACGCTTTATGGACTCCACTCTTCTGCACGCAGCCGTGAATAACCGAAATGCACACGCAGCCTCTCGTCAAACCCACGGCCATGGACTGTGTACTACATGCACCGCCGTCTGAAGCAATTAGAGGATCCCACACAGACCTGGCTCTCGCTTTGCTAAAGCCATCGAAGGACACAGCAATGTCACGTCCCCAGAGGACTCAGATACTCCTTCCTTGAACCACTGGCCTGCCTAGATTTTTCAACTGATATCCAGTAATGTACCTCCCCTTCTGCTTCCTTTCACAGCGCGCTGGCACCTATTTTTATAATGCCCGGCCAAATTTCATAGTCTTCTATATACATCGATTCAACCTATAACGTATGCAGATCTGTGAATAATTATTTACCGAGTCCTTCCTATAAGTCAAGCACTGAGTTAAGGCTTACAAGTGTCGCTAAATCGTTTCATCAATCGCCGGCAATAATTCTACGAGGTGAGCAATTTTATCCCCATCATGTAGGTTAGTGAACTCTGCGGGGTTAGGATGGGGTCTGTGGCCTTCAGGAACGGCATGGAGCGGGGATCGGGGATTGGGGATCGGCGCCCACCGGCCTTTTCAAGGCTGGCTTTTCCCTTTAGGAATGCAAACGCCCTTCCCCCTCGGCGTGGGCTGTGACCCTTTGTAGTTTGGCTGAGTGAAGTGTTTCCCTGGGCAGGTGAGTCTCTTTATAGTCACATAAGCAGGTGTTGCCCCTTTTGGCCAAGAGCAGAACAGACTGTGGGACAAGGAGAGACGGCCTAGGAGGGACACGGTTTTCCTTCCTGCCTGGGAAATGGATGGAGTCAGGATTTTGAAACACGGTCATCCATGGTTGCTCTCTGCCTGGAATCCCCCACCTGAGCCCCCTCCAGCTGCAGAGAGTCTGGTCCTGCCCTGCGGCCTGCCTGTCTGCTCCGCTTCTGGAACATTCCACCCCAGACCCAGCTTCAGACTGGTGTCAGGTGTGCTTGAGGCTTTCAAGGTGGTGCTGTCCTGCCCTCTGTCCACCAAGCGAGCTGCCTCGGGGACGCCCTCGCTGCTCTCTGCACCTGCCTTCCGGGCACCTGGTCCCCCCACCCCCCAAGTCCCCCCTCCGGTGGGGTTCCAGGACCAACGGAGCCCGGGCTCTGGGCTTCCCGAGCCCCTGGTCACCGGCCCCTGCTGCCCGCCTGCCCGCGCCTGCCCCGTGGCCGTGGACCTGCCTGGTCCGTCCCGAGCCCTCCTCCCTCCCACACGGAGCCTCTCTCTCCCCTCCTCCACACCCTCCCTGCAGACTGAACATTTTCAAGTCTCCTCCGTTGAAAACATGCACCACTTATTTGACGCCGCCCCAAATCAGCAGTTTCCGTGGGGGTGGGTCCCCCCAGGGGTCACGTGACAGTGTGTGCAGATTGTGCTGGTCACACCTCGGGGGGTGTGCCCAGGACGCCCGACCACGGTGTCAGCAGCACCAGGGCTGAGGCGCGGCGCCCACGCCTGAGGGTCCGGAACCGCGGGCGCCCACCGTCCCCCACGTTCCCCTCTGGCCCCGTCGCCCACCAGGCATCCCCTCTCCGGACAGCAACGGCCTCCCTGACGTCAGCGAGCGTGAACGTGGCTCAGACCCCACCTTGCTTGCGCTGTGCCCCCACGGCCTTTCCCCCTGAAACACGATCCCCTTGGTGTCCTCCATGGTGTGCCTGCAGCCACCCGCCTTGGCCACTTCCACACCGGCCTCCTCACGGGTCCCCTTCCTGAAGCGTCTGGGCCTGGTCTGTCCTCGCCGTCGGGGCCGCAGCACGGCCAGCAGCCGCCTCACTGCTCGGCCAACTCGGAGGGACCCCGACCTGCCCTTCACGGTGCCCAGACTGAAGGCTGATGTCCTTCTACTCGACATTAGGCTAATCCCCCGACAGGGCCTGTGGGGTTTCTGAGCCTTCCCTTTTCCTTCCTCGCCCGCCTGGCCCCGGCCCTGCTCGCCCGCCCCGCCCCGGCCCTGAGGCCCTGCACGGCAGCACGCGCCCCTCACCCCCCAGAGCCCTGCTCATCCCCCGAGCCTCTGGCAGTTGTCGGTTCCTCAGAGAAGCCTGTGCCGAGCGCCCAGCCTGCCTACTGGGGCCGAACCCTGGAGCAGAGGCTCTCCCAGGGCTCATCACGTTGTAATGAAGACTGAACGCTGCCCCACCTGGGAGACACCAGGCCCCTGCCCACCGGGCTCCGGGCAGGCTCACCACACGTCTCAGGGCCGTGCCTGACGCGGGCGTGGCCTTCGTAACCACGACCGAATGAAGGAAAGCGGGACCAGGCCTTGTCTTCTTGAGAGAGCACGGACCGTATGGCAGGTGTGTCCTTACGGGGCAGGTGGACACGGAGAATGCCGTGTGTCACACACTCTTCTGGGGAGCGCTGGGTAACAGGACATTCCGGAAGACACCCAACTGCCCCATGGGTGTCTGCCCGCGTACAGCTCCCAGATTAAAAATCCCAGCCGAGCCCCAGAGGAACCACAGGTTCCACTCTTCCGAGCGGCGCGCAGCGCAATTACATACCTCGTTCACCGGGGCCGATGTTGCCACCCTCGCGTAGTGCGGCCCCTTCGGTGGCAGAGTTCCTCCTCAGAGGACACAGGGCCCGCGGCCCAGTCCCCTGGCGGCTGGCGGGTCGGCCCTCCCAGGCCTGGTGGAGCCGTTTCCACGCGCACCACGTGGGGTCTCAGGCTGCACACTTACATCAGGTACTTTTATGCCTGGATTTGATTTAGAGCAACACATCCTGAGCTCTGTCCCCGAAGGTTCATCACTAGTGCGGCCCCAGACAGGCCTGCAGGCGCCTCTCGCGCCAGGGCGGGGCTTCCTGGGTGCGCGTGGACGCGGGTTTCCCCCGAGGCACGGCGTCCGTCCTAACGCCCTGCACCGCTTTTCTTCCTCTAAGAGGCCGACAAGACCGCTGTCGGGAGAGCGGCCTCCCAGTCGCCCTGCAGCCCAAGGGCCGCCCCACACTCCTTCCCGGCCCGTCTGGGATGGTGGATGCTCCGTGTCCCTCTGGGGTCTCCTCCCGGTGAAGCCTCAACAGCGTCACCGTGATGGTCGTACGAACAGAGGAAACTCCCCTCACGGCTGTTCCGGTCTCCGCCGAAGTGTGTTAGCCCGGCTTCTCCCGAGGGACAGCAGCGTGGGCGACCTGGGGCGGCGTCCCCAGAGCGGCCTCCGGGCACGACCTCGGCTGGGAAGGTGCCCTGGGGGAAGGGCACCCCCGCTCGGCCCGTCCACACCCACCGCCCCTTTCCTTCCCCGCCTTTTGTCTTCTCTGTGGGCGACTCGGTGCGTTCACACCCGAAGGACACGGAGGGTGTCTGCAGGGTGGGCTGGTTGCTGGGGGGCAGGGCCTGCGTCCCCGACCCGCNGCCCCAGCTTCCCCCGGGGGGTGGGGGGGGTCTCCCTTCACTGTCCGGGCCGCGGGCGGACAGCGCAGCAGCGGCCGCTCAGGACGCACCTGACCCCGACGGCGCGGCCTTGGCCTTGGCGCGGGCGGCTGTGTTTGTGGTTCCGGGGTCCCGCCTCGGCTCCCCGCAAGCCCTGCGGGCGGGGCCTCGCCCTGGCTGACCCGCCAGGAGCTCAGACGCAGCGAGGCCGTGGCGTCTGGGGCTGGGCTTGTTTGCCCCGGAGTTTGGGTGCTGAGGCCGGGTCACCGGAGGGGACCTGCCGTCTGTGTGTCCGAGCGGGGGCTGGAGGGCGGCCTGGCCGGGGACAGGCGCCCGGGCACCGCGCGCCCAGAGAAGCNGCCTGCCCCCGCCTGCCCCAGCCCTGCTTGCCTCACCTGGGCCTGCTTCCTCCAGGAGCACTGCCCAGGGCCCCCCAGGGGACGCTGCTGCGCCCGCCCCCGGACGCATGGCCCTGCTGCCCCCCGGAGAGCCGTCGTCGTCCAGCCTCACCTGTGGCCCCTTAGGAGCGGCCCCTGAGAGGCACGGGCAGAGGAGGGGCCCCAGGTGGGAAGCTGCCCCAGGTGGGAAGCTGGCCGGGGGGCGGGGGGCGGCAGGACAGCGTGGCCCCCAGAAAACACCGCAGACTTCCAGCTGTGAGGAGTGAAACCACGGCGTCTCAGTAGAAGAAATGGCTGCTGGCCCATGGCCTGAGCACACTCGCCANCCCGCCCGCGCGGTGGCTGTCGCGAGCCAGGGCCTAAATGAGAGCAGACCCGGCACCCATCTTGTTACCCTGGGCTGTGGGGCTGGGGGCCCACACTCACGTCCCCTGGAGCACGCTTCCCCGCTCTGCCCTGGACTCTCATCACCTGTGCAAACGTCACCTTCGATCCCCAAGAGCGGCTGTGACCCGGGCGTCACCCTGCGCGCCGAGCTGCCTCTCGGAAACCCACGGGACTGGAGAGCAGTCCTGACGCTGGGCGGCGGGGACTGTTAGGCCCCAAGGCCACTTCACTCCTGCTCTGAAACGCCTGCCCCTAAGTGGGCAGCGGGGTGTTTTCCCGGCCTGGGTGAGTGCTGGGATTAGGTCATGGGGTCCGGGTGCAGTACCCCCCAAGCCCCTGGTTCCAGAGACACGGCGACAGTGAGGGGCTTCGGAAGGAACGGGTGGGGTTCCGCGCCCCTTGCGCGAGCGGTCGGCTCGTTCGGGCCGCTCCTCCCGCCTCCCGAGGGTATCTGCCTCGCGCCCTTCTCCACGTGAGGCTGGCACCATCCTCCGCACACGCGCTTGAGAACTAGCCCCTTAGTCCAATCGCTTGTCAGTGATTTTTTATGTCTATATCTTTCTGATTATTAAACCCGCAAAAATAGATTCTAAGTACTCCCTGAATATCAGGGATGAAAGTGCTGGGTTTTCATGACATCCAGGAGGGAGACAGAGAGACAGAGAGAATGAGAGAGACATTTAGTTCCTAAAGCAGCAAACGCTACGTGACGGACTGGAGAAGTGTCCCTTCGTTGGAATTTAAGGCCAGAGACAGCTGTGAAGCCTTGGGCCCTTCTGCACCCGCATTCCCAGCGCCCACGCCCTCGGGGGCCGGCCTCCCACGCTGTGGGTACAGGCAGGCAGTGAAGGCAGGCGCTCAGCATCCACCCCGCCCCGGTCCTGCTCCAGACACACACGGCCGCCCCTGTGTGTTTCTGCTCCTCCATCTGCCTCCACCTCTGTCTCTCCCTCTACGTCTACACATACCACCTCTCGGGGGTTTTTCTTTCCCTTAAGGAGTGCCGTTCCCTTCTCCTCCTGGCACGCCAGCGCCCCTCACAAGCTGCCTCTGCCCTTTCCACGGGGCTTTGAAGTAGGAAAGTCAGCAGTGTGGTCAGATACGCATTTGATTGGATTTCTGCGGCTCAGGGGTAGGGTCGGCACTATGGATCTGAGGGGGAAATCCACCAAAGACGATTTTAATAGGATGTCAGGAGACCCCGCCCCTCGTTAACTCAGACCTGAAGGTTCTAGAGGCTAAGAATACTGCGCTCAAGATTCGACAGTCAGTCCGTGATGGGCTCTGCCCAGCTCAGTGCTCACACCAGGCAACCACCACGCTCTCAATTCATGTGTTATCTTGTCCTTTTTGCCAGAAAGCAGGCTCTGCTGTGGTTTCCACACGGTGGCCCGGATCTGAGCCCCCGTAGGCGCTCTCGGAGGGGTTGGCAGACACGACGCGGGGACTCAGTGCAGGGCTAGCCGCGCGCAGCAGTCTCGAGCTGGCGGGTGTCCCTCTGCGGAGGGATCTGAGGGGCGCCGGGTGGCAGGACAGGGGGCCCACGGGAGGCCACGCTGGGCCCCGTGTTTGCTGTTTCCTGCAGCTGGCTGGCAGGGACTCTCCCGGCTCGGGTCCAAATACTCCCGAAAGGGCGGGACTCCCCTGCCCCTCAGAAACTCTGGTGTTCAGCTCCGAATAGACATCCAAATGCCTTGGCTACGTTCTTTCGCTTCCCTCCCATAAAGCGGTTATCTTGAGAGGTGCGGTGTCTGGGCCAGCTGGTCAGCCGGACGTGGGGAGAAAATCTTAGAGCTTGTCCTTCCCAGAGCTGCGTCTCATGGCATGTGTTTTGTTGTGTGCATGTTCTTGTGCACACCGAACATACGTCATGAAGAGTCCATGTGGGTAACGCAAACGCCTCAGTGTGCAAACGCAAGAAGTGTTTGCTCTAAACAGCACTTTCTAACAAGGGATGTGATCAGTGTTAGGGAGAAAACAGGCAAGGCTTGCCTGCGAGGCTCACATTCGGG
>NW_027529424.1:12840763-12863092 GCF_008692635.1 Crocuta crocuta | reverse complement strand
GGGGGGTCTGAAGGGGTGTAGGTGCGCCCAGGTGTTCAGTTGGTGGGGATTCATCAAACTACACCCACACTTACACTTTAATAATAAAAAGGTTTAGAAAATTTGGCGTTGGCCCGTTCAGAGGTAGCTGGTCACCGGAGAACATGAACTGGTGACTGATGGATCAGGTTCAATCTCTCCTGGTGACCGTGGATTCACTCTTGAGCTGAGGACCCCACACAGGCTTTCCGTGAACTCCCAGGTCTCCCACGGGTGGCTTGAGGATGCAGGCTGTGCTTGATGGCCGCTGCTGTTTCGCGCCCTGTGGTTGGCTGAAAGCACCTAGAAGCACGCGGGTCTTCTGGAAAGAGCCCACGTGTCGTCGCAGGGCTGTCTGCGGGGCTCTTGCGGCATCGGCGCCCCCCATGGAGCGCCCGGAACCACCCATTCCCTCGAGCCGCAGGGGACGCCAGGGCGCCGAGGACTCTAAGGCAGCGGAGTGGGTCCCCTGTGCTCCTCAGCGCCCCCGAACTCCAGATGTTCACAGCTTTCTGGCCGCAGCTGCGTTTTCCCCGTCTCACCGCCGCCTCGCTCTGTGTGCGGACTCCCCCCGGCCCGGGGAGCGCTGGCCTGCTGTTGCTTTCTCCGGGGTCTGTAACCTCACCTGTGTTTTGAGGGACAGCAGGAGTGAGCTCCTACACGGCTTTCTTCCTGGGCCCACCTGACCAGAGCGGGGACGGTTCGTGTGTCAGGGACGGGCTGTCAGGAGCCACAGCGAGCCCCTGACCCCGACACTGCCGGTCAGGACGTCAGGGTTTCAGAGTTTGTGGGAGGAGCTGACCTTCCCTGCTTCATTGCACTGTTCTTGGGTCCTGGGTCCTCTCAGCCGTCCCCTCGGGGGGACGAGGGGGTAGCGCATAGACTCGACCGTGCCCACCGCAGATCGCTCTTTGGGCCGCTGGTCTCCATCTGTCTCCGAGAATTAGCACCTGTGTCCACAGCCTGGCCACTGATGGGGAAGCGAGGGAGCCGGAGCCTGAAGGTGACAGGTGGCACATGAGCACAGGGAGCCACGTCCCCGTTGACCACAGAGGACAAGCCAAGCAGGATTCCGAAGTGCTAGCCATTCACCTTCTTCCTCCTCCCACCGGCCGTGGCCACGGAGGCCCCGGGGAGTCGCATGCTCTGCACGGCCCTGGGCATCCGAGGAGCCACACCCTCGTTCCCGGGTCTGAGCAGATATGGGGCGTCCAGGTCGGAGTCTCGTTCCAGAGGAGCCAGTGAGGTGGGCGCTGGGCAGCTCTTCCATCCCGGGGTCCACGTCCTCGACACACACAGGCCGAGCCCGTAGCAGGCTCCGCTTCCTCAGATTAAATATAGCTTGTCCTTAGATTTATACCCGCACTTTACGGCTTCTGCAAATGACTGCCCCTGCGCTGCAGAGTAATTCCACCCTGTCATATTTGTCTTTGGAAATTGTAACAAATTATGGTGATTTATAACATCAAACTCAACTCTTGCGTTTCTCCCCAGACAGCAGTGTCGCGGACAGCGAGGTTCCGGGCCATCCGTTTGTTCCGTGTGGAAGGTGACAGGGAAGATGTTTCATCTCCCTGGCATGACACCTGCTGTGCCTTTGAGGGGAGCCTGTCAGCATCACTCAGGCTGGCACCGCACCCTCGCTCAGGCCCCTGGGAGGCCCTGGCCGCCTCCCGGGGGGTGTGGTCGCCCTGCTGGATGAGCCAGCACGGCCTCCAGAGCCTCCTTATCCCTGATCCCCGTCCCTTCCCATCAGTAGGTGCCCAGCCTGACCTGCCACGGACGGCAGCCACGGACCGGAGCCACAGGACCGGAGCCACAGGACTTGGGCAGGTGTGTGGCGAACACAGACCTCACTCCATGCTCCTTGGCCTCTCACTCTGAAGGGACGGCCGCCAGTCATTCCCAAGGTTTCACGGATAACTCGGAGTCCCCGCCTTCAAGAGTAGAAAGACGGCGAGACTGGTGTTCCAGGGCCAGGGCACGTGGGGTGGCTCAAAACTGTGTGCTTCCGGCTGAACTGTGTCCCCCCGTACCTGAGGGGAAGCCTCCATCCCCGGTGTATTCGGAGGTGGGGTCTTTGTAAGAAGACACGGCAGGGCCGTCTGATCGGCCGGTGCCCTGACGTGGGGAGTCCAGCCTCCAGCGCCGTGAGGAACGAGTCTGTTGTTTGCAGGTCCCCATCAGTACTGTCCTGCAGACCCCGGGGTCACCTTTCTCTTCCCACCCGTGGCCACGGCCACGGTCACCGCCACTGTTATGGCCACGGTCATGGCAGGGAGGCACAGTTGGCTGGCAGAGCGTCCGATGGTTTGCGACTATGCTCTTTCTTGTGTGTTTATTCCTCAAACACCAGAAAGAGTGTGGATTGGGACTGTGACTTTAAGGAGCCAGGAATTGAAACTTATTTTAACAGAATCATCCCAATGGAAGTGGGGAGATGGAAATTGCTCTCGTCCAGAAACAGGAAGTAGGTTTGGCAGCTCAGGGTCAGGCACTCCGCCGTCCCTCAGAAGTGCCGGCTGTGTCACTGAGGCTGAGACAGCCCCTCCCCCCACCCTGGCGGGGGGTTGAAATGATAATGTAACTGTGACTGTTCTCGCACGTTGGGCTGGGGACGCCACTGTGCCCTAGATTCTTTCCAGATGTGACGTCTGCTCTGCAGCTGTGAGCTGGGCAGTGACGGGCGTCCAGGAGTACAGGGGGCCGGCTGGTGCTGGACCAAGCTGACCCCGGAGCCCATCTCAGGGCACAGGCCAGCCGGTCCTTCGCTCCCTCACACACTTCTGACTCGTGTGGCCACGGAGAGGCAGAAACAGCCCGCAGACGCGAGGGTCGGGGGGAGGGGGGGCAGCCGGGAACGTGGGGGTGGCGCACTGGGCTGTTCCACCCCGGAGGACGGCAGGGTGCGCCCCTGACCCAGATGGTGGAACAGAAGCGGCCTTGATGGAGAAACTGAGGAAGTAAGTCAGGGCCGGCGGGTTGACCCCGTGGTTCGCGGACCAGCACCCTCCGCTGTGTGGAGGGGCCGGCGTGGGGGCCTGGACGCAAAGGCACAATGTCCTGCACAAGGCTGCAGCCCTGCCGTGACCTGGCGGCCCCATGACAGAGACCTCGCACGTGCCCTTCAAATCACTTCTGTTCAGCACTGAGACACAGGTGCTGCTGGAAACCTGACACGGGCCGCGTCTCCGGTCCCCAGAGCACTCACTGGCCGCGTGGCCCCGCGCCGGTCTGGCCCGGTGAGCAAGCCCGACGTGGGAAGGCCTCGGTTCCACAGAGCCCCGACGTGGCCGCTCCACACGAGGACACACAGAGCTACACGTTCCCGTGTGACAACGTTGCTTTATTCATAGGCACCGGATCAAGCGAATGTTTTAGGCGAGAAGTGGGGAGCGTCAAAAGGAACCACACATAAGGTGGTGACAAAGGATCATTTCAATGACATTACATAACATAAAGCGAATCGCGAGACCGCTGCATTAAATACGACTCGCACGCAACATCGCATTATGCAGTTTCTGACACTCTGCGGAGAGGTATTCGGTCTGGAGGAACTACGTTGGGAAAGCAATTTGCAGAATTTCTGGTCTTTTAGCTGGTTTGAAAGCAGTGTTAATTTTTCTTTTTTTTTTTTTTTTGGTAGCTGACAATTGAACAAAAACCAATAATTGAATAGTACCGTTTTGCCCAGAAGGCAGGCCGGTAATTAGAGGTGTAGCAGACAGTTTGGATTTTATCTCAACGGTGGCAGCTCTGGCTGAGAACCAGACCAGGGCCCGTGTTCCCAGCAGCAAAAAAGGAAGAAAACAGGACTGTGCTTTCCCTCCCTCCTGCCTGCCTCCTGCGTGTTTTCGGGTCCCTGAAGGGAAGGGGGAAGCATGTGCCACCAGTAATCTAGGAAACAAAGCAAGTTCTCAGCAGCCAGTGAGGTCAGACATCCACGGTGCACAGAGTCCATTTACGCCGCCAGGAGGCTCTGACGCACGGCCACCTGCACCCGCCTGGCCGGCTGCCTTGTGAATTCGCCCAGCTGGACGCCCCTCAGAGGAAAGATCCCTCACGCGGACAGAGTTAGATCTGCTGCCACAGCCCCCTGTGTGGGTAGACTGTCACCCTCGTCATGGTTTTAGCCTGGACCGTGGTCGCTGGACTGTGGCGGCTGTGGTGACGAGGCTGAGGTGGACGGCTGTGCGGCCGTGGCCCCCCCCCCCGAGCACGCCAGCGGACAGGGCTGTGCGTGGACACGTGTGGGGCGTGCGCCCTGTCGTCTGTGTGCCCGTCCTGTAGGGCGGCGGCATCCTTGGCCAGAACAGTGGGGGTCAGGACCCCAGGAGGCTGAGCCCCGGGGTCTTCCTGCCGCCCGGTCCCCATGTAGGAGACCTGCCCGTCCGGTCCTTCAGACTCGGGAAGAACGAGGCCTGGGCGGGATGTCCTCCAGGAAGGTCTGCAGAGCCCCCCAGGGCCCTCCCGTAATCAGTATGCTGGGAGCACATCTGAAAATAGCTCCCCCTCCTGTGAACAGCACGCGCAGACAAAAAAGCCTGTTATTTGGCATTCCATTTTTGACGGTTCATTGTATCTAGAAAGAGATCAATTAAAGCCCTCACAAGCTCTCAGACTAATTGAAGGACAATTTAGACATCACGGCTGCACACGGACAGGCTGTCCACCGCCGACTCGCGCACGCATGGCTCCCACAAGCCCTGTGCAGATGAGCGCAGATCACGCGGGGCGGGATGCAAGCATCAGAAGGAAGACAAACTGTCCCCAACTTTATTCTTTAAGGGATGAAGGGAGCTTTTGGAATAAAAAGTACCCCTGACAAATGGTGTGATGGGAACGTCCGTGCCCACATTCTCCTGAATAAGGGGGAACCCGTGTTCGTTGTCCTTCGTGAAGAGGGGGTGCAGGGTGACTTACACGTGCAAGTGGCAGAGAAGTAGTGGACCCATAGGGTTTGTCTTTGAGGACGTCTCTTCTGCAGAACAGGACGTGTGGTGTTTCCGAGGCACCCACGGATGGTTCTTCCCGAGAGCGAGACCCGTGGTGGAGGGGAGAGCACGCGGGCGAGGACGTCAGTGCTGGGCACTGGGCAGGGCGTTCCCCCCGAGAGCAGGGCTGTCCCTCCAGGGAGTGGGGAGGCCACGCCGGCCTAGCCGGTGCCCCTGGCGCCAGAAGCCGGAGAGGGTGTGTAAGGGGGTGAGCCTGGCCCGGGGGTGGCCACTGCCCTCTGCAGCGCTGGGGCCCGGCGGCCAGCGGCCGCTGAGCGAGGCACCTCCAGCAGACACCGGGGCGGGTCCCGGGTTCTCAGGAGTGGTGTGCGGGGACCTGCCCCACAGCAGTCGGCCTTCATCACCGCTGGCCGGACACGGAGAGCACGGGTGGAGGCCGGAGCACGGAGGACGGCCACTTGGCCGCAGGGGCGGCCCCTGCCAGCCCCCTGCACGCACATGGAGCCGTGGGACGGGAAGGATGGAGGTCTGCAGGGCGGGGGCGGCGGACTGTGTGGGTGGCAGCACGTGCCGGGGATACGTGTGCGTGCACGTCCGTGTCCACAGTGACGGGTGCGCGGTCAGTGCAGGCGTGACGCAGGTGGGCTCTGTGTGCTGCACGACATGCTGAGTCTCCCTGTGTTCGTGCGTGTACGCGGACATGGTGGAGCCTCTCTGAAGCGCACACACGCGTGCACACACGCACACACACAGGGGCAATCCTAGTGTCTGCAGGACGTGCAGGGGACCTGATGGGTCAGCGCTGATGACCT
The DNA here is from genome assembly GCF_008692635.1 of Crocuta crocuta. NCBI lineage: Eukaryota > Metazoa > Chordata > Mammalia > Carnivora > Hyaenidae > Crocuta > Crocuta crocuta. The sequence goes on along the minus strand of NW_027529424.1, from coordinate 12,857,307 downwards.
CGCCCCTCCCCCTCCCCGGCAACAGGCNGCCATTTTCCTCCAGCCACACCCCCCCCAGCTACGTTCTCCCAGCCACGTTCCCCCCCAGCCGTGTCTGCATCCCCACGTCAAGGCCATCACAAGGATGCAAGGTGTGCTACCTGACCCGAGCTGGCACTGAGTATGGCTGGGGGACCAGCCTCCTCTCAAAGGTGCCACGCGGCCCACCCCCATTTTCTGCTTCATACATGGAGAGTATTTCAAAATGGTTGGAATCAAGTGGATTTGGACATTCGGGTGATATTGTCGCCCTCCTTGAGACAGACCACAGGCTTTGTGAGGTGGCAAAGGATCTCCGGGTGCACTGGAAGTTTCCACGAGTCTGCGGAGGGTGCACCTGGTGCTGTGGCCTGGCCTTCCCCTCCTCCCTGCTCCCTCCCCTCCTCCCCCTTCCCTCCCTCTCTCCTGCCCCACCCCTCGATGAGGACAGTGCCACTAGCCAGGAAAGGGTGTGCTCCCCTCGAGGATGAGGGTGCGCTGTCGCCCAGCAGCCCAGGGACGTGGGGATGTTGGTATGTGGCTGGAGGCGCTGAGACAGCCATGCTGTCCTTCACGGCAGCAGCAGTGAAGCCCGAGTTACCCCAGGCCTGCGCCCCAAGGCGTCCCATGCTGTCCCCGAGGACAGGCCCCTGGAGGCCTCATGGGTGCAGATTCACGCCTGTTACAAGTGGAGCCTTAACTGGCACCGAACCCCAAAGCCCGGGGCCCCTTCTCCCCCTGATGCCTGCTGCTCCTTCGTCACAGCCCACGCCAGGCAGAGGGGGGCATGCGGCGGGGGCCTTTTCCCCTGCAGCCCGGAGGCCGCCACCTGTGGATGACACCACGGGCTACGTGTCCATCTGTCCTGCTCTCTGCAGAGCGCCCGCGCACGGGCTAGAGCTGGTGAGCCCAGCCACGTCCCCGGGGACATGGGCCCTGCTCTTGCGCCTCTCTGCTAAGGTGAGGGGGTGACCCCTTACCGGCCTCGCCCTGCCCATTAAGGCGGATGCTAAAATCTCCTTAGGAAGGCGCCTCACGGCCAGGGAGCGGTAATGACTTCAGAGAGGAAGCAATGCTGCGAGGTCAGAGGGTCCAGAGCCCATTACCGACCCGCTGATAACTATTCCAGCGGAAAGGGTCCTGACAAATGACTCCCGCAAAGCCGGACAAGCCCTTGGTATTTGTCACCGTGACGCTGGGCGCCCGAGGGCACTGTGGCCTTACAAGGAGCGTGTGTCGTGTTAAACGCTGGCAGGCCTGCCGGCTTTGGGAACCGGGGAGCCCGCCCGTGGGCATCACATTAGGGACGGAGCCCTAGTGGGTGTCCTCTGCGGGGGAGGGGGGGCAGGCTCGGAGCCGGTCAGGGGCCCAGGCGCGCCCGGCCCTCCCGCAGCATGTTCCTGAGAAGCGCGTCTGCGGGTGGAGGCCTCGGGCCCGGGTCAGCGTGAGAGGCCATGTGGATGCGGGCGCTCTGGGGCTGGGGGCTGAGCGCAGGTGGTCAGCCACGTGCCACGTGTGGGGGTCTGGACGCCGGGGCCCTCGGAGCCTCCTGGGCGCAGCACTTGCACTGGGGTCCTCATTGCTGCCAGCACGATGCAGGGGTGCACGAGGCAGCGCCCCGGGAGGCGCTGGGCCCGCCTGCGGGTCAGATAACCGTAGGGGTGTGTGGGGAGGGACAACAGAAAGCCAGGAGGAAGAGCAGCAACCTGGGTCACGTATGTCTGTCCTGCGTGTGCCAGGGAAAGACACGCGCCATCCGTCTGTCCTCCGAGAAAGGGCAGGTGGGCAGAGGAGCCGCTTACTGGTGGGGGCTCTGGTGGGGAGGGCCAGGCCCTGTCCTGGGTGCTGGGGGGCCCACGAGATGTGGGGGACCCTAGGCTCTGCCCCTAGGGCCAGCGTGGCTCTGGAGAAAGGGCAGCACGAGAGCCACGCCCTGGTCTCCTGAAAGCCCTCAGCCCCGGCCACGCGTGGTTAGGCTCAGACAAGAAAAACACTCAAAAACCACAGCGGGATGCACTCTGCTGTTCGTAACCGCTTCGGGTGACCTCAGAGTCCTCCACCTTCCCTGCGCTCGCAGAACATTCTAGCTCCTCTAGGCGTGCGCGCGAGCAGGGGTTACGGTAGGGGAGAAGCGTGCGGCACTCCGGGCCCCTCCCGCCCCCCGCCTGGCGGGACTGACACAGCCAGCGGGGTGGAAGGCGCTCGCGCCGGGGACAGCCGCTCTCCCCACACGCACGTGCTCACACTCCCCTGGAACCGGGAGCCGGCGATGGAAGCACCTCCTCCCAACAGAGCGAAGCACCTGTTATAAGAGGCTAGAAGGACTCAGCGACAAACACACAGGGACCCCCCACCCCCTGCCGGCAGGGTGGGGGTGCTTATCTCTCTGCAAGCGGCCCCTCCCCCAGCTCAGCTGGCCAGGGGCCCCTCTCTCGGCGCCCAGCGAACACACAGCTGCGCTGGGGCTGTTTTCTGCTCTTACCTCTGATCAGATTCCCCAGCACCTCCCTTCCTCCTTCTGTTCCCCCCGAGTCCCTGTCCCCGCTAAGCTCGCAGCGCCGCGGAAGACGCCTTCCTCACCGCACCTCTGGCCCGAAGACGGAGAGTGCCGCTGTTGTGTAACAAAGCTCATTCTTTCGAGAGTTTCAGTGCAATTGTACTGGTTTTTTGCTGGCTCTGGAAACATCTGTGTCACCGCTCACTGCTCTTTGGAAACCAAGGGAACGCTGCACAACGTTTTTGCAGCTAATGACTTTATGAATAAAGGGTGCGTCAGTGTCCCGGCGATTCAGGCAGCTAGCTCAGACAGGCACATGCAGCATGCGTACGGGGTCCGAAGGGCTAGGCCTCCGCGTCCCCTCCGGCTGTCACTGTCACACGGGCTCGCATGGGAGCGATGCTGACGGGGCACGCCCAGGGTGACGGTCTGTGGCTGAGAGCCCCCGTCTCACCGGGTGTTGGTCACGGCCTGCTTGGAGCTGGCTGGGCCGTGGCAGAGCGTGCCAGAGATGCCCCAAGTTACAGAGGAGCGGACGAGACCCCAAGGGCCCGCCATGCGGCAAGCACGAACTTGCTAATAGAGGGCGGGTCTAGGGCTCCAACCACAGCTTCTAACCCAGAGTCACACGTTCTTCCCGAGTTGGGGCGGGAGAGATGTCCGGCCACAACCAGAGGAAGCAGCACAGAATCCAGGGACATCAACGTACTGCGTTTTTAAAATATCAGGGACAGTAAAAAGAGGCTATTATGGCTGGATTATGTCCCCCAAATTCATGTGATAGACAGAACCTCAGAAAGTGACTGTATTCAGAGACGGGTCTTTAAAGAGGAGACTAAGGTAGCAAGACGCCACTGGATGGCCCCAATCCAATCTGACTGGTGTCCTCAGAAGAAGAGATCAGGACACAGCCACGCACAGGGGGACCACGACGTGAGGACCCTGAGGGCACAGGAAGGAGACGGCATGTAACGCTCAGGAGAGAGGCCTCCAGAGAAGCTGGCGCTGCCCACACCCGGATCCCAGGCTCCCAGCATCCAGCACGTGAGACAGCAGATGTCTGCTGTCTAACTGCCAGGCTGGGTACTTGTTACGCAGCCAGAGCAGACGAGTGCGTCCCCACCCCCTCGTGCTCCCTTTGCTTTGAGAAAGGAATGCAGGTGACCCAGGGTAAGGCCAGGGTGAATCCTTCTGACCGGGCTAATTCTCAGTGATATCGGGGCAAAGGCAGGTGGTGCAACAGAGGAAGACTGCTCTGCAGTTCACGTGCTTTACGCGTTTCTTTTCTCAGCAGCCCCTTTCTCTGTGCCCCACGCACTGACTTTCTTTCACTAAATGACTTTGGGAAAACCCGGGGGGAAGGTGTAGCTATCTGGGTGGTATCATCTTCCTTTTACTGATCGAGTCAGCGGAGTGAGTGCTTCACTGCTTCCATTTTGGGGACACTCCTGCGTCTGTTTGGAAGATGGTGCCCTGTTTGCCCGAGGACGTTAGGGCAGGTTACATGTCACCCGTGTGAAGTAAGACACAGCGGACGGGCCCCCACATCGCAAGGGCCCTGAGTGAGGTGAGGCTGGGCCAACGGTCTGGGGCTTCCTCCTGAGCTCGTTAGGCGCTTCCCCCCCAGACCTGTGACAGGGACCACCCTGCCGTGACCTAGTGTGTAACAGCACCCCCTCCCCCCACGGTATTCCCCTGTCTTCTCCCCAGGCCGGGGCCCCTCACTGGCAGGAAAGGGACGTGCAGGCACCAGGCCGCCTGCTCTGGACACCCTCCCGCGAGTGGGTGAAGAAGCGGAGAGCAGACCCCACCCGGTCGCCGAGCTCACTGCACACGGATGCACCCACATGGGTGCCCAGAGTGGACGTGGGGGGCTGGGGGCCGTCTGCCCACGGTCGGCTAGAGGCCCCACAGATCGCTGACGGGGGGGCTAAGGGCCCCAGACAGCTTTCCTACGTCAGTCACTAGCCTTTGAAGAAGACAAAGAGAAGGAAAGACCCAGACCCACTCTGGTCCAGCCGGACGCCTGTCTCCGGGGACGCGGCCCCCGCTTTGATTGGCCTACGTTTTCTGCTTGGTTTGGTTTTCTGTGCACTGTGGAACCCAACCACTCATCAATTCATTTATTCACAAGCTCAGCAAATATCTGTCAGGGCCTTCGAGGCAGAAACTGCACGTAAGCCTGTCTGTTCTGGAACGTTCCGGGCAGTGATGAGGACAGCAATGCCCAGGGCACCGAGTTCCGGGTTTGAACCCCTCCCCCAGTGGTGGGAAGGAAGCATGAGCCCTGTGGCCCTGGCGACGGAGAGTCACTAACCGCCACCAGACACCAGGTGGCTGCTAACCGCAGGGAAATTACTGTTTTAATCATTAATTACCAAATAAATGTCACTTTGCTGGTACAATATAGGCAGTGATTTCTGTCATAAATTGACATCTGTAAGTCATAAATTGCTTAGTTTTAGCTGCTTTTAATTACTGCATTTTCCCCAGCTACACGGCACATGCAGTTTGGACGTGGTTCAAACTTCCCCCGCGCCCGGGCCTTCTGAGTGCAGGCGACCGATTATGCAAACCCCGGCTTCTGCGGTGGGGCGGCGGCGGGAGCAGCCCCTGCACGCGGGCGTCGGCTGATCACAGGAAAGTGGACTCGGGGACGCGGGAAGAACACCTTTCATCAGAGAGGCGACCCCAGCCGGTCTTGGAGAAAGCGTCCGCTCCCACTGCGGGAAACGGAAATCAAAGGGAAGTGGTTCTAATAGGCGCGAGAGCCCCGCGCGAGGCGTCTGCGTTATTCAGAAACGTGCGGCTTCTTCTGTTTGATTTCAAACAGGCTATTCCTAGAGGAGCCCGCGGCCCTTTCTACCCAGAGGCCTAAAAATACACGCCTTTGAGAGCAGGACTGCGTAGTTCAGAATAGGGACGGCTGTTGGAGCCTGGGGGAAAGAGGCAGGCTTTTCTCCCTCCGGGCACAGAGATGGGCAAGGGAGTGACAGGCTCCCAGGTGCGCACGCGTGTGCTGTCCCCTGTCCCCTGTCCGCACGGTGCTGCTCGTGTGTGAATGAGGCCCTTGCTGGCCGAGGGTCCCCGGAGCCCATCGCGAAGCGGCGCCGGCTCTGCTGTCCACGGAGGCAGGTCTGGGGGCTCCCCGAGCCCCGCAGGGCCCAAGGCTGCGTCTCCCTTCCTCTGCCTCTCTGGCTCCTGGGAAAGGACCAGGTTCCCTCTGTGCAGGGGGGGCCTGGGCCAGCGGCCCCCCAGCCCGCGCCCTCCTGCTTGGCTGCTTCCCTGCAGCTCCTCGCCTCTCCCCAGCCTGTGGGATCAAGTCCCTGCATTCGGCTCCCTCTGTTGAAGTGCTGAGTGGGTTTGTTCTCTTGTTAGGACCCTGGCAAGAGCTTCCACTCCTCTCGTCCCTAGTCTGCATGAGACACAAAGTTTCCACTCAAACCTAAGCCCAGAACATCTGCCTGGCCATCCCCGGACCAGCATCCTCCCCCAGTACAGACGGGGACCCCTGGCCCTCCCCAAATAGAGACGGGGACCCCGCCCCTCCCCCGTGGGCTCGGACCCTCCCCAAACACAGACGGGGACCCTGCCCCTCCCCTGCGGGCTCGGGCCCTACTGGCTCCCGGCGCCCTTTGCAGCCATCAGTCCTGGCTCTTGCCCAACACTGCAGTCCCTCATCTGCCCCACAATCCTTGTCCTTGGATCCCTTTATGTGAGTTCCTCTATCTTCACTGTACTGAAACTTCCTGGGTTGTTTTTTGTGTGTTTGGTTTGTATATTTGTTTACAGTATTTGTGGGAACAATCTCATACCGGCAGATTTCAGCACGAGCCCCGCCCCCTCCGGGCGCCGGGTCTCCGCCGGCTGTCTGTCCACACCCAGGGGTGTGCCTGGGGCTTGTTCCGTGTAACCAACACACGTGGGAGAAGACGCAGAGGGGAAGCGGACAGACGACGGAAGACCCCGCGACGCAGGAAGTCACCGAGCACCTTTGCAAGACCTCTGCTTGCTGCCGCCCCAGGCAGGAGAGGGTCCCCACACTGGGACTGGGTCACCTGCAGTAACGTGTCCTTCCTGTGCAGTCTGTCTGTCTGAGGGCCAGCTGCTCGGTTTGTCTGTCCTTGTCCGTGTCACACGATTCGGCCAGGCTCCCGTCACAGCGTGCTGCGGTGGCCCAAGGCACCGTGCTCTCGTCCCAAGGAGCCTCTGGGGAGAAAACCTTCAGTCTCTTGTCTGGGAACGCCGTAAATTGTAAAAGTGCTCCCACGCGGGCCGGGGCGCGTCCTCACGCGACTCCCCGGAGCCGACCCCCACCCCGCCTCAGCCACACCGGGCCCTGGCTTCAGGCACACACACCTCTTCGCCGGGGTCGGTCCCGGAACAGGACGCCAGACTCTCACTACTTCTGTGACTGTTATCCCTCCTCTCGGCGACATTAGTTTGGTAAAAAGAAACAGAAACTCTGTGTGCAGATCACTGGAAATGTTTCGTATTTATTTGTGAGGCTGGTTTACTTCACGTAAAGCTTTGATTCTATGCCATGTATGCAGGGTGGCCAGCTGTGGGGCTGCCGGGGGACAGACCCACGTGCGCCCCTCGGGCCGGTTTCATTTCTACTGGCGTCCCCATGGCCAGTCCCGGTTTGGATACGTACATCGTCACCTGAGATGTATTTTATTTTATCCTGTTTTATCTTATTATTATTTTTTTAATGTTTATTTTTGAGAGACAGAGAGAGACAGCGTGAGCAGGGGAGGGGCAGAGAGAGAGGGAGACACAGAATCGGAAGCAGCTCCAGGCTCCGAGCTGTCAGCACAGAGCCCGATGTGGGGCTCGAACTCACAGACTGAGAGATCATGACCTGAGCTGAAGTCGGATGTTCAACTGCCCTGATATGTCTCTTTAAAGGACAGTTCTAAAAAATTGTTCTTTTTTTTGGCAATCTGGCCTTCTTTCCCCACGCTGCTGCTCTAAGCAGCAGGTGCGCTGGACCCCTCACCACTCCCCTCTAGCTGTGCACATAAGTGTTAGCGGCTAGTGGAGAGTTTTCTTGGGGAAGGATAGAGTGTGTTACTTTCGGGAAACCTGTCACCGGGTGTCTCGGCGATGCTTACTTTCCAGTAGCAGATGGCTGGTTAACGAGAAGAAATGCAGCTCTAATCATTAGCTAAAAACCAGTATTACTTTGTGGGATTTGGCAATTGTACTCTAAACTGAAAGTTGAAAGTCATATACTTCTACTGATACCTATTTCATATGTGACCATTCAATATTCTAGGCAGAGCCATTGTGATGGCTCAATTCTTTAATGACACTTTAATGACACTACTGCTGTGTGTTCTTTTCTTTAAAATCTGCTTACAAAGAAACTATATTCTTTTGCATTCTAAAAACTAGTCAATGCCTTAACTTTTTATGAGCATACAATGATCTGATCATGACTGACTTAAAACCAGTTAAGAGAAGCAGATACATAAATACAAGAGACTCCCATCAGGAAAGAAAATAAATGCCCCCGGGGTAGAAGGCACACAATTTCAGTAGGAACTCTTTCTCTCTTGGGCTTTAGAGCTGATGCGTATTGTCGCTGACTTTACAAAGTGCAGGAGCGAAGGACCAAATGCTATCATTAAACCCAGACACTGTAAGCGTTGGTGATTCGAGACTCTTCTGATCATCACAAGAAATCTACGGGTCCCTTCTCGAAACACAAACCTCACAACTGTGTGTGTGCGTTTGGAATTCGTTGTCTGGTGTCCTGCGGGCCCACCAAGGACTCCGGATGCTCTTCTAAGAAACCGACACGGCCAGTATATTCCAGGCTCTTTCTTCCAATGCTTGTTAACGTTTGGACACATCCGCTCCCTAGCGCCACACGATGGATCGTGCCAGCCTCTGCCTGGACAGCAGGAGAGGGTTCCCGAGACCGGGCGGCTTTCCACAGCCTCAGCCTTGCCTTCGGGGTTTCCGCAGGGCGGCCGTGGCTCACTTCTGGTTCACCGCCCCTTCCCTGCCCACTGCCGCCTCTGGGGACGCGGCCTGCTCTGCACGAATGGACGGCAGTCCTCGGAGGAACCTTGCACTCATCAGCCCGGCTCCGTCTTGGCACCTATGGAGCGCGCTCACGAAGGCACTGAACGTCGACGTGTTCGTGAGGTCACTTTTGTCAAGTTCACGGCTAAGTGCTTGGCACCTTGGAAGGCAGTGTTCCGCCCTTGCTTCCCTATAGCCGCGCTCCCTGCAAGGACTCGGGAGTTGCCCCATGCGAGGCAGGGGCTCAGGGAACATTTGCTGAAGGGGTGGTGACTTCTCTGGAGAGGAAACCTGGTCCCAGAGACTCCAGGGGGTTCAGCAGCTGAGCAGACGCTCCCTGGGGTCCCCGGTTCCTCAAGGCCTGTGGTGTCTTAATCGTACTGCAGATGCCGGCAGCACCCAGCACGAGGCTGTCTGTGCCTCCCAGCCTAAGGGCGTGCACCCACTCTGTTACCGGGACACCCGACCGGTTAGAAAGGGCCGCGGCCAGGAGGGTTACTGACATGGCTCCACGGCCAGTGTCACCGGGCCTAACCTGAGCCATCACCTACAGGAGCTATTAAACAAAGCAGGGAGCTTCCAATGGAAAGAGCTGGCGCCCGGAGGTAATAGCAGGGGCCATGTTTTGACTCTGGGTGCACTTTTCTAGAGGAACTTGGGACCAGAAGGGAAATGCTCGGCCGAGTGGACTCCCTCCAGCAACAGAGACAAGGGTCCTTGGAGCAGCACCAGCATCGGGGCCTCTGTTAAGAGGGCTCCAAGCAAAGTCAATGTCACACCAACCAGCTTGGGTGAACTGAACCCCAGAGTTTGTGGCTCTAGTAAAAGGCCCTTTGCCAAGTTATAGTTTATTTATTTTTTTATTTCTAGGAGAGGGAGAGACAGCGTGAGCAGGGGAGGGTCAGAGAGAGAGGGAGTCACAGACTGAAACAGGCTCCAGGCTCTGAGCTGGCAGTCAGCACAGAGCCCGACGCGGGGCTCGAACCCACGAACCGCGAGATCATGACCTGAGCGAAAGTCGGACGCTTAACCGACTAAGCCACCCAGGCGCCCCTATTAAAATTTTTTTTAATGTTTATTTATTATTAAGACAGAGAGAAACAGCACATGAGCGCCAGAGGGGCAGAGAGAGAGGGAGACACAGAATCCAAAGCAGCCTCCAGGTTCCGAGCTGTCAGCACAGAGCCCGACGCGGGGCTCGAACCCACGAACCGCGAGATCATGACCTAAGCGAAAGTCGGACGCTTAACCGACTAAGCCACCAGGCGCCCCTGTGAAGTTATAGTTTAAAAACTACGAAGGAGAAGGAGGAGGAAGAAGAAGGGGAGAAGGAGAAAAATGAAGAGAGGGATGGGGGGGAGGGGAGGAGGGGAAGAAGGAAAGCACAGGCAGGTGGGCTTCAAGGAGGAGTTACCGTGTGACTCTTTTCTGATGAGTTTGGAAGCAAATGTTTGGGAAACGGTAGGTGTGATTCACTAATACCTAGGTCAAACTCCCGAAATTTTGACTTCTGAATCTAAAATGATTTCCTGTTTTACAAATCGGTGAGCCAGATGGCAAAGCACCCACATTAGGGTCACCATTTATCTTGGGCCCTATGGCAATTTTCACCCCCCAGAGGAATAGGGTACAGTTGCCGTGATGACCTGGAACGGCCTGAGTCAGGAGAGGGGTCAGCAGAAGCGGGGGAGACAGACAGACGACAGACGGAGACACCCACAGGGAGACGCAGACCTCGAATTTATTCACTGGCTCGTCTGAGCCTCTGCAGGGCGGTCCCCTACCTGCCCCTACTCGGCTCCACACGCACGAGCTCTCTGGGGACGCCTGGGCGGGCGGAGCACGGCAACCGAGGGAGCGCCCGACCCGTCCCCGGGCGGAGCGAGCTGGCAGCCAACATCTGGAGAGCATAACGAAGCCGACGAGGCTGCCTCTGGGCCCTCACACTGTCTATTTTTCAGTTGCTAATTTTATTCTTAAATTCTAGCCCGATGAGCTGCAGAGCAAGAAGCCTTAGGAAATGCGTATTTTTACCTCAGCACCTGTCTCCCTGTTAGAAACTAGATGTATCCGTTGGCCTGTCTTCAGATCAGCTGAGGATTTAATTGCCTATACATCTGATCACTTTTCCTTCATATTCTAGACATAGACATTGTTTTCAAAGAAAATCAGGTTTTCTCCTATGTTGCTGGTTTTATAAGATACTACGGTCAAGACATTCTTGTAAATGACTTTTTGAAAGAATGACGGAATTGGGGGCTGCTTGTTTTTTATTCCGTTTCCACATCCTGCCTTGGGATACTGGCAATTGCTATTTAAATCAAAAAGGAAGCCAAGAGTAATTTACGTCGTCCGTCATTGTTTTCTTCCTTGAATAAATTACTAAATCACCACTGAGAACTCCATTTTGGAAATAACAGTTCATTCTGTGCACCAAAGCTCGTGTATTGGTTTTTAACGGCAAGAATGAGCTCTCTTACCTCATGCACGTGTTACGTGTGTATTTTTACGCAACCATCAGACGCTAGTGTAGCTTACTTGCTTTTAGGTGCACCGCGAAGATGTATTCATTCGTGAGGTTTTGTTTGTCGGGGGTGTTTTCGGATGCTGAGCGGGCCACTGTTTGGAGGGATTAAAGGTCCAAGCAGACTGAGGTGGGATTTGGCTCCAGACTGACGTTTGGTGCCTCCCCGGACTGTCCTGCGCGGGCTGCTTGGCCGCGATGGCCTGCTCTGACCTCTCACAGCGCCATGGCAGCCACCACGCAGTAGGTGCCCGGGGGGGTTTTCAGTGACAAGGCTGATGTGGCGCTGGGAGACACGCGCTCCCGGCAGGTTCCGACCGCCTTCCTACGCGCCTGTCTGTAGCTGGTGCTGGCGGCGTTAGCCGGTCTCTTCCTGGACACCCGTGTTGAAGCACTAACGTCACCTTGGGGAGCGCGGACACGGCCTCCCCTGGGTGCCTACTGCCTGGGTTCGCACATGGGTCACCCATTACCCGTACAAGACAGTGGGCACAGTGTGATAGGAATGGCCAGGCCGGAGCTCACACAGGAGAGGAAGGGCAGCGGGGGCAGATGGGGTGAAGGACGCTGGGCGTGCGGAACCGTGGGTGACGCCAGCTCTGGGGCTCCCGGGAGGATCTGCGGTTCCGCTTTTCCGGAAACGCCAGCGGCACGAGGTTAGTGACAAAGAGGAAGGACAAAGCTGATCTCATCATATAATCAAGAAAATCATGTAACAGAGATTGTGGCCCATAACTCGGAACAAATACCCACTGGGATTTGGTGGGAAGTCTGTCTCCCGGATGATACAGGTGTTGGGGCTTCCCAGTTACATGGAATTAAATCAAGTCCTGTTTTTCCCCCAGTAAGTAAGCACTCACGAATCCTGAGATCATGACCTGAGCCGAAACCAATAAAAGAATGTCCTAAAATTGCTGCTTCGTGGGTCCGCCTTTGGGACACGTGTCTGTTCCCTGCAGGAGAATCGCACTTGGCCTGCATGGCGACCGTAAGGAACTGCTACTTGAAGAAGATCGTGTATTTGATCTGTTTTTGTTTTTTAAAGCCGCATGACAGGTTCGATTTGCGGCTTTATAAAAATATTTAGAGTTTGCTGTCACCACCGCAATGCATTCCGGTCCTCTCTGCTCCCGCGGATGTGTTCTGTCTGTAAATTTCGGCAGAGGACCAGAGAGGAACGTGGTGCTGTGGTCCAGATCAGCACGCCGCTGGATCTGAGCTGCGCTGCTGCCGGGCGTTAACGGGCTGCGAGCACGTTCACCGAGGGGCTTGAAGACGGGGTGTGGGGGGGTCTCACTGTGGGGCCTTTCCCTCCCAGGCCTGGCCCACCGTGCCGCCCCCTTGCACGCGCGCTGGGGGGAACTCGCGTGTGTCTCCGGCCTTCCTTCGGGGGGAGGAGGGAAAGAAGGCACCAGGCCTTTCTGTCACAAGCCGTGTTTGTGCCGCAAAACCAACCGGGCTGTGAACCGGGCACACGTGACCCCAGAGGGAAACCGAGTCAAGCAGCCTGGGTTTCGATCTGCACAGTGTGCCTTCCGTGGACCGCCCGCCAAGCCCACTCTGCTCTGCTCCTGCGAACGGGGGACCGCGGCCCGAGGTGTAACGGAAGGTCGGCGGGACGAGCAAGGATTCCTCCAACCTCCGCCCCGTCCGACTGCGTCGCTCGCCCACCTGGCCCTGCTCCCCACTCTCCAACGACGCTAACGTCCTCTTTGACGTGCTTCCTGGGAGTTTTGCCTGGGAACCAACGTGTCTTAGGTCTGGGCGAGCTCCTGTGTGGAGCTGCAGGGAGGGAAACAGGCCAGGCAGACGGGGGCGAGGGGAGGAAGCAAGCAGACCTGTGGGGGCCGCTGGGGAGGGCGGTAACCACGGACCAGGGCCGGTAGGGGGGAGACTGTAATTACAGACGGGGGGGCTGTAATCACAGACTGGGGGGCCTTAACCACGGACCAAGGGAGCCCGTAACCACAGACCGGGCGGGGGGGGATCGTAACCACAGACCGGGGGCCTGTAACCACAGACTTGGCGCAGTAGCCAGCACCCGGCCTGGGGGCTCACACAGCACAGGTACTGCGTCCCGTCCTGAGACGGGGAGTCTGGGGTCCGGTGCGGGCAGGGCTGGGTCCTCCTGAGGTCTCCCCTGGGTGTGCAGACGCCGTCCGTCCACCTCCCGTGTCGTCACGCAGTCGTCCGTCCGTGCGAGGGTTTGTCCTGATGTCTTACAGGGGCACCCGTCATGTTCCGTCAGGACCCGCCTAGTGACCTCATTCCACCTTAATCGCCTCTCTAAAGACCCGTCTCCAAATACAGTGTCATCTGAGGCGCTGGGGTTAGGGTTCAACGCAAGAATGTCGGGGACAGGCCCGCGGGGGAGGGGCGCGGAGAGGGAGCCAGGAGACGTTTCCTGGGCTGCGTGGCGATGTCAGGCCGGAGGCCGCAGGAGTGCGCTGACGGGCGGGAGCGCAGAACCCCGAGAACACTCTGGAAGTTATGTTTTCATAGGCAACTCAGGTCTCTAGCTTCCCTTAACCTGTTATTAAACTGAATTGGTTTTGTGGATGAATTAAGATTATTGATAGAGCAGAATGAATCAATAGCAGTAAAACCTTAATAAGTAGTGCTAATTAATTCACCCCTCGAGGAGCCGCTTGCCTGGGCTCGGGTTTTATGAGCAAAGCAATTCTGCTGTTTTTGTTTTTTTAAAAAAAAAAGAAGAAAGAAAAAAAGAGAAAACTAATATATTCCCCTGGCTGCTTACGAGGCTGCTATGAATGAGCGGCCAGTCTGCTTAGCTCGTTACGAAGGCAGTGGCGTGAGTCTGTACCCTCACCGCCGATTCTTTTCTGGTGGGAGAAATGGCCGCCTCGTGGGCGCCAGCTCACAGGCGGTAATCGCGGCCACAACAGGGCCTGAAGGTGCTGGGGCAGCGTGTTTGGCGGCAGAGAGAGAGGCAGAGCGGGTGTAGCCCGCACACCGCGTCTGTGTCTGAGTGCCGCCGGGTCAGCAAGGCCGCGGCATCCGTGCCCCCCCTGTGGCCCGGCCGTCATTTCCCGCCTCGTGTCCTGACTGCTGTGGGGTCAGGAGGGGTGGGGTTTCCAGACGGGGCCCCAAGGTGGGAGGGGCGGCGATGGTGTTGGGAGTGGGGCCAGGGCAGCACCTTGTGTCCGCTGAGCCACCCCCTTCCAGCCCCTGGCACTCCTGCTGGAGGCCCTGTTCCTGTCTGAGCACAGGCCACAGGGGCCTGGTCTCTCAGGGCCACTGAGGATGGAGGTGCAGCGGGAAGGAGTCCCTCCTACACCCCTCTGGGAAGGAGCTGGGAGGCACTGGGAGGTTCTGGGAGGAGCTGGAGGTGCTGGAAGGTTCTGGAAGGCCCTGGGAGGAGCTGGAGGTGCTGGAAGGTGCTGGGAGGCTCTGGGAGGTGTTGGGGCTGTTGGAAGGTTCTGGGAGGAGCTAGGAGTCCCTGAGGGGTGCTGGAGGTGCTGGAACGTTCTGGGAGGTGCTGGAAGGTCTTGGGAGGAGCTGGAGGTGCTGGAAGGTGCTGGATGGTGCTGGGAGGTTCTGGGAGGTGTTGGGGCTGTCAGAAGGTTCTGGGAGGTGCTGGGAAGTTCTGGGAGGTGTTGGGAGGAGCTGGAGGTGTTGGAAGGTTCTGGGAGGCCCTGGGAGGAGCTGGAAGGTGCTGGAAGGTGCTGGAAGGTTCTGGGAGGTGTTGGGAGGCCCTGGGAGGAGCTGGAGGTGTTGGGAGGAGCTGGAGGTGTTGGAAGGTTCTGGAAGGCCCTGGGAGGAGCTGGAGGTGCTGGAAGGTGCTGGGAGGTGTTGGGAGTCACTGGAAGGTTCTGGGAGGTGTTGGGAGGCACGGGGAGGCCCTTGGAAGCCCTGGAAGGTATAGGAAGACACCAAGAGGCCCTGGAGACCACCGTGTTCAGCTTTTCCTGGCATTTCCTGGGCTGTTCCACCACATGCCTGATGGTGCTAAGGGAGAACGCAGGGCCTGTGTGAACGGCGTTCTGGAAACTCTAGAACCTGTGGTGACCCCTGCTCCTCCAGAGCCTGTGGGCATCGGCGCGCATGCGCGGCCCTACGACCTGTGTCGATGAAGCTGCTCCACCACGGGCCCTGCTCCCCCTCCCCCCCATTGTTGGGAACATGTGGTGTGTGGCACTCGGGGACTGATGTCCCCGGTCACGCATCCAAAAGTGAGCTGGGCACATGGTTTGGGCTCCATTCTGCTACCAGGTACTGTGGGTCCCGGGGCAGTTACCCCTCTCTGGGCTTGTCTCCCCTCTGGGAAGGGGGACGGTGGGAGCATTTGCACCAGGAGGGGGGTAACGGGGGTTATGAGCTGAGCCCAGCGCGGGGCTCTGTGAAAGGTCTCCACACTGGGGTTTGCAAGATGACTCCAGAAGACAGCAATTAAAGCCTCAGCGAGTGAGCGAAGAGCCTCTTCATGCAACCGGCCACGTGTGAGGACGGGGCTCCCGGACTTACATAAACATGCAGGATGCCCGTTTAAAACGAGTTTCAGGCAAACAACAGAAACATTTGAGAAGAAGTACGTTCCTAATGCTCGTTCACGCTCCACGGCCGCTGTGTAGGACGGGACTCAGGACGTCCATTGTAAACGTGAGAACAGCAGCCTAGGAGGTTACCCCGCGTTCCCCAGAGTGACACAGAGAGCTTGTGGCAGAATGGGGACTCCACCCCAGGCCCTGCAAGCAGAGGAAACATGTAGATTACAGAGCATTATTTGGAGTTTTATCCCAGTTATTAGTAAATATTATACAAAAATTTTTTTGCTAAAAGTTTATTATTTTTCTTCAATGAATATGTTAATTTTTGTAATACTTAAACATTTTTATGTTTATTTTTGAGAGAGAAAGAGAGAGAGCAAGCCAAGCGGTGGAGGGGCAGAGAGAGAGAGAGGAAGACAGACGCTCTAAGCCATCAGCACAGAGCCAGACGCGGGGCTCGAACTCACAAACCACAAGATCATGACCTGATCCAAAGCTGGATGCTTGACTGACTGAGCCACCCAGGCTCCACAATTGTAATATTTTTAAATGAAAAAAAAAAAAAAAGTGAACTACACAGTTTCAGTTCATTACCGGTAGTGACTTTGAAACATACGTGGAGTTTTGTTTTTACAACAGCCTTTGAAGTTCAGTTTCCCGACAGTGTGACTTTGCACGGGGTCAGAGGCGCCATCACGTGCTGTGTGCCCACTCAGTGGCCCCAGGGACCTCAGCGACAACCGTTTCCTCCGTTCCCTCCGTGCGCGGACTCCCCCGACCCTCCTGTAAGCACGCGGCCCCTCCACGCACGAGGGCACACACTCCCTGGTCGCGGCCCCCGCAGGACCCGGATCAGGGCGTCCACGGGGAGCGAAGCTGGTGACCAGGCTGCGGGCTGGGCCCGGCCCGCGGGGCTGGGGGCAGGGACGGGCCGGGGGGCAGGGGAGGGCTCGGGGCCGGC
>NW_027529424.1:12821561-12840713 GCF_008692635.1 Crocuta crocuta | reverse complement strand
ACAAGGCGCCTCCGCCGCCGCCGGGCCGCTCACGCTGCGTCCGGTAGGGCCTGCGTGTTACTAGAGAAAGACGCGACGCCAATCCGCACGCCGTGCGGTAGGGGGGGAGGCGCCACGTGGGGGCCGCTGCCCGCGGCGGAGCGTGCACCGCAGCCGCGCGCTCCGTGGAGCGGATTCCTNCTCCCGTCCCTGCCGCGTCCCCCCAGACCCCGCTGCACCGGATCTGATCTCTGATTCTTAAAACGCACCTGCACTGGCTGGCCTTCCTCTGTTCCATGTGACACATCTAACCCTGTCCAGGGGTCCGCGGTGGCCACCCCTTGCTTGGAGCCGTCTCAGGTCACCGACCGACGCTGGCCATTCCCTGTTTGTAACACTGTTTCCACTCTCAAAGGCTTTGCGGTTTGCAGACCGTCTGTTCCGGAAGCGCACACTGCAGCTGCTCAGGCTGTTGCCGTCTTTCCGAAAGAGCAGGTACGCCTGCCCTCGCCCTGGTGCCCTTCGCTGTCTTCCCTCCCCGACGACCAGCTGTTTTTAGGCGAGTTTCAGGTTCGCAGCAAGGGTGAGTGGAAACACCCGCATTTCCAGGCTTCTATACCTGCCTGTAGGGGCCCGCCAGCCACCCCCCCGGGCGCCATGCAGGGCCCTCGCCTGCGAGCAGGGGCTCTGGCGCCAGCCAGCCTGGTTCCCGGCCCGACTCCGCTTACAGCCGTGACCTTGGACGGGCTAGTAGCCTCAGGCGGTCTGTGAAGTGGAGCAGTGGTACAGACCACCCGGGGGTAATTTACGAGTATTTAACAGTATCTCCTCACTGGGTTATCCGTGGGTCTAAGTGACTCTGTGTGTGTATTTCTTTTTTATCCTTTTTTAAATGTTTAGTTTTGAGAGAGACAATATGAGCAGGGGAGGGTCAGAGAGAGAGGGAGACACAGAATCCGAAGCAGCTCCAGGCTCCGAGCTGTCAGCACAGAGCCCGACGCGGGGCTCGAACCCACGAACCGTGAGATCATGGCCTGAGCCAAAGTCAAACGCTTAACGGACTGAGCCACCCAGATGCCCCTATGTATTTCTTTTTTTTTAACTGAAGTATAACTATCACACTTTGTTCTATTAGTGCCAGGTATACAATGTACTGATTCGATAACCCTACCCATTACACATGCCGACCGCGGGAAGTACAGTCACCGTCTGCTACCATACAAAGTAAGTACAATAGTATTGACTGTATTTCCTATGCCGTACCCTTAATCTGCATTACTTATTTATTTTATAACTGGAAGTTTGTACCTCTTAATCCCCCTTTCCTATTTCATCCACCCCAACACTTCCCCTCTGGCAAACACCAGTTTGTTCTCTGTATTTAAGAGTCTTTTTTGTGGTCTATTTTTTCTGTTTTTTAGATTCCACAAAAAGCAAAATCATATGGAATTTGTCTTTCTCTGTTTGATTTATTATACTGTCTTAGCATTATGCTCTCTAGGTCCATCCATGTCACTGCAAATGGCAAGATTTCATTTTTATGACCATAAATATTCCACTGTGTGTGTGTGTGTGTGTGTGTTACATCTTCATTATCCATTCATCTATCAGGGGACACTTGGGTTGTTTCTACAACTTGGCTATTGTAAATAATGCTGCTATAAACATTAGGTGCATGTATCTTTTCAAATCACTATTTTCATTTTCTTTGAGTAAATACCCAGTAGTGAAATTACTGGATCATATAGAAAGTACTCTATGTGTTTACTATTATGAAAATAGTATTTCTATTTTTAACTTTTTTTTGTAGATTCTCCATACTGTTTTACATACTGGCCGCAGCAGTTTGCATCCTGCAGCAATCAGGAAAAAAAAAAAAAAGAGATAAAAGGGAACCAAACTGGTAGGGAAGAAGTAAAACTCTCACTATTTTCAGATGACATGGTACTATATGTAGAAAACCGTAAGACTCCACCAAAAACCTGTTAGAACTGATACATGAATTAATTTAAGTTAATCAATGCAGGACACAAAATCAATGTACAGAAATCTGTTGCAGTTCTATACACTAATAACAGCAGAACGGGAAATTAAGAAAAGAATCTCAGTCACAATTGTACCCAAAAGACTAAAATACCGAGGAATAAATTCAACCAAGAAAGCGAAAGACATCTGCTTTGGAAACTGTAAGACAATGATGGAAGAAATTGAGGAAGACGCAAACAATTGAAAAGACATTTCGTGACCAGGAATTGGAAGACCAAACACTGCTAGAGTGTCCATGCTGCTCAGGGCAATCTACGGGTTTAACGCAATCCCTAGCAAAGTACCAACAGCGTTTAGCACGAAAAATCCCAACCACAAAAGCGAGAGGACAAAGCTGAAGGTCTCACCAGCCCAGATTTCAGGTGACACTGCAAAGCTGCGGTAATGAAAACAGCGTGGTACTGGCACAAAACAGATCAGCAGAAAGAAGAGAGTCTGGAGGGAAACTCGCGCCCACACGGCCAACCCCCCCACCACAGAGGAGGGAGGGGCGCGCACACACGTGGAAAGCACCGTTCTCTGTGTCGCTCGGGCGCGATGCCCGCGGCGAGACGCATCTCAGCCGCCTTCGCGGCCCGGAAGCAGAGCACTGCCTCCCGCCCCGCGGCCCCTCCCTCCTGCACCGCGGCCCAAGGCCTTGGTTGACACCGGGCTGCCCTGGTGGCACCTGAATCGAGACTGGAGCTGACCTTGCTCATCAGGTGGCTGCACACACCTTGCTGTAGAGGCCGCAGGCTCTTGAGCCGGCGTGGGGCTGGCCCTGGCCTCCCTGGGGCTGACATGACGCACACACGGGGCGACGGGGGCCCATCTCAGCACCGTGTCCATCCCGGCCATGCCGGCTGCGGCGGGACACGGCATGACCCGCATCACAAAGCCGCCATCAGCGGGAAGGGGTTGCTCCGGCTCGGGCGTGGGCCGGGTCACCACCAGGTGTCTCTGAGCCGCAGCGGTGGACCCCGCCTGGCCTTGCGCGCCAGGCTCTGTGCTGTCCCGACCGACCCCACATCCCTCACAGGTGTGTTCTGGGCGGGACGACAGTGTGGGCCACTGCGGAGCCACCTGAGGCGTCACGAGGAATACACTCACGCATTTCTTTCCTCCTGCTGTGCTCTCCTTCCCTTGACAAGGACGATCGTAGTGAGTAACTTGACCGCCAGGCCTGCCCTGCCGCCAGCACGTGGACTGTACCCTCA
This sequence comes from Crocuta crocuta, assembly GCF_008692635.1. Lineage (NCBI taxonomy): Eukaryota > Metazoa > Chordata > Mammalia > Carnivora > Hyaenidae > Crocuta > Crocuta crocuta. The sequence goes on along the minus strand of NW_027529424.1, from coordinate 12,837,492 downwards.
GCTGTTCGTCCTGATGCTCCAAACCCCAGCCTACGGGGAAGCCCGGCCGGGTAGAGCCCCGCTGTGACCGGACCGTTTCCCCAGTCCCGTGGCCCCGTCACGGCGGCCTCACAGCCACGTGTCTGGGCAGGTGCGGCAAAGGGTAAGAGCCCTCCCTGCTCCGCTCACCTGACAATTTTGTGAGAGATCAGCCGTGAGCCCCCTGTGAAAGCACACCCCCCACCCGTGGGCGGGGCCTGGCGCCTGACTGCCTCCCGCAGACACGCACCTCGCGCTCCTCGTAGTCAGTGTCAGTCTTTTCCCCCGAAGCTGCTGCATCCCGTCCCTCATCATGAAATCATTGTTGGGTTGTGTGTTAATCAAAGGATGAACGATTCGCGAGATTCACAACAAGTGTGGCTTCCTGCCTCAGATCATCACCGATGAAGCCCGTGTCCGCGGAGGCCGCATTTCAACATCAAATGCCCCCAAAAGTTTGCTTCCCGGGAGGGAAGGGAAAAATGCTGCACAATAAGACAGTGTGAGGGTCACTGCCCTACAAAGGCTGCTGGAATTTTATATCCCGACGGGACAGCAGTACCACCAACACGATCTTAAGCATCGACAGGGCTTTACTCCTGACAAAGGGCCTGCACATTTGATCTATTATTTGGTCCTCGCCCCTGCCCAGTGCGGTGGGTAGCGCAGTGCTCTGCAGGCAAGGGTACAAAGGCCGAAAGAAAAGAAGAGCCTTACCACGAACAAAACCGGAGCCGCGGAAGGAGCCTGGTGTCCTGCCCCCCAGGCTGTGGTTTTCCGTCCCTGCACCAGGTCCGACATGAGCGAGGCGGCAAACAGCGGGGGCCGTGTGGGGCCGCGGGGGCCAGCTGGGCGCCCCGAACCCAAGGGGCATTGGAGGGATGGTCAGGAGCCGCCCAGCTAATCTGACGCAGCTGATCTTGGCTTACTGCCAGATGGCGGAGGCCCTCACGTGGGCAGAGCAGCATGGGCGGGTATCTACAAGTGCTTGTAAGATGGGGCCGTTACCCGGACGCCTGGGCGGCTCGGTCGGTAAGCGTCCGACGTCGGCCCGGGTCTTGATCTCACGGCTTGTGGGTTCGAGCCCCGCATCGGGCTCTGTGCTGACAGCTTAGAACCTGGAGCTGCTTTCAGATTCTGTGTCTCTCTCTCTCTCTGACCCTCCCCTGCTACGCTCTCTCTCACTCTCAGAAAGAAATAAAATATATATATTAAAAAAAAAAGATGGGACCGTTGCCCTGATTCCTTGTGGCCCCGTGAGTGGCCGACCTCCTGGGCCCGGGGGATTTGTTCACTTGCCACCCACCCACAGGTGGTGACCAGAAACTTTCTCAGCACCTTCACCTTTCAAGGTTTTGCCTGGAAAACCAGGAAGACGGACTCCCTCTCAAACAGATGATGGATTCCTGGCTTCTCCTTGGTTATTTGGTGTCAGTTAAGCAACACCGTCGTTATAGTCAGAGGAAAAGAAATATGTTGCACAAACGTGATTTCTATTCAAAAAGTAGCTTGGGTTTGTAAGTAGCAGGAAGGAATACATAAAACCGCTCCTTTATTAACTCGTTAAAATGTGAAACAATAAATAGAAATGAAATACAATGTAATGAAATCAATATATAAGCTAGGGTTGTTTTTAATTATAACTTAAATTAACCAGAGTATCTCTATTGTGGTAGAATTAATTTCCAAAACAAAAATGAAGTCTATAAAAGTATACTCAATTACACTAGGGAATTGCAAATTTTCTGTCTTCTGGCACTCAAAAGATTTTGCTTTAAATTCTGGTTAAAATTATTATAGCTACTTGTATATTCATTTCCCCTACCAAGGGTTCTCATATCCTTTCTTGTTTACACATAATTTGGCTGTACAATTGGTTTTCCCCTAAGCAATGGTTTTGACCTCAAAAAAAATAATGATTTCTGGTATGAAGACCCCTGAGTATTAATTGAGTTCTTTGGACCTTCAGGGGTCCCTTAGGCAAGAGAAGGAGCTGCTGAAGCCTTATCCTCACCCAGAACGCAGAGAGCTCGGTTTTATTTGTTTTAATATTTTACTTTCTTGCTTATCTTGGAAAATAATTTTGAAAAACACTGCGTCCACGGGGCTAGGTTTCAGCTAGAAGAAAACATTAAGATGGTTGCACATTTGGGGCGTTTGCTGGGTGGTTTGGATTTGTGTGTCGCCTTTTATCTGACGACGGGCCTTACAAAGCAACGTGGGTGAGCAGCGGCGGTGGGCACGGACGCACAGAGGTGCAGACCAAGGACAGCCAGTGCCAGGGTGTTTCTTGTCCCTCCGCTGAACGACTTGGAACCAAACAGTTTTTTCTGTGCTCTACACTATTAGGACAGGGAAAAATTAGCCCCTCCAGGAAATCCTTGCTTCCGGATGATGAGACTGTGGGCCAACTGCCATGGCTGCCGAGGCCGCGCCGGCTCACCAAGGCTCACGTCGAGACTCTCCGCGTCTGCCAGCCTGTTCTAAGTCCTGAGGTCATGGGCTCTGCCCAGCCCTGCAGGACCTCGGGACAGTCAGCTGACCCAGCGCCCGAACCCCCGCGATCCTCCGTGCCCCCATTCTGAGCCCCTACAGACAGCATGTCAAGGGGTGTTCTCTTCCGCAGAACAGCTAATAAACTTAGCTTTGCTTGACCGTGAGGTCCTCTTTTGGTTTTTCTGGGGACTCAGCCACCAATGTAAGAAACCTGATCGGTCAAACCACGGTAGCCGTGTGCTGGTCCTGTTGAGGACACCCAGCTTGGTAAGATGGAGACGGGGCGGGGTGGCGTGGGGCCAGGAGGGCCTGCCCGTCAACAGTAAGCACAGCAGTGGGCCAGGGGCCTGGTGTGCCCCACGTCCATCCTTTTGCAGGAAAAATGTCAGTGGATGAAGGTGGGGAAGTCTTCCCGCACACGAGGCCACGTAGGGGAGCCAAACACCACGGGGAGCCACAGAGGGCGGGCGGGCCCCGAAGCGCAGACGCCCGTCAGCCCGTCTCCCGGTTCTGGCTCGGTCACCGGACCACACTTTGAACAAGGATGACGTAGTGTTTCATCCTGATACCGCATTTTAAGAGACAAATCCAGGCCGGCGAATCCGCTGATGGACGGTTCATGTCAGACGTGAGGATGTCGGGGCGGGGGATGCGAGTGGAGGGTGAGGAAGGGGCAGACTGTTTTCAAATGATTTGTAAGGTTGCAGTTTCACTGTGGCTGTCCGCACAGGCGGGGTCGGAGCCTGGGGACAGGGCAGCCAGGTAGGCGGGAGACGTCTGCTCTGTGCACAGATCTGGCGAGACCGTGGTTGTGCGGGGGGAGGCGGGGGAGGAGGGAGCGAGGCCTCACAGTCCGTGTTGTACGGGGCCCGGGGACTTGAACAGAGTGGGGTCCCCAGGAGCACTCCGCCTCTTCCTTCCCCTCCACGTTCTCCTGCCTGTTACTATTACAATTCAGTCTGGGGCTTGGCTCCCATTTTCCATGATCCAACACGGTATTTTGGGGCCAGGCAAGGTGACTACAGCGAGTTAGCTGCCTGCTAATTCATCCCAAATTGGAAAGGCCCTCGGAGTCCACCTTGATCACCTGAACATGCATGGAGCACCTAGTGTTTGCTCGGGGGCCAGAAAGGAGTAAGCGGGAGGTGGTGTGTGTGGCAGAAGGCATGTGTGTGTGCGGGGGGGCGGGGGGGGGTCCCGGTGGCTGGGGAAGAGAGCATGCCGGTGGGCTGAGCCGCTCTCAGAGCCCAGCGCTCCCAGCCACCCAACACACCGGAACCGTGTGCTCCCTCCTGCTCACGTGGTTTCAGTGAACGTGGCAGAGGAAGTCCCCATCATCTTACGGTAACTCAGCCCAGGCCAGAGACATTTGCAGAAGAGGGTTCGAACTTGGCACCGGGCGATGGGGCCTCATCTCTCTTCCTGCCACGGGGTCCCCTCCTCGGGCCAAGTCCGCAGCAGACCTGAGAACGTACCTCTCTGTTAAATGCTTCCAGAAAACAAGAATTGCCAAGCACTGTCCTGTTTCTTCCGGCTTAGACAGTGACTCACTTTTCTAAAGCAGCTGACAGTGGACACTTACTATCTTTCTGCTCTGAGGGGACGTCAGCTCTGGAGCTGGTCTTTCCAAAGCAGAGCAGCTTTGGGGTTTTCCCGGGTTCTGTTAAGAGGAGGAGCCGTGCCCCGCGTGCTCTGCCTCCACACCTGACCACGCCGCTCAGGGCCCTCCTTCCTCCCCGATCGCCTGCACCACCTCCCCTCACTTTGCGGCCCCTGGAGGACAGCCCCCTCCATCTACCCTCTTTTCCAGAACATGCTGACTTCCAATTTCGAAGTGCTTTCCTGCTCGCAGCGCAGCCTACGGAAGTGTGCGGGGCTCCGGGCTTCGACACCAGCGGATGCCCTGTGGGTGTGCGATCCCCCGCGGTGGGGCTGGGGACAGCTCCCCCAGGAGGATGCGTAGAGATGCTGGGAAGGAGCCACACGTGGGGGGAGGCCACACGGGGCTGGTGGGGTCCACAGTGTGCTCACTGCCAGTGAAGGGAAGCAAGCGGTCCGTCCCACCCGGAAGTCCTCCGTGGGGACCCAGCTACCTACAGCGGCTCCACAGGGGGCTCTGAGCATTCGGCTTCCGGGACACAGTGCTGTGGACACACTAACAGTCCCAGACCCTGGGGACTGGGCGCAGCCCAGGACGTTTGCCCTCAGTGCCTCCTGAGGTGAGGGGCCCCGTGGATGCCGGGCAGGCCGCGTGCTCTGCCCTGGGTTTTGTGACGGTAACATCTGTGGCCCAGCATCATGGGCTGCAGCTTCAGGCAAGGTCAGGCCATGTGCGGGGGGGGCCCCTCTCCAGCCAGCATTGGGGAGTCTCCTTCCAAGAGACCAGGGAGCCCCTGAAGGTGCCCGTTTTGTGGGAAAAATAAAACCTCCTCTAGAGAAAAGAACTTGTTAATAAAGTCAGGAGCAGAAATAAGTTCCCAACCCTGAACTAAGTTCCCTGTGGCATTAACACCACACACATCTCTGTTCTATATGGAATATTATGTTGTAAGGCACAAATTACTAATATGTTTCTGAAAATTCCACTGGGATATTATTTGATCCATACTGTCCTCCTTTCTCTCAAATCGAAACTCTCCCATGTTCTGGACTCTGGAACCTTTCAAGAGCCGGGATGCTGAACCGTGTCTCTGGATTTTTAGGGACTGATATCGGCCAGACCAGAAGCTACAGACCCTCAGCCCAACCATCTACCCACAGCGTGTGTTATCAAAGGCCCGAATCATACCGATAGTCGGGGGGTGGTGTCCCCACGATGCTTCCCCTCAGGGCCTCAAATCCAAGGGCCTCCAGCTCTTCCATCCACACTCACTGAGCATGGCCCCTGGATCTAAAGCTTCCCTTCCTCGTCTGTTAATCTCTGCCCTTGCTTTGAAAGATTCCTTGACCTTCCGCCTGGGTTAGGAAGTGTGGGGGGGGGTCTGTGGTTCAGACTGAGTCACCGAAGGGGAGGACGGAGCTCATCAGGGTGGACATGGTGGGCCAGTGATGCCATCTTGAGGGTCAGAGAGGAGCTCAAACTTCCACCCTGTTAGCCTGCATCCAGCACGCTGTGTAGACAAAGGGGGAACCGGCTTCGGTGCTTTCCGGGATGTCACCTCCCTCCCTTCTGTCTTCTCACCTCAAATTACCTCTTCACCCCCAGTGGAAGCCCTATTCATCCTAAGCGCTGCTCAAGTGTTAGCTCATTAGTGTCTGCCATGTGCATTTGTTGGTGAATGAACTTGAAGGTGCTCAGGGCCCCCAGAACTGGGGCTGTATTTGGGGGCAGAGGTTTTCCCTGGTGCCTTCTGGGGTCGCTGCATGGTCTTGTAGGATGGTGCTGGTCTCTCTCACCTTCAGTGTCTGAACAATGAGCAGAACCACTGTGTGCCACTTCCTCTCCCGCATTAAATTAGCCCCCAGTCTCTGGCTCTGTCTCCATCTCTGTCTCCCTCGCACACATTCACCAGGAGTCCTACGCCATCTTGTCTGATGGCGGGAGGATTGTGTTGTGCTTGTCCCACGTGATCCCACATGTGCCTCTGCATGGAAGTCTCCTTAGGGCAGACACTGGGTTTGGCACAATTTCATCTATTATTCAGCAATCTCTCTGTAGCTCTGGTGTCTTGTAAGTGATAAAGTATTATAATGAAAGAAAATCAGCTTGCCAGTTAGACTCAGAAAACGCAAGATCAAATTCTTACAGCCAACATTATTCACCTCATTCGTGAGTTTATGACAGGTGCTTTCTGAGCCCTCCTGGGAGGGGATGTTCTGTTGTGTGTCTGAGCCTGGATACGGGGTATTTCACACCCTCCCCATCTTCCTCAGAGTCTCGTGTTATAGTGGGATCGCTTCACGGCGATCTTGTTTAGGGATGCTCGAGAGAAGCTGGTGAGAGCATCAGACACCAGAGGAGAGAAGTAAAATCTTCCATGACAGTAATGCACTCAGACTCCCTTCGGTTCGAATATAACCAGCCAGGCTCCAAAACCAAGCTGTCTCCCCGTCAGCTTCCTCCGCCAACCTACATGCGTTCATTTTCCTCTTGGGGTTCAACGGAGTCAGGCATGCTGCGGACGCTCAATAGTCTTGATCTTATTTAATTTACTTTAAGCATCCTCTAGGTAATTTGTAAATAAGAAGTAAACATGAGAAATAAAAATAGTGGTAACAATTTAAGAAATTATTTAATCTCCAAAGCATATTCCATTGTATATTATTTCCATGAAATATTAGTAAGTGAGAGCTTACAAAAAGGGAAAGAGTTTGGAAAAGACTTCCTTAAGGTGGTTGGTAGATTATCCATTTCTGTGGGCTCCTCTCGAATGGCACGTGCAAATGTGAACGGGCTCACAAGAAAGCTTACTGGGTGCAGGCCTGTCCATATTTGTCTGCCCCCCACCCCTCCCTCTTTCTTCCCAGGGCGGTGCTGACTTTCTTTCATTATAATAATTTATCACTTACAAGACACCAGAGCTGCAGAGCGATTGCTGAACGATTGATGGAATTGTGCTGAACCCGGTGCAGAACAGTTTGGGGAAACTTCACAGGACTAATTGCTTGCTGGAGACCATCGTTTGACGACACACAAAGTGCTTCTGCAGGCACATCTTGACTAGGACCCTGTGGCTCAGACAGCTGTAGGAAGCGTGTATGCAGCGGGCCTGGGCCTGCATGCTGACCTGTTAAGGTACAGTAAGTGTCGCGTGTCTGCTGACGTACAGACACACTGTTATTGTGACGCATGATGTGTCTAGGTGTCTACACAGCCACCGTCTTCTTCTTCAAGTCCTCAGGGATGGAGCCATTTCCATCCCAGCCTCAAAGAGCTGATGCTCTGCACCAAAACTTGGTGGAAAGGATTTTGGCGTGGATGCTTGCTATGAGCTGATGCTGCTAAGTAGTTGTCAGATGGCCCAGACTCTCCGAGTGGGCAGAACACCACACAGTCCAGGCTCTGAGAGCTCGCCAGCACCCCAGAGCATGTATAGGAGCTCCGACAACACTTCATGAGGCCTTTAATGCTACTGGAAATGTTTGTTCATTCTACTGGCCGACCAGAAGGCTCCTTTTCAAAATTAACATTTAAGACAGCTTAAGCCGCGGAAGCAAGAACAAGTAGAAGTGTTGGAAAGCCCTTAAAGAGCTCAGTGGCTTTGCTGCCAGTTGCATGAGTTTAGATCCGAAAACTCTGTAAGAGGAGAGTTGCAGAATGCTAGAGTTAGCAATCACGCCTCTCAACTCCTTCGCCGTATCCAGGAATCAAGGCCCCAAAGTGTGGCTTGCCTGTGATGAGCTAGTCCATCCATTCAATCTCCCCTCACCTGGGAGACGTTTATGAGCATGTACGATCCATCCAGCTTTGTCCGGGAAGTCGTGGAGAAGCAGCTGAAGATGGTGAGGACAGTCCTTCCTCGGGAGCTGGGAGCTGACAGTTGTGGCGAATCAGTCACGGACACTCATGCTCAGCATGGACAGCGTGGTGCCAAGTGGGTCTGAATGCCGCAGAAGAGCTCAGGCTTGGGACATGTCGGTATGTTTGTAAGGGGAGGCTTCTCATGGCAGACTGTCTCTGAGCTGGCTTTCTGAATGAGTCGAAGTTTGCAAGGTGGGCATGAAGTTAGCACTCTGATGCGGAGGAAGGATGCTATTTACTGTTGAGCAAGACTCTTGACTTTGGCCAGTCCATGCCTGTCCATGCGGTTGGAGGCACCAGGCAGGTTGGAGGGACCTAGTGATGGAAGGCATCAGATAGCATGGCATGGGCTCTAGACTGCCCACACGTGAAATCTAAGAATATTCAGGAGGCATCAGCACCATCAGAGTTGTATTAGACTAAGTTGTGTGGACGGTGGGCTTGGGAGGTAAGATGGTTGGTTTGAGCCATAACTGCCATCAGGGTGGAAGCTGAGGTCAGCTGTCACCGTGGGAATAAGGAGGGTCTGACCTCTGCCCCAGCCTAACATTCTTTTCCTACAACTGTACTCGAGGATCTGATGGTTCTGTGAAGTCTCCGGAGGGAGCAGAGAAGGGTTACAGTCCAGCCAAGAAGACAAAATTATCCCTAGTGATGCATGTTTAGAACATTTTGGCACTGATAGGAATTGACTTCAGACTTGGTTATTAGAGATCTCCAGTGAGATTAGAGTCACTCTATCTAAAACCTTTGGGGGGGGGGGGGCTTGCTGCATGGAATGGGCAAAGCTCCATGGGTGTTTTGCTGCATTCGCTGGCCCGTTGCCTTGTTAATGTTCCTTTGAGGTCCCCAATGGCGAGTGGTGTCTGCCTGCAGCTCTGCTCTCTTCCTTGCTATCCCTTCAAGATTTGTCCAGACAAGTAGATTTGTCCTTCATTTGACACAAGGCAGTTTGGATTATTAGCTTTTGTGAGCTGCTCAGTTGTGCATATTTTTAGGGTTTTTGTCTTCTAAGATTTCATACTCACAAATAACAGCAACAGTCTGAAATGACACTCAATGACAATGATACCCTCAGACAAGAAAGAGAAGCGATAGTGAAAGATTCTAATATCACAACTGTTTTTCTTGCATCACATGGTTTCAGAAGAATGGCAAATTTATCATGTTTAGGGACAATCAGCTTAAGCATAAAGAGAAGCTAACTGCATATGATGAGGGATCCTTCTTGCCTCCCTGCAAGGGTTATTGCTCTATAAATGACTTAATAACACTAATCATAACATCAGCAGGTAGGAGAGTAAAGTCTTACACTGGGAAAGACGCGTTGCTTCACAAACATTCACGTACTAAGGACTGCGCAGAAATGCGGGGACAGAAGCCTCACGGAGGACAGCCTGCAGTACCAGCACCTGCCCAGGACAAGCCCTCTTGGCTGTGGGTGGCCCCAGGGGGTGGCCAGCGGGGATAGGGCCCCGGGGATGGCAAACGCCAGTCTCATACGTTGCCAGGGCTGAGGGGATGGAAGAGGGTTGCCAGCGCCCAAGCATAGCACGACTGGCCGTTGGCGTTTGGAATAGGGCTGAGGCACCCACGCGGTTCAGGGAGCAGAGAGAACAGCTTAATGGCAGGAAGGGATATGATTTACTGTAGGGCGACAACCTTGGCCTTTCTCCATTCAACTCCCCACCTTTGGTGCCAAGCAGGTTTTCTGAAGCCTGAGTGAGTGGAGGGCTGCCTTGACATGATCGCCTCGATGGAGGTAAAATAGCTTCTGCCCAGTACCGCCAGGCCCACAGAGGTCCCCTGGCACCGCTGACTGCAGTGTTAAGGAATCATGATTATATAAGCAAAGAGCATAAGATGATTATACATTATGCTGACTGTGACTTTCTTTTGAAGAGTCGTAAGGCTTCATTAAAATCTTACAAATGACAGCAATGAAAGAAAATAAAGCCTTTCAACTCAAGCCCTCTGGGTCTTTTTTCCTTTTCTTTTTTTCTTTTTTGATATGTGTATTAGCAAAAATAAAGCTGATGTTTAGGCGACTGTGATAAAAACTTTTTAAAGTCATCTTTAAAACAATTCTCTATAACCTGATCTTGCTCAACAGTCCACAACTAGCCACGGAGTCCTAGAAACCAGCTGAGAATGCCATGGAGCCCACCTGGAAACCAGCAGAAAATGCACGGAGCCTACCTAGATATCACTAGAAAATGCCACGGAGCCCACCTAGGAACCAGTAGAAAGTGTGGTGAAATGTCCTGGATGTGCAGTGGTAGCTGCGCCCTGCTTCTCTGTGAGCCGCGTAGATAAAGAAACCACTCCGGGGGTGGGGGCCCCACAGGGGATGGAGCAGAAAGCGGCTCTTGGAGGAGGTAAGCCAAGTGGGACACCCGTAGGGCCACCAGGGGCCGGCTGCACGGCCAGCATGGGGCCTAGTGGCCACTCCCTCAGAGGGTCTGAGCCAGCTGTGGCTCCCATGGGGTGGGCCTGGTCAGGAGGCAGGAACCGAAAGTGGATGGAGGTGGAGGGGGCAGGGACATCGGTAGCCCCCAGGTGGGGACGGCAGAGCCACATCACAGAGCCAGAACCAGGGCCCTCGAAGCCCAGCGCCACCCCCTGTGTGGCCCTGCGTGCTGGTTGTGCTGGAAGGAGGGAGGGTGTGAGGGCTGGGCACCGAGAGAGCAGGGGACAGGTGGCCAGTGCGCGGGGGGTGTTGTGTGTGAGCTCCGTGCCAAACACACGTCTCTTTCCTTTGTCATGCAGTCAAGAATATAGCTGACAGGGGTTAACAGAGAGCTAAAAACAAATTTTGTTGACAAATTTGGAAAAGAGATTTTGTGAGCTAATAGTACATCTTAAACACACAATTCTAACTTTTCAGTGTTTGACTTGGTGCTGACAATCCTCCACCCAGTCTGACCTGTTGGGCACATGTCCTGGGGTTCAGGGGTGCGTGGAAACGGATATCAGAATGGCCTGATAATCTCACCCTGCTATTATCAGGGGCATGTTCACAGGCTCAGTTTGCTGGTCTGCAAAGTGCAGGTGATAGTGATCCAAATTCGTAGGGTGTTGGAAGATCAAGTAAGAAGAAATACGAAGTGTCTAGTGCACTGTCCGCCTTAGACGTGCGCAGTAGCTCCTAGAGGCATCAGCGTGGGCGGTTGCGCTGCTAGTGCTCTGATTGCCACGAGGACCGCCCTTACGACCCCATACATAATGTACGCACACGGCCCAGACATCGGAGTTGATGTACGGGGCATTGGACGACGTGGGGTTTCGGGAGTGCGTGCTCCCAAGGTGACTTTAATTAATATTTTAATACACGATCGTGGTGCCACAAATCACATCTTTGGGCTCCTTGGAGGATGTAGCCCTCCCAAACTGACCCTAAAATCCCAGCAGAAAAACGGCTGACGTACCAAGCTGTCTTGTTGTGTTCTCTGTAGCTGGTAATAATTACAACAGAAATCATGACTTAGTGTAACGGAAAGCCAGCGTGGTAGACTTTCTCCCAGCCACTGTTAGTACCTGTCACTCAGGGGGATGGATGCTAGACTTGGGACAAGTCATGCCTGAATTTCTGGTTAATGCTTTGAGTTTCTGAACAGATGCTACCCCATTAAATGTACATGATAGAATTTATTGACTCATTATATTATAACTGCGTATACAATATGTATACAAGGATTTTCACATACTTGTGTGCCAGCAGGCTCACACAAGCCTGCGTACAAAGTTTCCTAGACTCCACTGTCCCCGCCTGCAAGCGGCTGATGGCCATGCGTGAAGCAAACAGTCACGGCACAGGGAGTCCAGCAAGAGCAGGTCATGATTAACCGCAGGCAGGTCACATGTAGCAAAGTGGCTCAGAAATTGGAGTCGCAGGAAAAGTACTTGTCTGCGAGGAGAGGTTGCGGCTGAGGACGTGACCCTTGGGGACTGATTTAGGCTTAGTTGTTAGCTCCCAGGAACTGGCATTGGCAATATTTCATGACTGATGGATGGAGTGCTGTTCTTTATTCTACAGACCGATGTTATTATAAACACCCGATATGACAGATACTGAGTCAAGCAGGAAACAAATACGTAACTGCAAGCTGACGGATGGCTTGGTTGAAGGCGTCAAAGTTTGTCTCCACTCTCACTTTCTGCTTCACCACTGTGTGTTTTGTGCAGATTCATGATTTGTCTGTGCCACGGGGTCCGTATCTCTAACACAGTGATGTCACTAGTGCCTCCATCACAGGTGGTGGAGGGCTCACCGCGACACCAGGTGTGAGCTCTCCGTGTAGTTTCCAGAACAGATTATCTAGAAGCAGGGATGATAACCACAAGAACGGTGGCGATAATACACTGCTGTTAGGGGCAGCGGGGGCTAATTCAGTCACGGAGGGTGGATACTAAATACAATTTGTCAGAAGAAACAGTGTCTGGGTGTGTGGTGACTGCGGTTCTCACAGCAAAATCAGACAGGTTTTTATTGGCCGACGGACTGGAAGCCGAGAACCGGAAGCCAGTGCCCCTATTTCCTCCCTCCTTGAAGGTCTTCACAGAGACACTCCAAAGTGGTTCTGAACTTGAACACCACCCTACAGATTTTGGTGGATGTGTAAATGGTGGCCGGAGCCCAAGGCATCAGGGACCACACAGATGGGTACCATCAGGTGTGCATCAGGTGGGTGTCAGGTGGGTGAAGGTAGTATATGCAGATGTAGGTGGGTATAGATGGGTGTAGGTGGCTGTAGGTAAGTGTAGATGGGTATAGGTGGTGTAAGTGGGTATAGGTGGTATATGCAGATGTATGCGGGTGTAGGTGGTATAGTGAGTGTAGTGAGTGTAAGTGGGTGTAGAGGGTGTAGGTGGGTATAGTGGGTATAGTGGGTGTAGTGGGTATAGTGGGTGTAGTGGGTGTAGGTGGTGTAGGTGGGTGTAGGTGGGTGTAGGTGGTATAGGTGGTATAGGTGGGTGTAAGTGGGTGTAGTGGGTGTACGTAGGTATAGGTGGTGTAGTGGGTGTAGGTAGTGTAAGTGGGTATAGAGGGTGTAGGTGGGTGTAGGTGGTATAGTGGGTGTAGGTGGTGTAGTGGGTGTAGGTGGGTGTAGTGGGTGTAGGTGGGTGTAGGTGGGTATAGTGGGTATAGTGGGTATAGTGGGTATAGAGGGTATAGGTGGTGTAGGTGGGTGTAGTGGGTATAGTGGGTATAGTGGGTGTAGGTGGGTGTAGGTGGGTGTAGGTGGGTATAGTGGGTGTAGTGGGTGTAGGTGGGTGTAGGTGGGTATAGTGGGTGTAGGTGGGTGTAGGTGGGTGTAGGTGGGTATAGTGGGTGTAGTGGGTGTAGTGGGTGTAGGTGGTGTAGGTGGTGTAGGTGGTGTAAGTGGGTATAGGTGGTATATGCAGATGTATGCGGGTGTAGGTGGTATAGTGAGTGTAGTGAGTGTAAGTGGGTGTAGAGGGTGTAGGTGGGTATAGGTGGTATAGGTGGGTATAGTGGGTGTAGGTGGTGTAGGTGGGTGTAGGTGGGTATAGTGGGTATAGTGGGTGTAGGTGGGTGTAGTGGGTGTAGGTGGTGTAGTGGGTATAGTGGGTGTAGCGGGTGTAGTGGGTGTAGTGGGTGTAGGTGGTGTAGTGGGTGCAGGTAGCTATCAGCTGCCGTGCAAGCTCAGCTGCCTGGACCCGTCAGTGCTGGGCCAGCGCACCGCCCTCTGCAGGATGGCCTCCTTCACCATCTTGTTCCCTGTTTCCTCATCAGCATTGCTGGGAGCTATTGATCTTTTTGAAACAATGTGATTTAAAGCCTGCTTTCTTCATGAACACCGTCCTACCTGCCCACTCCCCAGTGTGGACGTAGTATTCCTTTGCTTCTGAAAACCTTTTATTATTATTATTTTTTAATATTTAAGAGAAAGAGACAGAGACAGAGCATGAGTTGGGGAGGGGCAGACACAGAGAGACACAGATCTGAGGCACGCACCAGGCTCTGAGGTATCGTCACAGAGCCCGACACGGGGCTCGAACCCACCAACTGCGGGATCATGACCCGAGCTCAAGTCAGACCCTTAACCAGCTGAGCCACCCAGGCGCCTCCCTTGCTTCTGGAAATCTTACAGCAAGTTATCTCTAACTTCTCTCTTGCCAGTATCTATATTTATATTATACACCTTTTATATTTTATTTGTACTGTGTGTACTTACATATATTTTACTTACATGTGTATATGATACATTTATGTTATATATTTTATATTATATATCTATGTTTTTATACTTTGCATGCATGTGTATTATACATATTCATAATTATGTTACATACATTTGCATTTATATTACATGTATTATATATTGTACTCTGCCTCATAGTTTAAGGCCATGAACTTGGGATTAAGCTCCCTGGACAGGTACCCTGGTTCCCCGCAGGCTGTCCACACGACTTTGGCTTTCCTGATATTTTAGATGTTAGTTTTCCTCACAGTCTGGGGATGAGGGGCTTGAGGACCTCACAGAGGCAGGGGCGTGGCATCACCCTTTCCGGGTTAACTCTTGTCTCCCGGAGATGGTCAGCCTATTGAGGGCAGGCCTGACGTCGCTCCATTTTGCATAAAACGGGGCTGCCGGGCCCTCACTGGTGGGTTAGTAGCTCACAGCCGAAGGCTGGCTGGAGCCGGGCCGTGAGGGCACCATGTCCATCCAAGGACCCCAGTGCCCTGGCCACAGATCGCTGTCCGGGTTTGGGGACACTTTCTGGTGTCTTTCAAAGATATCTTTGGTAAAGTCATTAATGCAATCCTCATAGATCGCAGTCAGGACCTTCATTTTCAGAAGAAAACTGAGCCAAAGAGAAGAAAAATCTCAATTCCCAGGGAGACTCACTCCCTCTTAGAGACCGGGGCTCAGAGGAAAACACCGCATCCTTCACCGAGTCCTTTCCCGTGGTTAGTTTTGCCCCCTCTCCCTCGCTCTCGCCTCCGGTGGGCTTTAATCTCCCCACAGCTTGTTCCTGATTAGCCTCCGGACACCCAGTCACCGCCCGGGGGGGGGGCCTCCGGGGCGCTGGAGGCCAAGGGCTCTTGCCCTGGTCTCTTGGCTTCATCTCTTGACACATCGGCTCTCTCTCTGGTGACGGCCGAGGAGGAGGGGCCGGCCTTCCCGTCACAGGCCGTTAGCACCCGCCAGCCCTGGGCTGGAGAAGTGACTCCACCACAGGGCGCAGTGGACCCGCTCCTGGGCGGGGGCTGCAGGAATTCCCTGAGGGTCACCGTCCTCGGACCCGCCGGGGGGAGCCCGTGGAGAGGGAGAAGAGATCTCACAGACGGGAGCGTGGTGACAGACCTGGGGGCAGGCAGGCCGCGTGTGGGGCAGGTGACAGCCGTCCTGGCTGGGGAGGCACAGGCAGCCCACGGCCCTGGGGCCTTACGTCCAAGGTCAAGGTGCAGGCAGGCTCTGTGTCTGGTGGCAGGTCAGGGAACGCAGGGCCCAGACCCAGCCTGTGGCGTCACTGCTGAGCACGAACTGCTTCCTGCTCCCTTCGATGTGGGTCACAGGGCTGACGGCTCCTGTTGCCGAAAGCCCCCGACGTGCTTCCTGCGGCCCCCGGGGTACCCGTCTTCCGGGGGACGCCTGTGAGCGCCAGGCGTCGTGTGCCGCCAGTGCCCTGTCCGCTTGTCCGGAGCCACTGCCCGTGCACTTCAGGCGCAGTGTCCCTTGCACACGGATCTGTGCTCAGGGAGGTGGAACCTCGCGGACGGACGGTCACACGCACGGAAACCGCACATACTTTGGCGGTTCCATCAGTCACTCTAACCCTTTCACGTTCCACGAAGTCCAAACAATTCGGTGATTTTCTTAGTGGCCAACGACGGAACAAAACAGGCCGCCATCAGTCAACCCTCGTTCTGAACTTTCCGCACGAGCAGCACTGTGTTTGGACAGACCCCTGACCGCCCCCTGGGGG
>NW_027529424.1:12794166-12821556 GCF_008692635.1 Crocuta crocuta | reverse complement strand
GAACGCCCCTGCCTTTGCTCCTCATCTCATTTAATCTTCGCCAAGAATTCGTTGCAAGTGGCCTGACTTTTGCTGCTTATAGAAGAGAAAACGACTTTCAAGGCTGAAGCTACTTCCCCGGGAAGGGCCCGGGGTCAGCAGCGGGTGCAGGGGTGAGACCTCGGAGCCCCGGGCTTCAGCGCCTTAGCACAGGGGGACCGGGCAATTAGGAGGATAGGACGGGAGCTGCGATTCGGTTAGCTCTGCCACTATCTCTAGAATGAACTGTTCCGTGCGGTTTAGGAGGAAAAACACAAGAAACCCAGGTTTTCAGTATCTTGAACCCCGTATCTGCCTCACTCGTGCGGTGATTCTGGAGGTGATGGCCTCTGTAGGACTTGGTTCTTTCTCTGCAAACGGGAGCCACCGCCCAGCTTGCCAGCCTCACCATCAGGTGAGAATCAGACTAAAGGTTACAGTTTGGTACATGAGGTGCGGTAAGTGCCCTCCAGCCATCACCGTTCCGGAGTTTTTAAGGCGTCACGGTTACTTAAGGGTGGAAATCATATTTACAAATTGTTCTCTTTTTTTTTTATATTTTTATTTATTTCTAGGAGAGAGAGAGAGAGAGAGAGAGACAGCGTGAGCAGGGGAGGGTCAGAGAGAGGGAGATACAGACTCTGAAATAGGCTCCAGGCTCTGAGCTGGCAGTCAGCACAGAGCCCGACGCGGGGCTCGAACCCACGAACCGCGAGATCATGACCTAAGTGAAAGTCGGACGCTTAACCGAGTAAGCCACCCAGGCGCCCCTACAAATTGTTCTTTTAACTGATACCTGTCAGTGTCAGGCGAGAGTCTCAGAAGGTGAAGGTGAACGGCCCTTCCCGTGGGTCGGGTAATTGGCGAAGCGGCATATTATTTGAGGTCCGGAGGAAGTCTGGTACCGCAAGGGCATAGAACCATCTGAAGTCTGGCCGGCTGTGTGACTTAAGCCTCAAAATCATTTTACTGCTTTAGAAAACCAGTTTGCTCCAGTCAGCTCAGATTAATTATGTTTCTCACTCTTTTAGTTTGCTCAGAACATCTTGGGGACCCGGACTAATGAAGTCAGGACGATTTCTCTTCGGCGGATGATGTGGTCTGCTTCTTGCCTCCGCATGTCCATGTTACATTGGAAGTGGGGGGCACAGTGCCCGCCCGTAGCAGGTACCCCGCACCCCTCCTCCCTAGCGGGAGTTTCACGTTGCTGGCGAGGGGGAAAACGCTTGAAATACAGACATGGGGCTTCACATGATACCAGCATTAATCTGTGAGGTTACTGAAGAGCGTTTACCCGGTGGCTTTCGTGCGAAAGATTTTACATGCAACCGCACAGAAAGAATGCTTCTGTGTGTGTGCGCATGTGCAGTATGTGTGTGCATATGTGTGCGTGCATGTATGGAGTAACTGTGTATGTATGCATATGCGCGTGTGCAGTATGGGTGTGCAAGTGTGTATACATGTGTGCATGTGTACATGTGCATGGGTGTATAATGTGTGTGCAGTGTGTGTGCCGGTATGTGTACATGTGTGTGCATGTGTGCAGTGTGCGTGCATGTTTGTGCATGCATGTGTGCGTGTGCATGCACAGTAAGTGTGTATGTGTGAATATGCATATATGTACAGTATTGGTGTGTGTGCATGTGTGTGCATGTGTGTCTGTGTGCATACAGGGCGTGTGTGTGTGTGTGTGTGCCTGTGTGTGTGGTGTGAAGTGGTGTTCCCAATTGTCTCTCTCTGTCCGGCTCACAGGGGAGCAGGTGCACAGACGAGCAGGGCGAGGGGTGAGGAGAACGGTCCTCTTTAGATCTTACAGCAAGGAAGGAACGCTTTGCTTCACTTTCAGAGAACTCTCAGACAAGATTATTGCTGGAATCAAACAGACACACATGCATTTTCCATATACATTTACACACATATTTATGTGTATTTACAAATATATGCATATAGGCTGTAGGAGACTAGAGCATAAATAAAATAAGCATTATTTTCAGCTGATTATTTTGAGAAGCTCTGACAGCAGCACTTTGAAAGGTAAATGGGCATCTATAAAGGAACCCTCCGTCCCTGAGAGCGTGCCCCTTGCCGTGCCCACAGGACGCACCCGGTGCCTGACGCAGGAGGCGCTTACCGTTGGAGAAGCAGGGCGTGAGCTGCACAACCACGTGGGCTTGTTCGCCGGGCCCTCCTGGTCGCCTCCCACACCCTTCTTCTCTCCAGCTGAGGACGGTGCTGGAGCCCGAGACCCGCCCCTCCCTCCCCAGTGTCACGGAGATGTGAGTTTTAATACACTTCTATGGTTTTCACTTGTTAATCTATCTGTTGTCACAGGCACTGAGCTGAGAACCTAGAAGGACAGAAGATCGTTTCCTCCCCATCAATGCACGCGTACACACACACACACACACACACTTCTGTCCCACTACAGGTCAAAGCCAATTTCAATAATGGCAGCTGGAATCGTGTTAGGCACCACTTAGGGGAGGCCTGTGGGCGAGGAACGACCAGGCTGGTCTGTCGTAGGTGCAAAGCGAGAGGGGCATCTTGTCAGTAGTGTTAACTAAGGTCCTTGCTAGACGGCACTGGGGTGGCCCGTGAGAACATGCAACAGGTTGTATTAAGTTTTAAGCAGCTTGTTGGCGAAACTGTCTATTTCCACATGGAACTACATAGCACCTTCTCCTGACTGCTAGCCCCAGAAGGAAAGAACCCGAATGAACGTATTGACTATACATTGACCCTTACTTCTTGTTAGACTATTGTTCTTGAGTGGTTACTCCTCATTAATGAATGAGGACAGGAGACTAGTTGATACACCAATATAGTAGATGGTGCATCATATTTGGGTCTGGATTCAAAGGTCACCCAACCACTTTTGGTAGGAAATTTGGTGAGAGGGTTTGTACACACCCAGCTCTGACTAACACCACAATTTCCTCTGCATTTGATCATTCGTGCTTTGCTGGAAAGGCGTAGCCTTTTTTATCTGCTCATTTTGCTGTGCCCCTGATATCATAGCCAAAACTCAGAGGGCTGAGCTAGGGAAAAGGGCAAACTATCATGGCCAGAGAATTCAGAGGCAGATTTTCACGCAATTATCTTTGTAACAGCAGAATAAACCCATTTATAGAATGGAGTTACACTAATAAGTAGCATGTTACATTTCCTACTGGGAAAATGACTTAGAGACAATGGGAGCCCCATCTATATAAAAACCAGGCAGAAGACGCCGTTTCCAGACGGATTTCCAGGGGAAAACTAATCAGCTCTCCAGATTCTTTCTCGCATGTCTAGTGCTCGCTGGCGAATCTGGCTCTGTGTCTGTGACCTCACGGGTCCCCAGCTGCCTCATTCCGTCAGCCGGTGGTTCAGAGCAAATCCTCAGAGGCCTGCTGGCTCCTAATTTAATCGGGGCTTCTGGTCACCTGCAGTCATCACGTTAACGATGTCATTGTCCCCTTGATTAGAGATACCGCAGGGTGGGGGCACAGACGTCTGGGTGATACCTGTTGGCTCTTTCTTGTGTGTCAGTGTCTGATTCTGGTTCACGTGGAGGGAGAAGCCCCCCTGAGGAAAACGGTCAGTGAAGTGTCCAGGGCGTCACCTCGCGAGGGTGGCCTGGCCCCCGGGGAGGCACAGTGCAAGGGCTCTTTGCTCATACATCCGCATGGACTTGCACTTTAATACATGCAGTTTCTACTGGGGTGAAGAGAATAGACCTTCTGAGAATCACAGTAATTTTTGGTTAATATAAGTATTTTCTCAAACAATCTAACGCCCAGCACGGTGACTGCAGTTAATGATACCGTACTGCGTACTTGAAATCTGCCCAGAGAGTAGATCGCCAGGCTCTCATCACGCTGAAAAATTACGAAAGGTAACTGTGTGAGGCGATGGAGGCGTTAATTGGCTTGATTGTGGCGATTGCTTCACAGGGTCGTGCCCCCCCCGCCCCCCCACGGCCTTTGTCAGTTTTGCCTGCATGAAGCTGGAACAGACAGCGATGAGTACCAGCAGGCAGCTACTACCACACGAGGGTCCAGGGACTTCCGACGCGGAAAGAGGGCCTCACCCCTGAGAAGGTGGGGATTTCTGCTCCAGCCGGCTCAGTAATGAGACCGGCAATGCCCAGGGCTCTGCGAGGACCTGACATGTGGGTGAGGACTCGGGGGGAAGGGAAGGTGTGACCTGCGCAGCCCTGCAGCCGTCGTAGCTGAGGCACCGGGTCTCAGGGTCCCCTGGGAGCTCCCTAGAAATGTGGCTCTCAGCCCCCACCTCCCTGTCTCGAGGGCCCCTCCCTCCACAGTTAAACACACACCCTGGAAGGGTTGGCGGGAGGTTTGAGCCAGGAGCCGGGCTGGGGTGAGATGCGCCCCCAGGCAGAGACCCCACAAACCAGGGCGGACAGGGTGGCAGAGAAGGAGGCAGGTCTTTCTGGCTGAAAACGCCCTCCCTCCGAGTCGAGACAGGGCTGAGGTGCGGCCGGCGGGCAGGACCCTCCCCGGACACGGCGGGGGGAGCCGGGCTCTGGCCGGCCCTCCCGGAGGCGACGTGGGCTCCTGGGCCATCTTGGTCTGTCTGGGACAAAGTGTGGGCAGATGACCAGACTGCTGACAGAGTGAAACACTCCGTGGCCGCCTTGATGAAAGCGCCTTCCGTGGGGCAGTGAGAATCGCTGACTTAGAAACAGAGCAACAAAAACCTGTACGAGCCGTGAGAGCACATCCCCCAACTGGTCCTTCGCGGCAGCGGCGGGTCTTGAAGGTGTGGGGGGACTGGCAGGTCACCCTGTCTCTGGACCCTCCGGGAGGGGCAGCTGTGGCCCGGGTGGCATTTAGGTGGGAAGAGCTTCTGACGGGTGAGTGGTGGCCATTTTCAGCCCTACTGCCCGGCCAGACGGTGCCCGAGCGGAATAATAAGTAACCAAGCCCAGCTGGCTCCCAAGGCGCCAGCCATCGGTCACCCGGTGCGTGCCTCACGCCGGTGCAGCATGGGTTGGGCTGGGGGGCTCTGGACGGAGGTGACACTTCCTTCAGCTGGTGAGACGGGGCCGAGGGCATGTTACAGCAGCAAGTGGGCGTTTGCAGGGTGGGAGACACAGGGGACACGGGGGACACGGGGGACACGGGGGACACGGGGACACAGGGGACACGGGGGACACAGGGGACACAGGGGACACAAAGAAAGGAAGAGTAGTGACAGCATTCTCTGCCAGCAGAANGAGGCGGAAGGAGGGAGGGGATGGGGAGGAGGGAGGGGGAAGGAGGGGGAAGGAAGGGAGGGAAAAGTGGGAAAGGAGTATCAAGAGCCCTCTGCTCACGGCTTTGTCTCAAGCCTGTTCAGCGGTGTGGACGCGCCCCACAGTCTGGTCACATGTCACGCATGAGCCTGGGTGTCACATGTCACGCATGAGCCTGGGTGGCGTCTAAGCAAGGACGCCCCCTCAGTCGCTGGGAGGCGACAGGGAAGGACAAAACTGTAGGGGGCGGGGAGCCCCGGGGGCGCCGGCGGCCTGGGGAGACGCGCCCTCCCCCCGCAGAGCCCGACCGGCTCCCTGAAGCCCCGACCCGGATTCGTTCAGGTCACGGGCCTGATGGAAATGAGCTTCTGTGCGGCTGCTTCACACGTCCGGGTTTAATAGACTTTTTTCCACTGATAAAAGACCACTAATGAGTTCATTTTCAAGCTATTAAATCGGCTATAATAGCTAGTTCTACTGATGATTGCTGGAGACCCGCTGCTCACACTGGGGTTCGGCCCGTGTTAACCGTTGCTGGCCTGGCGCGGCCCCCCGCCGCCCCCGTCCCCGCGCCTCACCTTCCCAGTCCGGGAGGCTGGCACGCTGGGCGCGGGAAGCGCTGCTAAATCATCTCGGTGCCCCTTGGAAGCCCCGAGCAGGGTGCTGGCGTGCCCACTGGGCGGGGGACGGTGCAGCGTTCACACTTAATATGCTGGATTGTGCGCTCGCTGGGCCCGGCGCGTAAAAAGACAAATCTGCGAGCCTCTGCCATCTTCCTGAAAAGGCTCCGTTGGGTAGATTCATCTTCACCGGCAGGCGAAAGCCCTCGGGGGTGGCTCGAATCCACACACTGGGCTCGGGTGGACGCCAGCACCGTTGTGTGGGAAGTGAGTCTGTCCCCAAGTGTCCACGGTCATTACAACGCGTGCAATTAGTGAGCAGCCTCTCCAGGTGCCTGGCTTAAATACACTTCTCCAGCGTCTAAAGGCAAGTAATTAATAGTGGGCTGCTCCCAGCCTCGTCTGCCCTTTTCATTATGAGTGTAGCAGGGCGCCTTCAGATTGGCTCCTAATGCGTCCGTTTATTATAATTCTGTTTTTAGCTATTTAAGCAAAGGTGCCCGGAGACCTTCAAGCTTGGGCAGCCACCAGCAGAATTGGATTGCTGAAATTTTTTTTATGATTACTGCCTGTTTTCCTTTTTAAGATTGTTTTATTAGGAGGGGCCCAACAGGTCAGAGACGTTAAATTGCACAGTGATAAACTGTAATGTGCGGCGGTTCATGGCTGTGGGCTCATTCCAAATTGGCTGGTGGCTGTGTGTCACCTCAGGCAACGCGGCTGGCTCGGGCGGGGGCCGGGAAGCTGTATGGGGTGGGCGCCCTGAGCCGTCGTGATTCCGTCGGCGCCCCTCTGAGCCGGGGCTGCATGTGCATCTGGGTGGTGCCGCTTGATGCGGACTCACAAAGGAAGCCGGACGTAAGGCGGCGCCGATCTTTCTGCACCCAAGCTACCACCCGGGCATCAGTGGTAACGTCTCCACACGCGCTGGGAGGCCGCAGCCCTCAGGGTTTGGGGGCAGGTGTGGTTTTGAGCAGGGAACGAGGCGCACGGTCCGTCTGTGCGTCCCTGGGCTGCCCGATTCTCACTACTCACAAGGTCTTGGCTTCACGGGCGCCTCCCAGCAGGACCCCCAGCCAGCCCCACGCTCTCCAGCACCATGCCCTCCCTGCACACAGGGCTCACGTGGCCCAGGGGACTGTGCCTCTCAGTAACAGGTTCCTACGTGTCCCCCTCCCCTGAACAATGCCTGACTCCATGACGGGGCCAGAAGCACGCTCCATCTACCTCCTCTCTCTACACCCGGTGCGGTGCCCGGCTTGCCACGGACAGAGTTTACGTCTTTGCAAAGAACGGAAGGACAGTCATTTTTAAAAATAGGAGCTGTTTTCCTGGGTAAAACGAGCTGAGAAAAGGGTCAGAACACCTGTAAATGAGAATAGGTTACTTGGGGCGGAGACAAAGAGTTTACTTGGTTCTAGTCAACCGAGCCCACGTTGCTGGTCAAGGTGTGCCCCAGGGGAGGGGGCAAGCCTCAGTTCTTGCAGACCCACCGTCTCCCGGCGATCTGCTGGGCCCCAGCCGGGACCTAGGGCGCAGTGAGGCCGAGAGCTCTTTCTCCGTCTGTCCTAGCGACAGGGTCCCTGAACACAGCGTGTGCTCACTCACCTGGCGATGTTTCCCACAAACTTGGGATAAAGATGCGAAGATCAAAACAACCAAACACCAGCCATGATAAAGCCATGCAGGGACCCCTCGAGCATGAGACCACCATGGTCACCGAGGCCATGGCCCACCCACACCGCCTTCACCCCAAAGACTCCCCCAGCCCCCTCGCTATTATTCTCTCCGGGTGCGAGCGCAGCCCCAGTCCACTCCCTTAGCGCACGGCACAGTCTTACCCACTAGTCTCCATGCTGTGCTCTGGGCTCCGGGGGCTCACTCATCGTCTCACTGAGTTTGCTTCCCCATTTCCGTGGCCCCGGCCTTTGGAGAGACCATCCCGCTCTCTGCTTCTGTGACTGTTTTATACCGCACACGCCGAGGGGATCGTGCCGTATTGGTCTCCCTGCGACTTCCGCTCAGCACACACCCTCAAGCAGCACCCTGCTCGCTACACGTCTCAGGATTCCCTTCTTTTTTTATGCCCAAACAATATTCTGCCGTGTTTTCCTGAATTTTCTTTATCCACTCATCCATCAGTGGACACCTGGGTTATTTCTATGTCTTGACCGTTGTAGATAATGCTGCTCTAAACACACCGGTGCAGATACCTTCTCAAGGTACCGATTTAAATTCCTTTGACATATATTCATAGATGGGATTATATGGTTTCATGGGTATATACTTATCCCCAAACCCACTGAGTTGAATGTATTAAACATGCAGTTTATGTGTTACAAAATAAGTTGTATCCTTTGTTTATTTATGAAGCTGTAAAATTCTAAAACCTACAGGCACAGGAGGGATGGAAGGCCAACCTTTCTCCACGAAAGGCTCAGAAAAGTCACACCTGGCTGGTTCTTGCCAAGTCCATTTTCGAGACTCAGATACAACGACCTCATGTTAAAAGTAGCTGATCTTTCCTTTTCTCTTTGGACCTTCAGAGAGCTGAAGGCCCATAAATCAGCTGGTACTCGCAGCCGCTGCTAAAATCTGTGCTACTTGGCTACCCTTTCAACGTACTCTCAGAACAAATAATTTAAGATGCTAGACAGTAGCAGTAGATTTGATCCAGGGGGAAAATTCACTCCTATTCCTTTGGAAATCACCTGTCGGGATGATATTCTCTTTCCAATAATTGATTTTCTCTCCTTGCAGCTTCACCAGTCAAGACCTACATCACCCGAGCCCCCCATTGCCCCAGATGTCAAGCCAACGGGGCCCTTCCTGGAGGCTTTCCCAGGGACAAACTTTGCTTCCTTCCATAACCTCGCCGGTCCTGCCCCACATGCGGCCCGTCCTCCTCCTCCGTCCTAGGAAACAAGGCTGCCGTCCTGTGACATCCTGAGACAGGAATGTGACATGTGCATTAGGCTGAAGGAAGAGGAAAAAAATAATTTTGCCTTTGGGGTAATTTCAGCCCAGATACAGGATTCATTTCAGATGACCTTAGCTCAAGGTGACTTGATATATTTTTCTGGCAAGAGATTTTTTTTTTGAATCTCTCTCATCTACTCTTTCCCTTCTGGAAGAAATCCTTGCACAGGTTAAACAAACTAACCATTTTATAAATGAATGAATGAATGAATGAATAAATAAATAAATGCGACCCATGGCCCGGGTCGGCCATCACGCACTCTTTCCTATGCCGGGGCCCTCTCTCTTTTTTCACTCTGTGCTGCACTATCCTGTCTCCTAACATCACAAGAAATTGAGGTCACCCGTCAAAGGCTGACAAGGCCTGTTGAGATGCTTCCAATGCAACCTCTGGAAATTGGAAGAGTCTTTCCAGGACTTAACTCCATGACTCCGTCCCTCCTCAGAGACCAGCAGGGGCCTTTCTCCCGGGGAATTTCCGTCTGCTCACTAGGCTTTGCGAGGTGTCATCCGTGGCCCCTGCTGTGGGCTGGGTTCCAGGAGGCGGGCTCTGACACGGGGACCTGCAGCCCATGGGTCTCAGGAAGGCTCTGAGGTCCACGTGCTGGGAAGATGAAGGAAGCGGGAGTGGGGAGTGGCCGTAGGGCATCCCGCAGGGAGCCACGGAGGCCTGAGGTGGAGCCAGGGGCCCAGGGGTCACCTGCTTCTGCACCAGCCCCTCCTCTGCCCTCAGGCAAGGCAGCTCCCTGTTAAGTTATCAACGCTTCTGGGAGCTGGGGGCCTGCCGTGGCGGCCAGCAGAATGACCACTGGTCTAAACCTGTAAAGAATTAGGAGGCATCATTAAATTTTGTTGACTTTGAACAAGTGCTGGCAGTTGCTCACCAGCCCTCCCCCATCATCGATACCGTTCGCCTGCATGACTCCGAGGTAGCCCCTATGACTGTTCCTTTACCGAGGAGAATGTCAGGGCTGGAAGGTGGTGAATAACTGGTCCACACCGCGAGCCAGGACTATAGCCCTTGTGGGTGTGAACTTAGAGATTACACTATCAGCCACTAGATTCTCCCGCCTGAGGCTCTACTCGGAGGCTGGAGGTCAGTCAGCACGCCACAACCCTTGGCTGAATCCCGCCAGCTGCCTGTTTGGTTTGTTTTGATTAAAGTCCATATGTGCGTGTGTGCTTTGTGTATTTATTTTCTCACCCATAAGCTAACAATGTTTCTTAGAGTTTTAAGTGTTTGCATTACAATTTTTTAAATGTTTATTTATTTTTGAGAAATAGAAAGACAGAGCATGAGCAGGGGAGGGGCAGAGAGAGAGGGAGACACAGAATCTGAAGCAGCTCTAGGCTCTGCGCTGTCAGCACAGAGCCCGACGTGGGGCTTGAACCCACAGACCGAAAGATCATGACCTGAGCCACAGCTGGACACTTAACCGACTGAGCTACCCGGGCGCCCCAGGTGGTCGCATTTTAAAAGTTTACCTGATTACCTACATGATATCCTGACTTTGACCTTGACCTGCAAAACCTAAACTATTGACTCTCTGGCTTGGAGGACAAGTTTGCTGGACACTTTTAAACTGTGGGCTTATTTGTTCTAAGTTAAAGGAGTCTCTGAAGTTTTGATGGGGGCCGTTGATGGTGAGGCTGGAGCAGGTTGACACTCATCCAACTTTAGAACGTTAGAGGTCATCTATCTCAGCCGTGGTGATTAAACAACTTTTAGCAAATCTAGAATTATTGTTTGGAGCTACTCAGGGTCTAATGCATATGCCAGAGATGAAAACGACCCTGCTGTTATACTAATACCTCAAGAGGAGGGATGTGTGGATGGAGAGATACTCAAGGAGAGGCACTTACAATGAATCTGTTAGTAGCACAGTCTTGGGAATATTTGTGGCAAAACTGGCCCTATGTGACCTGGATACTGGTCCGCTGAGTTACCTAAAACCATTCCATGAAAAGTTGTGAAGCAGAAATGCAAATTTTATGAATATTCAACAGGAGGTCTTCATACATTTTTCCTATTCTTTTCCTCATGACTCTCTCGATGTCGCTATCCATACAGACATTCTTTAGCCCCAGGATTATTCATGATTTCACAGTGAAACTTGAAAGTCTGCTGGAGCAGCCATCTGGGATAATTTGTTTATAATTTCAAGGAACAGGGTGCAGCCCCCCTGAAAACAAAAGGGATTTTTAAAGCAGGTGTTCGTTTTAACGGGTGTTGATTTGAGCAATCCACTCGCGCTTCCGAGTCTCAGGGTTTACGTGCTGCAATCTTGTTTGTCTGCGAGGTGAGCTCTGACTGGCGGTTACCTGTGGGCTCAGTCTTCAGAGGTGGAGTTGAGTAGACATGTTCCTTATTAGCTGATTTCTGCCACTTTGTGATGAGAACGCGGTGCCCTTGTAACCAAAGCTAGCGGCCAGATAAGTGGCACAATGTGCTGTATTGGGCCCGACTGCAGCAAGCCAGTGGTTAACCGCGCTCAAGAGCTCAGGCGGATTCCAGCAGTTTGTTTCTCCAGGCTTACAAATTTGATTACTATGGAGTACAAAGCTATTAAAAATATGACCTTTCTATTTTTCACACCTTGGCAAAAAGCCAGATAATAACTTTGTTTGACTTGGTGAGTAGGGTAGAGTGCTTATTCAGATGGAAATGAAGTGACTTTTCCTTATTGGAAATTATACCTTGAAGTCTAACTGTCCATCATCAATGTGGCACACGGACAGACCCCTTAATTCAGGCCCGAAAGCACCCAGAGCTGGTAAAGGGGAAGAGAACCTTCCATCTTCTCGAGGGGAAAATGTGTATTTTTGAGCCGATGTCTCCAATTTGAAATTATAAAAAGAAAAATTACCATGTTAGGACAAGGAAAGTACAAAAAGTTGATTATATTATGTTATCAGAATATTAAAACATGGCTTTATTGCAGCCTTAAAATAAATAAATAATATTTTCTCCTTAAGCCTCTGTCTTCCCTTTGGGACTTTTAAACCAAGCTAAGAAAGTACCCTTGGATATGTCAGTCCAGGTTTTAAACTGAACATTAAAAAACTAAAAAAAAAAAAAAAGAACAAAAATCAAACAATATTGACACTTCTTTAGATAGACTGATCAAGGGGAAAAAAACAAGTGACAAAATTAAATTGATCATGAAAAATATCTTTCCACGAAGAAAAGCCTAGGTTCAGATGGTATCACTAGTGAACCCATTATGTATTTAAAGAAGAAATAATAGTCACTTTCCACAAAGGCTTTCAGAAAATCAAGGAAGAAGAAGCAACTATCACTTCTTTCAATATGTCCAGTATTTACTGATGCCAAGCACAGAGCTATGACAAAAAAGAAAACTATAGGCCAACATCCCCCATGAGTACGGATGTAAAAACTATAAATAAAATATTATCAGACTGAATCCTGTGCCATATAAAGAGACTCTATATCAAAACCAGGCGAGATTTATGCTTGAAATGCAAAGCTGGCTTAAAATCTGAAAATCAATTAATACGATGCACCATATTAATCAAATAAAGGTCAACAATTGATTATCACAATAAATGTAGAAAAAAGTATTTGGCAAAATCCAATACCCATTCATGAGAAAATCTCTCAGCAACTATGAATAAAACAGAACTTTGTCAATTTGAAAAAAGCATATATGAAATCTGCATCTAATGTCATCGTTTATCATGAATGATTGAATGTTTTCCCCTAGTGGCAAGAACAAAGAAGGCGTGTCCACTTTCACATTATATTCAACATTATATTGCTGGTTCTAGTTAGTGTGATAAGCACAAAGAAACAAACTAACAGCAACCAAACCAATCAATCAATCAATCAAGATATCCACATGGAAAGAAAGAAAGAAAATTGTTGAGGGGCACCTGGGTGGCTCAGTCAGTTGAGCACCTGACTTCAGCACAGGTCGTGATCTCATGGTTCATTTCATGGGTTCAAGCCCAGTGTCAGGCTCTGTGCTGACAGCTCAGAGTCTAGAGCCTGCTTTGGATTCTGTGTCTCCCTCTCTCTCTCTGCCCCTCCCCTGCCTGTGTGCTCTCTCTTACTCTCTTTCTCTCCAAAATAAATAAATAACGTTATTTATTTGCAAATGGCAGTATTGTCTATGTATAAAACCTAATGGAATTTTTAGAAAAAAAATACTAGATCTAATAAGTAATTTTAGCAAGATTATAGAACACAGGATTAATATAGGCACATCAGTTGTGTTTTTATATGCCTGTACCATTCTCTGTTTATAAGAGCAACACAAATAAATAATTAGGAATAAACTTAACATGAGAAGGGCAGGACTTGTATCCTGCAAGCTACAGAACACCTCTAAGAGAAAGGAAAGGAGATCTAAGTAAATAAAGAGCTATTTCATGCTTATGGATTAAAAGACTCAATAATGTCAAAACAGCAATTCTTCCCAAATTGATCTATGGATTCAGTGCAATCCCTCTCAAATCCCATAACACTTATTATTATTATTATTATTATTTTTAGAAAACGACAAGCTGATTCTAAAATGCATATAAAATGCAAAGGATGTAATAGTCAAAACAATTTTGCAGAATAAGAACAAAGTTGGAAAACTTACACTAACTGATTTCAAGCTTACTGTAAAGGCACAGTAATCTAGATTAATTTAAGAGTATTGAGTGTTCAGGAATAAATACATTTATGGGAAGACTAATTTCTACAAATGTGCCAAGACAATTCAATAAGGAAGGGACAGTGTTTTCAACAAATGGTTCTGGGACAGTCATAGGATTACATGCAAAGAAATGTACTGAGACCCTTACCTCACACCATACACAAATATCAACTCAAGATGGATCATAGACCTAAAGATAATAGCTAAAAATTAAAAAAATAATAGTAGTTAAAAACTATTAAAACATAGTAGAAAAATTTCATTAGTTTGAACTTGGCAGATACTTCTTAGACACAACACTATCCTTACAAGGCACTGTCCTTACAAGGAAAATCTTAAAATTAGACTTCGTCAAGATTTGAAACTCTCAAGCTTCAAAAAACACCAATAAGGAAATGAAAAAATAAGCTTCAAACTGGGAGAAAGCATTTTGGTATTTCATATCATATTTGATAAAGGATTTTATCCAGAATATACAAATAATCTTACAACTCAATAATGAGAAGACAAAATCCAATAAAAAAAAAAATCAGTAAAATTTTGAGTAGTGATTCCACCAAAGATGACATACAGAAAGCAGATAAGAATATGAAAAGATGCTTAATGTCATCAGTCATCGGGGAAATGCAAATAAAACCATAATAAGATAGAACTACTCTCCCAGCAGAATAACTCTGATTAAAAAGACCAAAGACATCAAGTATTTGCTAGAATGTGGAGATGCTGGAATCCTCGCATATTGCAGCTGGGAATCTAAAAATGTACAGCTACTTTGGAAAATGGTTTGGTAGATTCTGAAATAGTTAAGCGTTTTCTTGCCATAGAGCACAGTAATTCCACACCTAGGAATCTGCCCAGGGAGATGAAAGCACATGGCCGCACTGGGGCATGAACGGGAAGGTCCACAGAGGTACCGTTCATTACACACAAGAGCTGGAGTCCGCACAACCGTCCGTCAACCGCGAGGGATATGCCGAAGGTGGTACGTCCGCGCCATGAAACACCGTTTGGCTACTGGAAGGGCTGAACTTCTGATACGAGCTGCAACATAGATGAGTCTCAAACGCAGGCTGAAGGAAAGCCGTTAGAACACTGCACAGCACCTGGTTCTATTTATACAAAATGTCCAGAGAGGAAATATGGACAGAAAGTGGATTAGGGGTTGTGTAGGGCTAAGGGCGGAGCTGGGGGTTTACTGCGAGTGGGCATGAAGGAGCTCCCTGGGTCGGCAATGACCTACAACTGGGTGGTGATGGCTGTTCAACTCTATACATTTCCTAAAATAATTAGCGTGTGAATGATACCTCAGAAACCCTGCAACACATGGATTACAGTCTCTTGTGGTTTGTATGCTACCACTCGAGTTCCACTCACTCTATTTTACTCAAGCAAGAATGTCAACAGTGATATTTTGGGAATATTTCTGTTACAAAGCCAGATTTCACGTAGCCCACTTGAGCCTCTATTTCTGTTACTAACCATGGAATTCCATTCTTGGCACCAAATCCCGTCCCTCCTCAGGCTTCCCTGCATGCCGTGCTCGTGCAAAGTGAGTGATTTCTCCCCAGAACCTGATTCACCCTCATCACCTGCTCTGTCATTAATGAATAAGCAATTTTACTTCAGATTTCCTGCCGTGTGTATGGATTTCGTGTCTCCTTGAGTAGAATGGAAGTCCACCATCAAGTGCGAACCGGGACTAAGCTTCTAGCAATGAGCTACTATCTGTAGAGCCCAGCTATGGCACCCACTCCTCGGACAACCCGGTCAGCTTTACACTGCCTCCTCCTCATCAGTGTCTGATGCTAACAAGGGAAAGTGATCTGCCCACAGTAACTCAGACAGTCGAACATGAACTCAGGGTAAGAACCCAGACAGCCTCCATTTCTCACCATTAAAGACTATTCTGTATTCTCCCCATCATTTCTTTTTTTTTATTATTTTTTTTAATGTTTTATTTATTTCTAGGGGAGAGAGAGAGACAGCGTGAGCAGGGGAGGGTCAGAGAGAGAGGGAGTCACAGACTGAAACAGGCTCCAGGCTCCGAGCTGGCAGTCAGCACAGAGCCCGACGCGGGGCTCGAACCCACGAACCGCGAGATCATGACCTAAGCGAAAGTCACGCTTAACCGACTAAGCCACCCAGGCGCCCCTTTCCCCATCATTTCTGATGGAACTATGGGCACCATTTGCCTTTTTGCAGTGTGGCTTTTCAACAGGTGATTTGAATCACACCCGTCGCGCCCACCCGCCCATCCGTGGCTGTGGGCAAGGGCAGCCGGGGAGCCGCCGGTTAACCAGACGGTGCTGACGGTTCTCGCGCGGCAAAAGCACACGCTGGCGGGGCCTGCGGTCACAAACACGAATCGTCACGAAGTTACGACAATTCTCCACCTTGGAAAATAACGTTGATTGATATGTTTTTAAGAGACTGACATATGTAACTCTTTATTAAAAAATTATTAAATAACTCCTTGAAATAAAAAGGCAGTCATGTAATTAATAGTTAGGCGCCGCATGACAGCATAATTATTCATTACCAGGATGCAGGAATGAAATGGCTTCTAATTTCATCTTCAGAGTCTGGGAAGGTAAGAAAGTACTTTAAAAGGAAGTAAACTATGAAGAGAAGCCAGCTTTTGTAAGTGCCTGAGATTTTTCTTGACTCAGAATAATAGAGCTAAAGGTAAATGACAGGTGACATCAGGCTATCTGTACTCAAGGAGAGGCAAGTGCCCAATTAGAATAATGTATACCTCAATAAAAATAAAATAAAAAAATACACACGGAGAGAGGTTTCTAGCACTTTGTTCCCACTGTTGACAATCTTTCTGAGCTCTCTGGAAAAATGTGAAGTTGTGTGTACATGCTCAGAGTGGGCAAAATGCCTGCATAAATTATCCAGAATGAATGATGGGTCCTGAGATCTGAATCCCAAGAGCATTTTTTCCGAGCCTGTTTCCTGTGACGCAAAATGGATTCTGGCATAAGACAGCACAGTTTACGAACCTAACTCAGGCGCTGCGTTGAGTGGCTGAGGTACAGTCATCCCTTTACCTTCATTTGAGGGCCCCTTGTCCCTGAGTAACTAGGATAAGGGCGGTCAGTGTAAAATCCAGACCGAACAACCCGTCATGAGTGGGTGAGGTGGCTTAGGGCTGGGCCAGCAGGGACCAGCTTACAGGGATGGATCTGGGCCTTGGGTTGTGGGCGGTGGGGGCCGTGCCTTGCTGAGGAAACCAGACCTGAGAGGGTTGGCTCTGGGTTCTGGGTTACATCGTGGGGTCAAGGAGTGGCACGCTACGGGGGCTCCACTTGCTTCTTTATGACTCAGGAGCCCTGAGGACTTTTGAAGTGTAATCAAGTGGTCATTTAGCAAGACTAGGCTGGGGACAGGATTCGGGGCTGAGAAACGCGGATGGACCATCGGAGAGCAGAGGTGATGTGGGAGCATAGCCTTGGGTGGTTTGGGCCCCCGTGGCCCAGTTCGAGTGTCTTAAAGGTCTCCAAAGGTGTCCCCAGCTCGACCTCTGGTTTAGAGTCCCCTTTTCTTCCCTGATCTCTGGCTGCCAGAGCGAGGCCACACACAGCGAGGCCAGCTGGCGGCTGCTCTGCGCCCCCGCCCCTGCCCAGCTCACCGTTCCCCACCCTTCCCGTGCCGGCTCTCCTGGCTGGGTGGAGGCGCTCCCGCACGTGGCCCACTGTCTTCCACTTGTCCTGACCTTCAGGTGTGACCTCGGCTCCTGCCTGCCTGACCCCCCTCCTCCACCTGTGACTGGCCACTGCACGGGCCTGTCTGCACACGTGGGGGTTTGCATCCATCACATGGGCAGACCGAGGTCAACTTAAAACTGCTGGTCTTTCTGGGTATTTTGTGGCCAGACCTGGGCTTGACAGGAGAGAATGACCTACACGGCTTGCAGGGGCCTTCGGGAGAGTGGTGGGGAGGCCAGAGACTTCCTGGGTGTCCATCACTGCTGTGACCAATCGCACGTATTCGCAAGGTAGCCTGTGGATTCTGAACCTGCCTGACCGTGCATCCCAGTCACAAGATTCAAGTGTCTGCTCTGCTTAATTATGTCTCTTCTCATTCATCCAAGTCCGTGCTGTGCCTCCCCCTAATGACTTCCTCTCCCTGCCGTGGCCCGCCTCCCCTGCTCGCCTAACGAGCTCCGGCCCGCTGGTGTCCTGGTCTCCACATGTCTCCTCTCCACACACGTGTGACGGGCACTCGGCTCACCCTGAAGTTGGGTCCTCAAGTGGGTTGTTGGCTCTGCAGAGTTGGGCCGAGCTCATCCATTTTCGTAACTGGACGTGCACAAGAAGGGGTTGATGAGTTTTGGATTGATTTATCGATTCAGAGGTAGCTTTTCTCGCCCAAGTTCTGAGGATCCGAATCCTGGAAGATTGTGTCATGGAACTTGAGACATGACAGGGCTCTGGCGATCACAGGGCGCCTGACTCCATTTCGGGAAGAGGGCTGATCTGTGCCTTCCTTCCCGACAGGACCAGCTCTTTGCCTTCACTGCCATCTGTCCTCACTTCGGCCCTGCCTCACCCCTTCTCACGTGCGCATAGCCCAGTGTCTAGTGAAATGACTTTGACTTTAAACTTCAATCTCAGACTTTGTGCAGACTCTCAGTCGAAGTATAAAAACATGAGCCTTTTAGCAGAAGACCCCCATGCGGACGTTTCGCTGCACATGCAAACGCCGCGGCCGTGCAATCTACGATTCCTAGATTTCTGGCGGAATCAGCTTGTGTGGTCACTCGTTGTCTGTTGGACGAGCATGTGGTGTGGGGGGGTCCCCTCCCCTCCTCCACTCTGTCCGTCCTGTCAACCATCTGACCCCCCCCGTACATGAAGTAAACAGGGGGAAGCTGCCCAAAATGCTGGTTATTGATCGCGTTTCTTCTCCACAAGGCATCAACTACCGGGCTGGAAACACGCCGAGACGGGGCTGCGGCCCTCACACCCCATCCCTGCAGGCGTCCGAGAGGTCTCCCTCCTCCGCCCTCTACCCCTCTCGCGGGTCCACGTCTCTCCCTCCCATGTGTCACTTCTTGGCCCTCATCACACCTCGAGGTCACTAGCATGTTCCTCCGTGTTGCGTCTCCAATGCGTGTGGATATGTTCTAGACAGTGGAATGGAAGTAGCATAGACCTGTCCCCTTCTGTGAACCTGTCCTCGCCTGGACTCGGGACCCTGCACCTGAGAGCTCTGTCCCCACCCCTCTGGCCCCCCGCCTTGCCTCCTGGCTGCGTTCCTGGAGGGCGGGGCATCACGGCAGGTCGGGCTTACTCAGTCGTCTACGTGAGCAGGCGCCTGCCTGGGACCGACAAGCGTGGAGTGCATTTAATATGACACTAATTTACTGTCATATTGCTTTCTTTTTTCCCTTTATTTTAAAGTTTATTTTTGAGAAAGAGAGAGTGAGTGGGAGAGGGCATATATATATATATATATATAGAGAGAGAGAGAGAGAGAGAGAGAGAGGATCCAAGGCGGGTTCCATGCTGATAGCAGACGGCCTGACTCGGGGCTTAAACTCACGAACAATAGGATCATGACCTGAGCTGAAGGCAGACACTTAACCGACCAAGACACCCAGGTGCCCAGCCATATTGGTTTCACAAGTAACGTGAGTCAACCTGTTGAGAGCAAAGAAAAGTGAGTTGTGCAGGGTCATTCATCGTGAGGCACTAACGTTCTCTATGTCCACGTGCTGCTTGGCTCCAGGCTGGAATTCTGATTGGTTGTGTGTGGCGGCTACACTACTTCCTCCGGAAAAGCTCTCCAGAGTGACCAGGACTGGGCCCTGCACTTGCCGCAGCTCCCGGGCACTAAGCTGGAAGGCTCCCTGAGGTGCCTCGGGGCCTAGAGCGGGTGCCCCCGGTGGGAACGGCCGTGAAGAGGAGAAACCCGCTCCCCGGCTGCCGTGTGTGTGTGTGTGTGTGTGTGTGTGTGTGTGTGTGTGGCTGCCCCTGCTGCGGGGCCTCCCCGGGGAGGTCAGGGGGGCCGCGGACTCTCCGGGATGTGGCTGCGGTTGGAGAGCGCCGGCGGGCCGGGCCAGAGTGACGCATTAGGACACCGCGTTCCTGGCCTTCCTTCTGCTCCTCTTGGATCGCTTGGGGGAAACGATGCGCTAAGCGCACACATCGTAAAGGACCAGCGGGGCCTCATCGGGGCTTTATGATAACCGAGTGTAAATCCTCGGTGCGACGGGTCCTTCGTGATTAATAGTGTTCTGCTGACATTAGGCTGCGTTATCATCAGCTGCTTGCTAGGCTGTTAATTATTGTTGTGTGGCTCTAAGGAATGTTTTCAAAACATTTTGGAATTCTGCTGCAGCGAGGGCGCGGGGAGGGGCTTAATCAGCCGCCGCTCCACATAAGAAAGACAAACAGATATTTCAAAACAGGAGAATAATTTAATTACAGCTTTCCCCCCTAAGCTATTGCTGACAAAAACGTATTTCTGACGTTCTGCCGAATGGCAGTGCGACTGCCGGGCACCCCGGGCCCCGGTTTGGTTCTGCACACAAGGCGGGCGTAGGGGCGTGGGCTCCAGTCCTGACCGTCCGACCGCAGGCTCACCGCCCGGCCCTCGCTAGGCGGCAGTGGGCACCGAGCGAAGTTGCTGGCGTGTCCACTTCTCTTCTGCAAATAACGTGCAAATCTAGCTGCCTCCACACCCGTCCCCTCTCTCCCTCCTGGGGACACGGCGCTCCTGGGGGGCCCTGGCTGCCCCGGGCTGCTGTCCACACGTCCAGATGCCCACTGTGGTCCTGGCGGTCGGGGCTTCCATTCCAGATCCGTCTGTGCTTCTTTGTTTCACGGCAGCGCCGGGCAAGCAGCCAGAATCTTGTTTCGTTTCATGAGGGCCTTGGAGACCGGGGTTAGTACAAAGTACGGCAGGAAAGTGCAGAATGTTTATGTTCTCGGGGCCTCACTGTGGGCCAGATGGAGGCCGTCATCCTTGAAATGGGGAAGTTCCTTCATGAGGAAAGACATCAGAACCCGCAGCAGCTCCCCGCGCGCGCGTTCTCTCCAGGGCCCCTGAGTGACGCGTGCCTCTGTATTCAGCAAGTTTTGTTTCTAGATCTTCCTCTTCTGTCTTTGTTCACACGAGGAAGCGGAGCCCTGAGGCCACGACGCGCCCGGTCCGCGGCGCCTGGGGTGGGGCACTGGCTCCCCAGGGACTCTTCCTGTGGCCTTTGTGCTCCAACAACTTTTCTATTTTTAAAAAGATTTTTTAATGGCCGATTTTATACTCTTTTATGCTTATTTGTTTATTCTGAGAAAGAGAGAGAGCAGCGGAGGGGAGGAGAGAGGGAGAGAGAGAGTCCCAAGCTGGCTCTGCGCCGTCAGCACAGAGCCCGATGTGGGGCTCAAACCCATGAACCGTGAGACCATGACCTGAGCCAAAATCAAGAGTTGGACGCTCAGCCAACTGAGCCACCCAGGAGCCCCCCTTAAAGTGATTTTGTTAAAAATCTTAACAACCTTCTTAAAACGGTTGTGGGTTCACTCCCTTTGATGGTGTCCTTTGGGACCATCATGGTGCTCGGGGGGCCACAGTGGGTCCTAATGCGTCTTCTCTACCTTCGCCTCCTCTTCCCACCCAGCCAACCCCGTCGTGTTCCAAGGGCCTCCCACGAGTAGCCACAGACGTCCACGTGTTTGCGTCCGTGTTATTATATCCGCGTTACCTCCGTGTCCTCTCTGCACCTCCCTGCGTGTACAGTCCCTTCCTCCTCCGGACAGCTGTTCTGTCCCAGACGGCTGCCTCTCTTCCCCGGATCCGTCCGGGCTTGTGACCCGAGGCACGCACGACAGCACGACACAGGTTCTCGCCAGTGACTCCGGGAGGGGAGAGGCTGGGAAGCACGGCCAGGCCGTGTCACCCGCCTGCTAGCAACCACCGAGGAGCTGTTCTGAGCGGCCACCTTCGAGTCCCCTGGGGGTTAGTCCGGCAGCCTCGCTCACGACCCTCGATGAAATAAAGTCGGCGGAGAGCGCCGGATGTGCCTCGGGCGGGCACCTGCTGTCACACCTTTGCAGCCGCTGCGCCTACAGGCTCACGGCTGGAGCGACAGTCCAGGTAGAGGAGATGACCAGTCAGGAGCAGGAGATACTTACTTCCTCGAACGTCTCACAAATACTCCCAACGGGCCTGCCGCGGGCGCCGAGCGCTCGAGGTCCAGGAGTGAGAGAGACAGGGCTCACGTTCCGGGGGGCGGGGGACACCAGCCTGAGACACTGTCACGTGGCGAGGAGGAAACAGTGTGCAGACGGGCAGGGGAGGTGGGTGCACGCCGTGGCTGGTGCTACCGTTCGTCTCCGAGTCCAGGCGGGTCTGGGGACAGGAGGGGGCCCCACACTCGGGGGTGCTTTCGGTAAACTCCCAGTCCGAGGAAACGGGACATTTGTGCCTTCGGACACAGGGGGTGCCCTGGTCTTTACTCAGCTCAGCTACTTGGTCCTCACATGTCCACAGCAATTCTGAGCTGGGGGTGGAGGCAGCGTTTTGTCCCGTGCGCAGAAGCCACGAATTTGGGCAGAGGAACACGGATGCCGCATCCGCCCGTGTTTCCCCAGGTGCTACGGTGAAGTGCATGTGGTTCTCGATTTACCCAACACCCGACCCAGCGCTTGCACAGGTGAGGCTCAGGCTGGGCTGAGAGGGGTCGGCCCTGTCTCCCCAACTCCACTCTGCAGTGCCTCTCGAGCACCTGCTGTCCCCAGGCCCGGCGGGGAGCAGGGCACTCACGGCTCCTGCCCGCCGTGCGCTGCCCGTTAGGCTGCCCGGAGGGCGACAGGAAGGTCCCCTTCCTAGTGACCTCACAGTCTGGACTCAGAGCCAGCTGGTCTCCTTCCAGCATCACACAGCCATTCCGACGCACTGTCAGAACACGGCAGGNAGAGAGCGCTAGCAGGGCCTGGGCCAGGTTATGACAGTCATACTGGAAGTCGTTTTGTGGCACAGAAAGTCTGTAACAATTATTCTCTCTCTTAAAATCCAGTTTCCGCTTCTGAAACTGCCACCCAGAGGTGTCGCTGAGCACCTCTTGGGGAAGAGCTCGCCACACGTGTGGCCCCAGAGGCGCGTGTCTATTTTCGCTGAGAAAAGTGGGATCTGCAGGGGCACGACTGAAAGATTTCTCATGAAACGCTGTTGGTCTTCAGAGTTACAAGTCTTAGGAGCGTAGTTGCCTTTAGCAAATACCCAAGCTTCTCCTTCCAATCGCTTGCACACACGACGCATGTGCACGCTCGGGCACACGCACACTCAAGTGCATGCTCAGGCACACACACACGCACACACTCAGGCACACGCATGCTCACGCGCACATGTTCAGACACATGCACGTTCAGGTGCGCGCACACTCATGTGCACACGCACGTTCAGGCACACTCACGCACACACTCAGGCACACGCATGCTCAGGCACACACGCTCAGGCACACGCGCGCTCAGACACACGCACGCTCAGGCACACGCATGCTCGGGCGCATGCACACTCACGTGCACGCACGCTCAGACACACATACGCTCAGGCGTGCGCACACTCAGGCACACGCATGCTCGGGCGCATGCACACTCACGTGCACGCACGCTCAGACACACATACGCTCAGGCGTGTGCACACTCAGGCACACGCATGCTCGGGCGCATGCACACTCACGTGCACGCACGCTCAGGCACACGCAGGGATGACTCAGAGAGCCAGCACCCGTACTCGTGACTGGTCCTACACGGGCTGTGGAGACCAGCCTGGTGGGCGTGGGTGGGGGATAACTGACCGCAGACCCGGGAAGTCGGGTCTCACAGCAAACCCTCCCCGGCCTCCGGGGCACGTGCCGCAGACAGACCCCTTCCACTCGCCCGCAGGACTGTCAGAGGCATTTTAATGAACAGACACCCTGCAGACTGGTGGTTACCGAGACGTCGCCCCACCAGTGAGCTTCCACAGTCAGACGGCACCCGGCCCGCTGNCCGTCTGTCCGCTGAGATTCGCAGGGTGCTCTTACTCCTCTTGTAGACGGTGGGTGGGGTTGGTTCTGCCCGGAACAGCAGCGTCTCTGCCCCGTAATTCACTTTCGCCACAATATTTTGAATTCCTTTAAGGCTCTAGAAGAACAAGATCTGTGCACAATTTTCCTTGTTGAGATGCTTTAAAGACGTGTATGTACGTGTAATAAAAGCATTTTGATTGAACTCGTTTCATTACCGAAACAGCCAATGCTGGTTAACTGAAAGCAATGTAAGTGTGCAAGTGCTCATTAATAACCCAGCTCTAAGGAGTTCCGGTGAGCTTGTCATAAAAGCCAGTGGTTACTTTCCAAAACAAATGCTTCTTAATTTTTCTCGTCTGTGCTCGGTACCCCGCTCACTGTCACAGCTCGATGCAGTAAGCAGACCGACGTGCATTTACAGAAGCCACTTTTCACGTAAGCCCCAGAATGCGGGTGTGAACTTAACTGGCTCCGGCACCCTACACATATTAACTAAAAGAAGTGCATTTTGAAATGGGAAGATCAGAGTGTACAGCGAAAGAGTCTACGACACGTTTACAGTTTTGTATTTATCTTAACACCAACACCTCTGGTTATATCACCCACAGGTGAAAAATGTACAAGATTGTAAGAGGTTATCCTGAGCCACACTATCTCCATCCGTTATTTAAACCATGTCCTAGGGTGAAATGTTCATATGTGGATTTGTTCAGTAACAGGATTTGGGACCCCCTCTGCCTGCAGAGTGCTGGGGATGAAGTGTGAGCTCCGCAGGCGGCCTGCCTAACGCTCAGCAGGTGCACGTCACACGCGGCCTCTACGTCATCCCTGGGGCCTCCGTCCAAGCCAGCGGTGAGCCTCCCGGTCACATTCCCCGTGCTTACCAAAAAGCCCTATCGTCAAACACGCCCTTGGAGAGCACCGAGCTAGAGGCCCCACTCAGACATCTCTGCCTCTAAAGTTTCCAGAGGAAAACGCCTGCCCACGGTGTCTGCCGAGACTCACTCCTTCAACGAGCGGCTTCTCTCCCCGCAAAGCCCCACCCTCCCGCCTGCAAGTCTGTTTCCTCCCGGGGCAGAAGCAGCCGGCCGTGCCTCTCTGGCAGAGCTGAACGTCATCATTAGGCCGCTCCCCGTCTCTCTGCATTTCTCATGGGGGGATTCTGGTACTTTCATCTTCCCCTCACTGCCCTCAGAGAAGGCAGTGGCTTTTCTCTGAGCCTGTCTCCGTTTTCATCTCTGGATGTTCCCGGCGTTGATATCAAAGCACCACTCCACTTACCCTGAGGTGTCTCAACAAGCACGCGGCCATCAAGCACCCTGTGAGGACACCCAGAGTTAGTGGAAGTAAATAGAGGCTGCCTTGAGACCCACGCGTGGGAGTTCGCGCACTTTCCCGGGGGGGAGGGTTCTGAGGTATGAGTTTGGAGCCCTGTTCCTTCTTATTTTTCCCTAAAAAAATTTTTTTTTACTGTGTATTTATGTTAGAAGGAAAGGCAGAGCGTGAGCAGGGAAAGAGCAGAGAGAGAAGGAGACACAGAATCAGAAGCAGGCTCCAGGCTTCCAGCCGACGGCAGAGCTCGACGCGGGGCTTGAGCCTACAGACTGCTGCGATCATGACCTGAGCCGAAGTCGGAGGCTTAACCAACTGAGCCCCCCAGGTGCCCCGAAGCCCTGCTCCTTCTTAAATATAACTTTAGATTAGGCAGTGGCTTTCCAGCACAAATAATATGAGAAAGAGCTCATCAGGAGCGTGGGGGGCACGCGGGGCCAGACGGGAGAGAGGCCGGAAAATAAACGGGTAAGTGCAGACTTGGTTGCTTAGAGAGCGTTGGCGGGAATGAATGGGGAGGCGTGTCCATCAGGGAGCTGGACGGGGCGGGAGCTCATGTCGCCAACACCGTGCCCATCAGAAAGCCCCGAGGAGGCGATATTTGAACTAACTGTGTTTGAATATATACATAAATAATTCCCAACCAACAATTTTGGGTACTTTTGTTTAACTTTTGGCGCTACGAGGCATAGGCCTTTCCCCTGAACACCGTCCCTGTGACTTAGTGCTCTTGCACGGTATTGAGAGGCCGTGGTGGGGGTCTCTGAGGGAGGCCTCCCCCACATACGGCGTGGAGCAGGGTGTCCCCGAGGGAGCCTCGTGTTCTGAACCGGGCACGCGTTTGCGAATGGCTCTCCGACGTCTACGGCCATCGATGGCGTGTGCCCTGTTTCTGGAGAATCCTTCCCCTTCTACCCCGGCCCGTGTGGGGGCAGGAAACGGCAGAGATTTCACGGCTTGTGCTTCTACAAGTGTCGCCCTTTCAAGGTGCGCCTCTCCGGGAACAGAGCTGTGACCACATGCAACTGCCTGCAGCGAGTCCCCCGTGGAAAGTGCCCGTCTGGTGAAACGCGGTTTGCTCCTCAGAAAGCAAACACGTGCTTCTCTTGGGTAGATGGTGAAGAGTTTTTGTCAAGTAATTACACTCAATGCAGAGCTTTCAGGTTCTCAAGTATTTACATAAACTGACTCACTTTTCCCCCGACCAGAAAGTGCCGCAGAGCACACTGCAGAGTGCAGGGGAACATCGCCGCGAGCTAACTCACGTCCTCTGTTAGGGCAGCTTCCGGTGTCCCGCCCGGAGGACGTGGGCGTAATCTTGGTGTCGTTCCTGAATCACAGTTTCCTACAATGATGTGCTAATAATCAATCACCCTCTGTGCTTTGCCCCCTTGCTAAGCTGGGGCATCAGAGGACGCCCACCTGTCCCAGCAAACAGATGCTTGCGGGTCTGGGATGCCCCCTAACGCACTTTGACTGCTTCTCGGAAGATATTTGGATGTGTTGCCAGACGGAAAACCAGAAATTAAGATGGCAAGTGTATGTGTCTGGCTTTGAACAAAACCCAGCAACTATTTTTCCTTGATGAGCAGGGAGACTAGAGCTCTTTCTACCAGCGGATAAAGCCTTTGAGGTGTGGGGACAGAATGGCTTTGGCGACCCTGGAGATTGCTTCTAACCCGAGGGAACTTCCGCAGCAGGGAAGTCTCCTTTCTCACTCCCATGGGCGGCCGTGGCACTTCTTGAATTACCCTGTCAAGCTCAACACCCAATAAGAATGAAACAACTTTTAATCATCCCAGGAAAGATGGGAGACAGATGTAGATATTACACTTCAATATATGGAAATAGCCTTGAAATGTCATTAACTTTTGAATTAACAATGAGCTTTGATTGTTTGAGAAAAGGTGACATATTTCCCCATTTAGAGTTTGGGACAAGAAGTTAATTTAAATGCCAAAAGTACATATATTTGAGCAACTTGATGTCAAATAAATCTTTTAGCATTAATATAAAAATGGCATTTGTAAAAGCTATAATGAATATTGCTAACGGCACGCTTTCTTAAACAGTTTTACTCAATTGAGACCTTATAAAGCTCAGTCTATTGTTCTACTTCATTAGTATTTTTTTCCAGGCCAATTGCAGTAAAGGAATTCTATTTTGAGCTACCGTTTCTTAAGTGTTGACTATGTGGCAAACATTATTCTTTACACCCCAGATGCGTTACACAGTTTCTTACAAGCCCGTGAGGCCGCAGATCACTTTTCTATCATCAGTTCCTGGGTCAGTAACTGAGGTCACAGATCTAATGAACAATGGCTCCTGGTCCAGCCAGTTCTCCTGGAAACTTCCAGAGCTGGCAGTGCAGCTCCTTTGTTGGCTCGGCGTTTACAAGACAAAGCGGTCAGACCAACCCTGGGCCAAGAGATGAGCTGCCAGCGTCCCCTATGTGCTTCACGAGGTCGCTTGGTGCTCTGATGTTTCTAACTCCCGTACCCACCTTGCAGGTCATAA
>NW_027529424.1:12747886-12794161 GCF_008692635.1 Crocuta crocuta | reverse complement strand
CGCCGCCCTTTTTGAATTAAACTGAGCAACTTCACTGACTCCATAGTCACGCAGTTTGCCAGTTGGAAAGGAGTGGTCTAAGTGAGTTTCTGTGTTGGAGAACTGGCTCAATTATCCTTCATTACAGTCAAGGCTTTTTGCAGCTGGGGTAGCAACAATATTAAAAGTGCATCCAATAGTGTAAGAAAGTTCTAGAAGAATGGGAGGAGCCGTGGCCCCTGGACAGCGTGGTCTCCTTCCCTCTGCCTCCGAGCACCATTCCCTGGGGCTGGCTGGGACAGCTCAGAGCTAGCGCTGTGGGTGCTGGTGGCTGGAGAAGCCATCCCCGCAGCCGTGGGGAGTCCTGGGAAATGCCGTTAGCTTTGACCTGAGTTGCTATTTTTTCTGGAAAACGCCATTAGCTTCGATCTGAGTTGCTATTTTTTCTCCCTGTTTGCCTTTCTGAACCATTTGGTCCCTGCTCTAAGCATTTCTCATTGATGATCAATGATCATCAATGTGAGGAAATATTCACCCTACACTGGAAAGAGAAAGCTCTGGGTACCACACCTGACTGCTGCCAATGCCCCAGATTAGAGAACATTAGGAGCCCCCAGAGGC
The DNA here is from genome assembly GCF_008692635.1 of Crocuta crocuta. Lineage (NCBI taxonomy): Eukaryota > Metazoa > Chordata > Mammalia > Carnivora > Hyaenidae > Crocuta > Crocuta crocuta. The sequence continues at coordinate 12,793,561 of NW_027529424.1, read as the reverse complement.
AGGGCCAAATCCTCAGATTTGGAGAAACAAGAGGCAGTTTGTTGGAAATTGTTCTGCAGAAACTCAGCTTAACTATCTTGAATTTTATGTTTGATGGTCATGGTCTAACTCCTCAGATGGACAGGATTAAATTTAAGTTCTCTCCTAAGGGCTCAGTTCTTAAGGGGGATAAGCTGGATGTGGGGGAGGGGGATGACTTTTCTCCTTCAGTGTGATAATCACCAGTGATGTTGTAAGCAGACTGCTGAAAGGTACCCGATGAGCAGAAACACACACCTCTGCCCTTCAGTAAAGGTTAAAGGCAGGTGTCAGCTCTTGTGGTCCATCATGGCTAAGGGGCTCAGGTGGCCCATTAACATTTTGACTTGAATCATGAGGAAACAGAACTGAGGGGGAAACCGTAGCAAGCGTGGCTGCTCTGAACTACATGTGGAAGCTGACCCAGAATTTCTGCAGATAAAGGGCCGTGAGGAAGTGAGCGCTGGCTGGAGACTCACAAGGCTGTGTGACCCCTGCATGCGTCTGTATCGTGTGTATAATCTGTAGTTTCGCACACACGCGTGCTCGCTATTGACGAACACTTTTATGGGACCTCCTCGGAAGCAGCACTGAGCTATAACAAGACACGCTTTCTGCTTTTTTGTGTCAGGTGAAGAATACATTAGTGAGAAAAATTACTTTTTACAAGGAGACTAATAGTAGGGAGTAAGGTTTAGTAATAGAAAGTGAAGAGTGTGAGAGGGGACTTCTAAATGAGATGGTGCAGCGAGCAGCCCACACTGCTGTCTCTCCCCACCCGACGAAAATAGCAAGATCCCGAAATTTATTCCTAGCCCAAGTTAATGGATACTGTGAACTCAGAAGAAGTTTAGCTTCTAGGGGAAAAAAATAATTGTCTCTCTCCTCACTCCTAGATGCTCTTGCTGAGAGGTGAGAATCAGCTAAATTTAGAAAAGTTTCAATAAACCACAAAAAACTATTCAAAGAAAAACAAAGCCCATCGTTAATATGGAAGCCGTGAGTTATCAATGTGGGCACTCATGATATTATTTGTCACCTGATATAAAATAATTAGACTAAAACAGGTCTTAAGGCACCTAAATGTAAGTCTGGCATTGAATGCGATTCTGTCAAGGAATGGGAATCCTCCAGAAGAGCTGTAAGAGCCCATGAGTTTCGGTCAGAGCAACCCTGTGACGTGGGTTTGCTCACGTCTGGCCTCCACAAACTGGAAGTCCACTGCTTGCTATAATGTTCTAGAACCCAGTGGTACGGACTGCACAGATGCTTGTTTAAGCCACAGTCTTTTTCAAAGGAAAGAGAAGTCTGCAATTTCTTCCTAGAACATAGGAGCTACTGGATTTGAAAGCGAAAATCACCGTAAAAAAAGAGCAGGCTGTGACACATTTCACCAGCGCTTGGGAGGGGCGTGTCTCGGATGGGGCAGTTTCCTCACGTTCCTCACGTCTTTGTTTAGAAGGCACTGCCTGGGACAAGACTGGCCCAGATGCATCTGAGCTCCTGCTGATTAGCAGCCAAGGACCTGCCTCATTCTGCGTCCCCAATCAGCCTGCTAAAGCGATTTCTCTATAAAGGTTTTAAAACCCTGCTTTGAATGGTTCTGTATCACTACACACTTCACCTCCTATGTGCAACTTTGACATTTATTATGATTTGTTCCTGATTTTCTTTTTAGATCAGAAGATCTTATTCCCCATTTCTCTGTCATTAATGACATCCTTTTGATAATTTGGTCCTAAAGCTCAGAAATCAAAATTCGAACTTGCATGAGATCATAAACTCACAAAGGACATAGACTTTGTCCATTTTCTTTCAAAGACACGCAACGCCATGCCTGGTACAGGGCAGGCTCTGAGCAATTACCGTGGCATGAACAGTCAGCTCGTCTCTGTTAACTGTGAATATTCTTGAAACCCGGGAACTTGGCCTTTGAGAAGGAATGCAGGCTCTCTCAGTGTCCATGTCTGTATGGTGTGAATTAAATACTGGTAAAAACCATTAACAGATAAAGGGAGCCACATGCACATTGTGGCCAATTTACTTAAGTATTTATTTATTATAAATAAGCATTCCTCAGTTCTCATTTCTCAAATCTTATATTACTGCCAATCAGATCGTTGGATAAAACAAAAACAAAATCAAGGGAAAACACATAGATTAGAGCTCTCCTACCACCAATAAATACAGTCTACTTTGGAGTTTTCAAAATATCAGATTAGCTAAAGAGTGTCCCTTATGAACATGCACACACTCATGCACACACACCTCCAGTCTCTTGGCCAGGAGACTTGGGGACACTCTGGGGGAGTTCCTCTAAATCCAGGAAAATGCCATCCTGCTTGGCCCTTCACTTACTCAGTTATCAACAACGTCAGCATTAACTGATCACTACTGTGTGCAAGCCCAATGCTAAGAGGCAACCCTCAAAATTAACAAAGGTGTGGGAACTCTTCCCCACTGTACGGAGGAGGAAACCAAGGCCACAGACCTGGAATTTAATTTTTTTTAATGTTTTATTTATTTCTGAGAGAGAGAGAGAGAGAGAGAAAGAGAGACAGCGTGAGCAGGGGAGGGTCAGAGAGAGAAGGAGACACAGAATCTGAAACAGGCTCCAGGCTCTGAGCTGGCTGTCAGCATAAAGCCCAATGTGGGGCTTGAACCCATGAACCGTGAGATCATGACCTGAGCTGAAGTCGGACGCTTAACTGACTGAGCCACCCAGGCGCCCTTCACAGACCTGGAATTTAAAACTCAGCTCCAATACTCTAACACTTCTGCTTCACTTATTGTGTAGACCTAAAGTAAGACATGCCCTAAAATATAGCAAAAAAATAGAGTATAAAACACAGTCCTGTGTGTAGCACATTAATGATTTTTAAATCTTTTTAAGATTTATTTATTGAGAGAAACAAAGAGAGAGCGCAAGTAGGGGAGGGTCAGAGAGAAGTAGACACAGAATCCCAAGCAGGCTCTGCAACATCAGTGCAGAGCCCGCTGCGGGGCTCACACTCACAAACCGTGACATCGTGACCTGAGCTGAGATCAAGAGTCGGACATTTAACTGACTGAGCCAGCTAGGCGCCCTGAGCAGTTAATGACTTTTTAAGTGGAGGTACTGAACTCTTCCTTTTGTGGAGTGTTTGATATAAAGTCTTTGCATATAACCCTAGCCATGTGGGGATCAAAGGTTAGTGACCCTCCACTCACCAGAGAACAGGGCCGGTCACCAGGAGGGGGCTCGTTGATTACATGGTGATTTTATTTCCAAAACCCAGTGCCTGCCCCCCTCCCAGGAGGTGAGGAAATGCGTGAGTGAGGTAGAGGAGGCGCTCATGAGCTCTTAGCAGGGGAGACCAGGAGGCAGGCATAGCCAGGGGCTGCCCCCACGGGCGTGGGCACCACGGACAGCCCCCCCGGGCCCCCCCCCTCTCCTGTCCTACCCTTTCTGCTGAGAAGAGACGCTCTGGCTAACTCTGCAGAGACCCGACCTCACATCACCAAGCCCCATTCTGAGAAGGACTGGGAGCCGGAGAGGGGCAGTGAGGAGGTGCCCGAAAACTTTCCCGGGAGGGGCTGGGTGCTGCCCTGGATGGGGAAGGTGCCCTCCCAAGCTTCACTGCTCAGGCTTCGTTACCCACGCAATGGTCCCTGCTCCCCTGGGTGCTGGTGACATCAGCAGGACCCCAGGTTACCTGGAAGGCGGGGGTGGGAGCAGCTGATGCAGGAAGCCGCGGCATCCATCATGCCGTTTACACAGGCCCAGGATAAATGATCCACTCCCTGCGTCAACCACAAAGAGCTCAAGCACAATTTTTAAATGCAGGAAGTATTTCTCCGGGGCTTTGATATTTTCTTCCTGCGGGCTGCAGCAGCATTTGCGACGGTGCCAAGCCACGCCGCTGCTGATTTACTGCGCTGGGAGCAGCACTCCATCAACGTCCCCTGGCTGCCACCGCCACCAAGCTCTCCCTGTCCCCGGGCATCTTGCTTACAGAAGAAAATTATTCACTTGCTTGTATGTTACATGCAAAACAAACTATTTTTAGCTGCCTACATCTATCACCTCACTTGGCCATCGCGGCTCTGGTGGGGGAGCCGGGGAAGAAGGACAAAGGAGCAGCAGAGCTCAAGCTTCTCCTTGGAAAAGCAAAGTGAGCACACGCTGGTGGTGACACGGGTTATCATAGGCAGTGACAGAGAAATGTGGGGCTGTTCCAGCTGCTGTCACAAGAGCTTTGTCTTGTCCTGCCGAGCGCCCGCCGGGCGTGGACAGTCAGCGACTACGCGGCTGTGCACGGGCTGTTCTTGCCTGCGCGGGACGGACGGCACAGTCCCCGCGCTGGATGCCCTCGTACTTTCACAAAGGGCGGGCAGCCTTTGCAATGACTTTTTTTGGATCAAGTGATAGGTGGCTTTGGCATCACACTTGTCTTTTTGAGGTTTGGGATTTCCGTTTCGTGTTATTGACGTTCAAGCGTGGGACATGAGAGGGTGCCCAGAGACTCTCCAAGTGCGACTCGATCATGCTCATTTTCATTTTCAGAACTGCACGTGATGTTCATGCAGACGGGCCCTCAGAAGATGGAGGCTCAGTGTAGGATTCCAGTGTCTGGTCATGTAGGATCTTCACATGGTTACTGGATGCACAGAAATCAGATATTTGGCAAAAATCCCTCCATGGGGGAAATTTGCCCAGAAAAGAGGTATCTGCAGGGGCTGAGGAAGGGACAATAGTGGACCCACTCGGTGTAAACCAACCATCCCTCCTCTAAGTCAGCTTGTGGCTCAGCTCACTGGGCTGGTGCTAAAGTCTCAGGTGAGGCTGAAGCAACAGAGAGTGTTGAGGACGCCCTCGCCGGGGGACCGGACGCATTCAGGGCAGAAGATGCAAGCAGACCTGCAGACCTCAGAGAGGGCTCGGCCAGGGGAGCTCCCACTGCCCCCCATCAATGCCATTGGGTGACAACAGATTGTAGAAGACACCATGTAGTCACCTTCCAGACAAAAGCCTCATACCTGCATCCTTGAAAGATTACGAAGACACATATACCTGAAAACCAAGCCAGGTCATCACAGCTTCCTGACCTGGTCTGAGCATGCTCTCAAACCAAAGTACAACTCACACCAGGGATTTGTGCGCATGTCCGTTTAACCAGTGGAAAGGCCCGTCGAAGACTCTGTGACTTCTGGTTCAGCTCTTGGGGGTCCCAGACTGGCCACTCACCTGTCCCGGGCTCCCTGTGGCTCACTCTCTACCCCAGCACGTCACGTGGCTAACGGTCCCTGCCTGTCATCCGCTGCGATGCCCAATACCAATGCTCATCATCTCTTCTCTTCCCAGAAACACCTGTTCCCACTCATTGTCCCCCATCCATCAGGTTCATTGGCTCACAGATGCAGCCACTCCAGCCCACGTCCTGTGTGGCATGTTCCTGCCTCTAGCAGGAATGGCAGACAACAGACACACGATTACAACCATGAGAAGTGTCAGGAAGGACATCGCGGGGACCTCGGCACCCGGCCTTGTGCAGGAAAGTCACACCCGAGCAGAAGTGACATTTGTGCTGACTTGTCACAGATGAGTAAGGGCTTGCCAGGACTTGAAGCTTGTAAGGGCTGTCCCGTAGAACAGATCCAAATTTAGTGACACGGCCCAAATTCTCTGCAAATTGTGGGTCCCGCATACCAGCCTGATCTGGATCAGCCCTTTCCTGCTGCCCCTCATCGCACGGCAGCACGCGGCCCAAGCTGCTGGCCCTCTGCGTGGCGGAGGCTGCACCAGTCCTGAGGGGCTTCGCTGGGCTCTGGTGCCCCCTCACACATTGGTGCATCGTGTGTGTCCAGAAACAGCAGGTATTAGTCTTGTTGTGCAAGAAGGAAGGAGATAGACATTGGAGGAAAAGTCCCCTAGGGCTCTGGGTGCTAATTAGTGCTGGGAGAGGGGTAGCCCTCCAGGCTGGCAGCAGGGGCTGGGTTTGATGGCCCGACGACTCTCGCTGCAGGTAGTGGGGCCCCTGAGACCCGGCGTCTGAGCCCACGTGCAGGCAGAGAACCTGGATCTCCCTGTCACGCGGGAGTGGCGCTCTGGAATCTGGAATCGAGGGCACCGGATGTCAGCAACCGTTTTTCGCTCCACAGCTCGGTCCATTTCTAAATTCCCTGCTGGCTTGCCATCTGCGGGCACCCCCACCTTCCCTCTTCTTTGTTGTGATGTGTGTGTGTGTGTGTGTGTGTGTGTGTGTGCGCTGTCTACTTTGAAGAGCTGTGGGCTTGCGTGGACGCTACAGATGTGTGCAGGGGTGACTGCCTGTCCTGCTGCTGCGCACGGGCCTCACCGGCGGAGCTGCGCTCAGGCGGATGTGCAGGGCCAGGAGCGGGGGAAGGCCAGCGTGTGGGGGGAAGAGAAAACCACGCCCGTCACCATCCGCACGCCCGTGACTTCCGCAGTCACTGCTAATGTCATTTATTGCAGCTTCATGTTCCTTTGGAGGCATAATTAGAAAAGATGACTAACTATAGAGCCCCTCGCCAAGACAAACGGACAGAATGAGGCTTTTTCATTTCAATGCCTATTTCAGAAACATTCGAAAGAAAGAAAGGTGTCTGTAGAAACTTCGCAGAAAAACCTGGTAAGATTGCAGAAGCCACTCGACTTCTGCCGCTGGTCCGTGTGAACAAAGGGAGACATTCCGGCCTCTTTACCGCGGGTGCGTCAGAACTGGAAGTCCTAATTTATGAGCCTGAGGTACCATTAAGCTGATGCAGAAAATTCTAAGCGCGTGTGTACATGTCTTCTCTGAGAGGAGTAATTTAGGGAAATTGGGGCTTAAAGACATACAGCCTTGTTAGCAGAAAGCTTGAAAACAAATACTTTTTACAGTTTTAAAAAGCTTCTGCTTCCCTATTTCTTTCTTTCTGTATTCTTCTTCTCTTTTCTTTTTTCTTTTCTTTGCTTTGCTTCTCTTTTCTTTTTTCTTTGCTTTGCTTCTCTTTTCTTTTTTCTTTTCTTTTCTTTTCTTTTCTTTTCTTTTCTTTTCTTTTCTTTTCTTTTCTTTTCTTTTCTTTTCTTTAAAGGACGTGTGACATTCCTCTGGCCTTCTGAGCTCGTGTGGATTATTCCGTGAGGTTGGCACCGGGTCTGCCCTGCACTCTCCCTTTGCTGCTGAAGTCATTCCTCTTCCTCAGCAGTGCCTGCTTCAAAGGAGGATTCATCTCCGACCCTTTCTCACAAAAGCAGGCACAAAGCGGCTTTCTTCGGCCGGATGCTCCGGGACAAGAGCAGGGTGCGCGTGCCGTCTCCAGCCGCCTCTTCCCGCGGCCCCAGGGCCGCTGCATGAACCGAAGTCAGACTGGCCTAGGGACATGCTACGAATCTGGGAAGTTTATTTCAAAACTGTGTTTTTCTAGAAGATATTTGCTTGGCTTTTTCTCATGCTCGCTTTACAAAATAAACCCATTTTGCTTAAAATCGCTGCTGCGTCCTCCCTCCCTGATCCATTAACGGAGAAAACAAATCCGTGCCCAAGACCAGGTCTGTATCGATCTTCAACCTAGAGGTTGTGGCCCCCACGGGAACTCCTGCTCAGGGTCAGCCTCTGATGCTGTTTGAGTTCTTCCTGTTTTACACGCATACGCAGAAGCTACACCTATAGTCGCGATGGCTAACGAGATCTAGTAACGGTGATACCAGCATCTCAGAGACAAATGGACCACCAGTTACTGCGTGCTTTTTATATGCCATCTGTGCTAGAAGGATCTTGTAGCCACTGGGCTGTAGAGTTAGCACCGCGTCCCCACCGCGGGTGCGCCACAGCCCTATTCACAGAGGAAACTCAGCGTGGAGTGCTTACGAGGAGTGTGCGTGTCTGGCGGCTCGTGAGTGGTGGTGTGACCTCCACACCACGGGCTGGCGTAGCGCTGTGTAAGAGTATCGTCACAGGCGGTACTCAGTGCAGTCTCCAGAAGATAGATGCCCAGACCAAGCCCAGACACACAGGCACTAAGCCATAGACCCAGCTCTCAGATTCAAACTGAATCACATGGACCTGAGCCTTCCCATTCACACGCGGTTGAGTCAACCTCATCTGCTTGTCAGGGACAAATTTCAGGAAAAGGAGACTTTCTCTTATGGCCTTTGGAATGCCCCCAGCGACGTGTTTGGTTCAAGATCATGTCATAAGTCGGTGCCACTTAGAGATTTTCTGACGTTGGGCATCCGCACACACGGGAACGGCCTCTTCTGTCCCCCAAGCACACCCCGTCCTTCACCACATTCACCTGTTTCCCCACCGTTCTCGCCCACGAGAGCATCCCCCTTCTCTGGTGTCCATCGCTTACCTGGTAGCCATCATGTGCCCCATATTTTGCTAATGTGGATTTTTGTGGCTTGTAGACTGTTGACATGAGATACAGGCCCATTGAAGGGATTCTAATGTGTTGATTACTTTGGGAGAAGTAATCCCGTGACCTGGGTCCGACTGCTCGTGTGGGTTTGGCGGGATGAGCACTCTGGGGCCCATGGGGGCATCACCCTCTCCTACCCTGGCTTCTCCCCCAGCCTCTGGCTCACTGACCCACTGACTCGCTCCGTTTCTGCTGTACCATCGTGGAAGGGGTGTATGGACACGGGCCAGTAGCCTCTTGGTTTCTACCAAAGTTCTGGATCTGCGAGCGGCACAGATCCTTCCCCAAACCACCTAGGACCATATCTGAGAGCGTGCGGCTGCTGACGCGCTGTAGGGGTGGTGTTGGTGTGGACGGTACGCAAACGGCCAGCGGGGGTGGGGGGTGCCTGTAGCTGACCTCCCCACGCACGGGCTGGACCGTGCCGGCAGCCCAGTGCCCTCTCACGATGGCGGACACAGCGACAGCCTCTCTGAGGGACTCTAAGGATCAAATACTGGGGAGCAATTAAAACATGGTTTATTTGCCGGGGCTGCTGCTTCACGCGGAGGGCACACCCCGCAGACCCTGTGACAGCTGCTCTGGGACCTGCGTGCCCTCCCCGACCGAGGCACCTGCTGGGGACAGCGCCCCACGCAGGGGATTTGCACGCTCACAGATGCACGTTTTCTGTGAGGGGAGAAGCCCCCGGGTGTGCAGAAGCCTCTCCCGCCCCCGGACAGTCCATGTAACGAGGGAGAGAGCGCTGGGTGAGCAGCGAGGCCCCTCGCACCTGGGCGAGGTGCTAGCCGGGCTGAGCACGTTAGGGCTTGTGATAAACGAAGACACAAAGGGGAGAAGGATAGGGAAGCAGCCTCGTAAACACAGCTGGGCTAGCAGAGCCGAAGCGCAGACCTGCAGACCACGACGTGGAAACGCGAGCTTTCCCCGAGGCTTACTGTGTGGACGCCGTAGGACCCCGACACGGAGGCTCGGACGCTGGCCCGCCTGCACGCGACCCCCCGGCCCCGGTTCCTGGCCCACACAGGCCTCATCGCTGTGTCCCTTAGTGTCTTAAGTCGCACGCGTGTCTCCTGCCTGGCCGCCGGCATAGAGGCTGCAGGGTGTGGAGTCCCAGTCCGCTGCCGCCCACCCAGAAGGGCGCACGGGGGCCGGGCTTCTGCTCCACAGCTGGACGGGGAGTGCGGCGCCTAAAATAGACACACGTGCTGGGGAGTAGCTGCCCTGGGACGCACTTGTATGCGGGAAGGCCACCAGCAAATGCTAACAGGCATGGCCACTGAAACCTGTGTGTGCACACGTGTGCATGTGTACCTGGGTGAGTGTGTGCATGTGCGCATGCGTGCGCTTGTGTACATGCATGTGAGTGTGTGCACACGTGCACCCGTATGGGACTTGCGTGCATGTGCACATGCGTGTGTATGTGTGTACCTGTATGTGAATATGTGTGCACGTGTGTGCCTGTATGTGCACGTCTGTGCATGTCTGCATAGATGTGGTGTGTGCATGTATACACATTCGTATGTATATGTGTGTGCACCTGTATTGAGTGTGTGCATGTGTGTGCATGTGTACCTGAGTGTGAGTGTGCACGTGTGTGCATGCATACCTGGGTGTGAGCGTGTGCACGTGCGCACACACATGTGTGCATGTGTACCTGGATGTGAGCGTGTGCACACACATATGTGCTTGTGTACCTGTATGTGCATATGTATGCATAGACGTAGTACGTGCACTGTATACATGTGTGTATGTGTGCATGTGGCTGTGCACGTGTGTGAGTTGTGTGCATGTGTATGCATGTGCGTGTGTACGTGTGTGTGTGGGCAGCTCCTCACTGTTAGCACCGGCTGACGGGACAATATGCACCCGACCTTCAGAAGCCCTCCCTCCCTGGAAGAGGCCATCTCACAGACCCCGGGGGCTGCGTGTGTGTCCTTGGCGTCAAGGTGAACCGCACACCTGCGCCACACGTGCAGCCATCCGCACCTGGAGCAGGCGGCTCGGCTGTGCCTGGCTCTGGGGTGCCAGTGAGGGTCAGTGGCCACAGGGTGACAGATTACCTCTCTGCCAGTGTTGGGGCTGTGACAGTGTCTCCACGGCCGCCTCCAGATCGGCCCAATTAAACTATTAGCCAATGAGCGGGTCTGACGGCTCCATCAGCAACCCTCCTGTGCTCGCACAAACAGCTCAGGACGCACGTCCTTGCAGGAGCCGTGCCAGCCTCGCCCTGGGTGTGCGGCGCTTGCAGGGATGCCCGGGCCCCTGCCTGGCAGGTCCCTGAGACCCGCACTCAGCCGTGGGCAATGCGGGGGGAGAGGGGTCAGCTGGCGCCCGCTGTCCCGCGTGGCCACAAAGCTGCTTCTCCCGGGGGCTCGGCCGCTTCTCACGAATCCGGACGCCGGCACCTAGTTAACTAGATGTACGTCTCCCAACATACAGAACTACGGACAGACAGTGAGTGGCATCTGTGCATGCGGTAGACGGGGCACCTGGGGGCTCAGTCGGGGAAGCGTCCGACTTTGGCTCAGGTCACCATCTCATGGTTCGTGGGTTCAAGCCCCACGTCGGGCTCTGTGCTGACAGCTCGGGGCCTGGAACCTGCTTCGGATTCTGTCTCCTTCTCTCTCTGCCCCTCCCCTGCTTGTGCTCTATCTCTCTGTCTCTCAAAAATAAATAAACATTTAAAACATGCAACTATTGCCACAGTAGAGGCGAGTGGCAATGTTAGGAGCAAAGTGCGCGTCCGGTCCAGAGCTCACCGGACCCGGGGCACGTTGACCTGAGGGGGAAGTGGTGCCCGATCGCCTTTGCGAGGAGTCTCAGACAGTGCACGGGGCTGGCAGGGGGCTGGGGGCCCGGAAGCGGGGAGACGCGGGTCCGAGGGCACAAACCTCCAGCTGTCAGATGAGCAAGTTTGGGCTCTCATGTCCCGCACGTGTCCCAGCGCTGGGCTGACGAGCAGATCCGTGTTACCTGTTCTTACGGGAAAACCATCGCAGTGGCCGCCACCGCCATCATCAAAGGGCTGCGGGAAGCTTGGGAGGCGGCGGGCACGCCCGCGGCCTCGGTGCTGGGGTGGGTTTGCTCACCGCAGACGCACCGATTGTAGGCATTAATACAGGCAGCGTTTTCACACGCCTGTTGTACCTCAGCTCAGCAGTAAACTACTAACATAAAACAAAGAAATACTACAGAGAAATGGGGGCTGTGGTGGTCTGTGCTGTTTCTCCTTCACGCGGAGCCCTGCCCTCTGCCCTCTGGCTGCCTGGGGGGGTCCCCCCTGAACGGGGACCCCAGCGCTGCCCCCAGGAGAACGCAGCCCGCCAGCAGCGGGGACACGGGGCGCTCTATCTCATCCTTCCGTTTAAATGTTATCTCAGGAAACGATCAGTAGGAAATGTCAGTTCTTGAGAAACAATCAAGAAAAATAAAGATAAAAAGCACAAGGTTAGTGACAAGCGCTGAGTTAACAATAACAGACTACGAATGAAATGGATTTAAATGGGAACGGAGAGGGGCGCCTGGGTGGCTTAGTCGGCTAAGCGTCCGACTTTCACTTAGGTCATGATCTCGTGGTTCGTGGGTTTGAGCCCCGCGTCGGGCTCTNCGGTACCTGGCGGCTTCGGTGCGTTCCGGCCGGTCCTCGGTTCCCCTGATGTTCTGGGGGGGGCACAGAACACTGTCGCCTGCCCGCTGTCCCCGGGAAGGGCTGCATCTCCCCCCGCCCCCCCTGCTCTGGCTCAGACCAGAAAGCACGGCCACTGGCGATGATGGCATCAGGCCACGCAGGGCCTTCGCTTCCCGGAGCTCCCTGAGCACCCACTCTGTACCTGGCCTCTGGGGACGCGGCTGTGAGCAGAAGGGGCCGCCTGTGTCTACCCTGCGTGCCGCTCAGGCTGGCTCTGGGGTCGCCTTCGGTGGTTGAGGCCACTCTGTGCCCAGGGCTCAGGCCTCTCCGGTCTGATCTTTTCTTCCCCCTGACCTGTGCCCCCGAGGGAGGATCAGCGAGCTATAAATACCCAACTTTGTTCTACAGTGTTGTTCTCTTAACGGAGCGATCCTTTCCGCAGAAGGAACGTCTGTCTACAGTAATCATCACTTGATGGGGCTGCTGTTAGGGTTATGTTATTGCCCGTTCTTTCCCTTCCGCCCTCGGGGACAGCACATTTCTCTCTGCTGTTTCTCTTTGGGCCTTTTCAGTCCTCAGGACACCAAGCTTTCCAGGCCGGCCTCCCTAGCACGGGACGCGTCACCACCTTGAGGTGTTAATGACCTGTTTCTGATAAGGGCTGGGTGTCGCTAACCCCTACGCCTGTTTGCCCTCCAGGGTCCCTGCCTCGCTTCCCCTCTGCTTTAAGTCCTGCACGAGACGGTAGACATGACCCAGCCGCCCGACAACAGTAAGGTGCTACCACGGATGTGTACGCAATGCCGGACGGCTCTTCTTTGCCCGGCTTGTTCTGGCTTTCAAGACCAACGTCCCCCAGGAGATGTCACCCAACCTTCGGACGATGGGGATCCTGTCCTGATGGGAGGTGACAACCCTTGTCTCGGTCACTCAGTCACACGGTGCTTGCTCATTTGGAGTCTACCTGCAGCCAGGACCTGTCGCCGTGTCCGAGTGGGAGGCGGAGCCGTGACGAGAAGCAGGCCACACGGGGGACGCTGTGGGCACTTGCCTGGGCCTCAAGGCAGACGGTGAAGGTGCTGGGGAGGGGCGGTGCCCGGCGGGGGCTGGGAGTGACAAGGGGCCCGCCGCGGGGGCTGAGCGGTGAACCTTCGTGACCTCCTTCACGCCTCCAGGGGCGCCGGCGGTGGGAGCACGGGCTCCACGCGGCTGGTCTTGTCCTCCACACGATATTGTTGAACGTCTCCGAATTCAGGACCAGTCAAGGCCGTGCACAGAACGGCCTCAGTAAATCCTGATAGATTGAATTGATTATAAGGAATTGATTTCCTTTTTCTTTGAAAACTAAGTGCCGGACGTGGGGCTCGATCACACAAACTGAGAGATAATGACCTGAGCCAAAACTAAGAGTCAAATGCTCAACTGACCGAGCCGCCCAGGTGCCCCCGGGATGAGTTTTAATTTGGTTCTTCGTCAACAAGAACTGTGTTTAGTGCCCTGTTCATGCTCGAGGGTGACGAAGAAGCAAGTCAGGGTGGCCGCCCCCCAGGGGCCCGCTGCTGCCTAGGGACAGTCACCCTCCGAGGGCCCGAGGCCGCCTGGGGACGAGGCCGCCTGCGCCTTCCGGGGATGAGGCGGTGCCGCGGAGCTGGCACTGTCCGCACACGGCTTCGGGGCGAGCTCTGCCCAGGGGCTGGTCACACTCCACCACCTCTCCCGCCAGCCCACTTCCCTCCCACCCTGCAACCCCTGACCGCCCAGCTCGGGAACGGAAGCCGCATCAGGTCCAGGCGGGGAGGCGCGTGAGAGCACGGATGAGGAACTGACGACCACCTCCCTGAGCACGGTGAGTGGGCGCCGGGAAGCCCCGTCACACGTCCCCCACAGGGCCCTTCGCCCACGGGTCTCCCAGGGGGGGCGGAGGCCGGCCTCTCCTGTCGCAGAGGCTGAGACACCCACAGTCCTGCCCGTTTACGCGGCGGTGTACGTCTTCTCTTCTTCTCTCCCTCTTTCCCGAGGGGGCTCCCCGGAACCCCCGCGTCTCCCCATGTGAAACCCTGGTGTGGGAAAGCCCCAGCTGGCGTCTGCTTCCGGGGCCCTGGCCAGCTCCCCCACACCCGCTGCGCCCTGCCGGACCCCCGCCCAGGACGCCCGGCCCTCCCGCTGCATCCCCTACACCTCTGCTCTCCCTCACCACCCCCACCCTCCATCGGCTTCCCAATCTGCCCAGAGCCTCCCCGCAGGGCCCCTCAGCTCTCCAAGCCCCTCACTCCCCTGCGGCCACCTGCCCCCACACCCCCACGTCACTCCCCCTGTCCAAGCGACAACTTGACCCTTTGGAAATCCATCAGGGAGTGTGCTGCCCGACCCTGCTCAGGCCCCTGTGCTGCTCAGAACCGGAGCCACGGGCCTCACAGTGTCCTGCAGGGCTCTGCGCGGACTGTGCGCGCCCCACACCCCTGCCCCAGCGCCGCCCGTCCGTCCAGCGCCGCCCGTCTGTCCATCACCGCCCGTCTGTCCAGCGCCGCCCGTCTGTCCATCACCGCCCGTCTGTCCAGCGCCGCCCGTCTGTCCATCACCGCCCGTCCGTCCAGCACCGTCTGTCTGTCCACCGCCGCCTGTCTGTCCATCACTGCCCGTCCGTCCAGCACTGCCTGTCTGTCCATCGCCGCCTGTCTGTCCATCACTGCCCGTCCGTCCAGCACTGCCTGTCTGTCCATNTCCAGCACTGTCTGTCTGTCCATTGCCGCCCGTCTGTCCATCACCGCCCGTCCGTCCAGCGCCGCCCGTCTATCCAGCGAGCGGGCCTGCACTGTGCTGGCCTCTGCTCCCCGTCTACTCCCCGTGCTCCCCTGGGCCAGCTGTCACCTCTTTCCGGTCCTTGCTGAGACCTCGCCGTTCCCCAGGGCCGCCTGCCACCCCTCACACTTGCACCCCCCAATNGGTCCCCCGTTGACACAGCCCCCCATGCACTTCATCGTGCTCATCGCTCCAGCCCTGCGGCCGCGGGGGCAGGGCTCCGTTGTCTAGGAGAGAGTCCTGATAGGGTTCGCTCCTGACGCCCTGAGCTCCCAGGGGATGAAGCCTGCTCTCAGCGGGGCCGCTGGGCGGCCACGGCAGCGCCACGGACTCACAGTGACCCCGCCGAAGGACGGTCGTTTGGCCAGAGCCAGCCCAGCCTGAGGCTCAGAGACTGCTGCCCCCCCCAGCACAGGCCCCCTCGCCGAGCCCAGGCCTTGCTGCAGCCCCCCCGTCCATGTGACCGCCCCGACGGAGACGGGGCTGGAAGGGCAGGGGTCTCAGGGCTCCCAAGAGGTCTGCCCGATCCTGGGGACACAGATGCAGCGGGCAGAGGGTGGGAGGGGCCTCAGGCCAGCGGGGCAGAATCGGGGCCTCTGGAAACCTCCAGGCCTGAAGGCGCCCTCGTTCACCACCTGGGCCGAAGGAAGCACTGAATGGAGCTTCCTCCGAGGAGCCTTCCCAGGGGTCTCTGTGAGGCTCCTTGCTCCCGTGGCAAGTGAGCCCTTAATCCGTAAGCTGCAAACCAGAGGGTTTGGCCGCGGAGACAGAGGGCGCTGAGCTCGCAGACACTCTCTTCTCCAGGTCAAAGTGCATTCTGACTGGCTCTAGAGAGGGAGTGCAAGGCCACAGGAGGAAAGGGCGAATTAGCACGACAAGAAGGTGCAAGCGAGGTCACCCTGCAGGAGACCAGGGCTGGGTCTGAGGCTCCGGATGCTTCCGGCACCATCTCTGGTCCTTCACAGTCTTGTGAGGGTCAAAGCAGCTCTCTGAGGGGGGAAGAGGTCTACCTTTCATGTCTCTGTTCTCACACGTTACCTGCGAGCTTGTGAATTAGTGGGGTTTTGGGAGAAGCCTCGAGTCCCCGGGGCAAGGTGTGAATCACTCACACACAGTGCGTACCTCGTCTGTCTACTTCATCTGCATAAAATAACGTATGGATGTACATTATACCCTGGAAGGTAATTTAAAATAATTCCCTTTGGGTTAATAGAGTGTTAAGAACGATTTATGCTTATCTGAGGGTCCCAGACATCCTCAGATCCTGGGACCCTCAGACTTCACTGTCTCCATCACCTGTTACCCCCACGGATCCAGAGAGAGACAGAGACGGAGGGAGGGACCATGGTACCCAGACACACAAACGTCTGTGCGTCCGTCTGTTATAAGTTTGTGCCCTGGGGCGCCTGGGTGGCTCAGTCAGCTGAGCAGCTGACATCGGCTCAGGTCACCATCTTACTGTTTGTGAGTTTGAGCCTCGTGTTGGGCTCTGTGCTGACAGCTTGGACCCCAGAGCCTGCTTCAGATTCTGTGTCTCCCTCTCTCTCTCTGCCCCTCCCCTGCTCGTGCTCTGTCTCTCTCTGTCTCTCAAAAATAAATAGACGTTTAAAAATTAAAAAAAGATGAAGTGTGCGCCCTTATGAACGACCTATCCTTGATTTCATAAAAGGCCTTGACACTCAACACTGGGCCCTTAAGTTTTGTGAGTCTGCTGTGCTGCACGCAACGTGAGCCTTGAACTTGGCTCCATCTCACTGGCGTCAGATTAACTGCGATGATGGTAACATTTTAAAGTAATGCCCTGGTTGTAGGGCATATGTTTAAGCTGTTCTCAAGGTGGGGTTCCTCGCCGTAGCTCAGAGAGCGCGGGGTGGGGGAGGGGGGTCACTGCCTTGCCCTGAAGTGGAGGCGTCGGGAGGGGCCAGAGCAAAGGGCACAGTGGCTAAGAAGCAAGACGCTGTAGGATGAAGACCTCAGAAACCCTTCCCAAGGCAACGCATTCTGTGACTGGTTACTTTGCTGTGTTTGGGCAGAGGTGCCCGCAGAGCTCGGGGTCCCTGTCTGACGAGTCCCACGTCCCCAAGCCCCGCGTCCCCAAGCCCCGTGTCCTCAGTGACGCTCACGGCGAAGAGCGCCCACCAGTGCCGTGTGGAGGAGGACTTCCAAATCTGTCTCTCTCGGTGGCAAATTTCTTCAGATCTAGACTTTCGAAAAATATGAAAGGAATGAGCTGTTATTAATCAAAGCTCAACGGTATTTCTCAGCTTCAATAAGCTGCTTCTGGTCGTGCTTCAGACTTTAATTAATGGTTTCCTCACCGCACGGGAAGCTCGGCTTCGCCCTGGGGAAGGGGGCCGGGGACACCCACGAATCTGAAACACCCCTGTTCGTCCGCGTTCAAAATTCCTTTAGCCCTTTGTGTTCATCTTACCAAAAGTTTTCAAATGCTTTCGTCTCCCCTCCTCCTTAGCTTCCGACAGATTGCAGACGCTGGACACGGTGACTGTCATTCCCGCCCATGGTGACATCTCCTTTTCCGGAAGCAGTTACCGAGTTACACATCTCAGGAGGCTTCCCGGGACTTCAGCACAGGGTCTCCTGTGCTTCAGGCTTCCAGACACAGGCAGCGCCAGGAAAGGTGCCTTCGTCTGCAGGGCACCACGGAGGCACAGAGAAGTCCCTGGGGACCTGAGATGCCATCCTGTGTGTGTGCATGTGCGTGTGTGTGTCTGTCTCCCTCTGTCCCCCCTCTGTCCCCTTCTCTGTCCCTCCCTCCTTTCTCTCTCTTTCTATCTCTATCTCTGGTTCTCTCTGGCTCTCTTTCCCTCTCTGCCTCCCTCTGTCTCTGTCTCCCTCCCTGTCTCTCTGTGTCTCCGCTGGCTCCCTGCAGCCACACTGGTGATGAGGGGCTGGGACCCCCCGGCCCCGCGCCGCCCGCACAGACCGCAGCCACACACCTGCCCGGCTCTGTGAGACCGAACCCCCCACCTCAGGGCAGTTACATGAGCGGCGCGGGGCTCAGCTCACGTGCTGTTTCAGGCTCGGCCGGCACGGCTGTCATCTCCTGGCGTCGCTGAATTCCCTCTCCTCTGTCTGAACTGCCGTGGCTCTAGCCAAGTGGGGAGGAAAGGTTCTTCGGAGATTGATTTTTTTTCCCAGACACCATGGTTCTGTTCAATTGAATTCACTCAAGTTGTGGTTAACATAAACACCACAGAGAGTAGGACATGTCAAATTAGCAGCTTTGCAAATCTCCTGTTAATTGTCAGCCTAATTAAAAAATTGCTAATTATAATGTTTATAACTTCAAATAACTGCTCAGCTATAAAGTACGGCCTGTCAGGTGTAAACAGGGGACCAGAGGGGGAAAAAATCAATCGACATCTGTTAATTTATCAGCGAGGACGCCAGACTGAAAAATGGATCGCCGATTGCACCGTAAATCTGCGTTGCGATAAAAGAGCAGTTCATTGAACACCTGCTTAATAAATGATAACGGCCATCTTGTCGGCCCGCCCCCGGGCGTCTCTGCCCATCGGATCCCCATCCTGCCTGGGACGGGAGCNGGCAGGGCCGGGGCAGGGCGCCCCCGCCCGCCACGCCCGGGGCCCTGCGACCGGACTGAGGACGGCCCGTAACAGTAGGTGTCATGCAGCTTGAGAAATAAAATCCTAAACACAGACACGCACGTCCGGATGGGAACACTGAGGGGAATCTCTTCCCTGGAAGAACCCGGGGCCCCCACAGCTTGCTCCCTTTCCTCCAAATTCCCGGAGCATCACTACGTGCTGGATGCCGGGGGCCAAGGAGGTGGGCCAAGGACACTAAGATGTGTCGTCCGGTCTCCCCCGTTCCGGCCCTTCGTGAACACGCCCGCAGGCGTCCATGAGGTGCTGCCCCGCGCCGGAATACGGGGCCACGCTCTGCCCCCGACCCCGCCAGGCGCGTGGTCTCCAGCAGCGTCCCATGACTTCCCAGGCGAAGTCACACACCTGCCCCGCGTCCCTCCGGTGATGCACGCAGTTTCCGGAACTTCCTGGAAGAGAATCCCAGGTAAGTGCTCACAGGTGCCGCAGGAAGCACGGGCATGTCGACCGCTCCTGCCTCGAGTTTTACCCATGCCGGGATTGGCAAAGGTGGTCGGCGTCCCGTCCTCCGTCCGCTCGCGGATGAAGTCTGACAGGAGGCGGGGCTGTGTCAACCTCGAGCCGTGGAGACGGAACAGAGTGTTTCCCCGCCTCGTGTGATCGGCGATCAGGGGCCTGGTCAGGGCCCAGGCACAGGGCTGGGGTGTCCCTGCGCTTCCTGGACCCAGCCTCTGGATCCGACCCTCAGAGGAGGGGGTGCTCCAGCGGCCGAGGCAAGACTCCCTTGCCTCCCGACATCTGCACTTGGGCTTGAACTTGGGGGCTCCGTTCACGGTCGGCCCCTCCTCCCCTCAAGGCCCTGCCGAGTCATGTCCCCGGGTCACAGTGGGGCACTGCCTGTTGGAGGAGGGGACTTCCACGTCCCTGCCCTACACGAACTTGTCCCACCTCCCCAACAGCAGAGAGAGAGAGTGGGGGTGACCACCACCGTGGCCAAGCTTCTCCTTTCCTTCTTCCCTTGTTTGGGTGCCTGGGCCTAAGTCCCTATCAGCCCGAAGAGGCTCCCATGGTCTCGGACCCCCAGCAATGCAGCGGGCACGGGGAAGCTCTGAGGGCCCGGGGCCCAGCCAGGAGAGGCACAGCCCCCCGGACGGGCCAGCAGGGCCCCCTCACTCACACGGCGGGCATCCCAACAGAGGGAGGCTTGCTCGCAGAGAGCGATGCTCATGGAGTTAACACCTGCCGGCAATAGTGTGCCCAGAATCTCTTTGCACAACATCCGTCAGGTAGTGTTACAATCACTCCCATTTACAGATGAGACACGTTTGGTGCTTATGCTCCACACTTGCCCCAAATCTCCTGAGCGGCAAGGCACAGAGATGTGGCCCGGGATTTGGGGTGTTCTCTCCACTTCCACGAAACCACGTGGCTCAGAGAACGGGGAAGGGCTCGTGTCGGGCTAACACAGAGGCACTCGTTTGTCCTCACTCACGTGTGGTGAGCTGGGTAGCTCCCAAACGCGTCCACACCCCAGGCCCCGGAACCTGCACATGTCACCTTATGGCGCCAGAGGGGCCTTGCGGGTGTGATGAAGGTGACTGAGCGTGAAAGGGGAGGCGTGTGGCTTAGCCGGTGGGCTTCATCTAATCACCCGCAGAAGCCAAGCAGAGACCCCCCCGCAATCAAGTCGGAGCCGCAGCAGAGAGGAGACCCAGGGAGATTCCAGACGGGGAGGCGTCCCCCGACTGCGGCAGAGGTCACGGAGGTGACGAGAAGGGATCCATTCCGCCGCCCCCGGCAGCAAAGACTGGTCCCTGCTTACGGCCGGGCCGGGCCGGGCTCAGCGCTGCAGGAACGCGCTGGCTGGCTGGCCTAGTCCGCCTGGACTTCTGCCCCATGGGACTGTGGGGCGCTAAATGGCTTGTTTAAAGCCGCTAAGTGGGTGTGATCTTTCTGCCTCAGTGGGAGACTAGAACAAGTCCTTTTCTCGCCCAGGAAACCGCAAGCTCTGGGTGGCAGGGCCTCACGGTGCCTGGGGCTCCGGGGTCAGCGGCAGCCCCTTGAAACCCACTGCTTGCAGTGCGTCAAAGAAGGAAGAAAGGACCAGGCCCAGTTCCCACTGAGCAGCAGCCTCGTGGCTGCACCGGGATGCCCAGGGCAGGAAGCGAGTCCGGCCGCTCGGCCACCCGGGGGCGGAACATTCCTCAGCGGGCAGCTGTCTGCCCTTGCCCCACGGAGGCGTCCTGGCTGTGGGCTCGGGGACGTTTGCGCAGGTCAAGACTGTGAATGTGAGCTGTGTGGGTCCAACTGCTCACAGTGACCAGAGAAGAAACAGATGAGGGAAATAAAGAAAATAGATCACTATCGGGGGCCAAAAGCCAAAACCAAACAAAGCAAAAAAACAAAAGCCTCAGACCAATCACAGAATACGAGGTCTATTGCGTGTGTACCTAGACCAGCCGGACAGAGGCCTGTATTTTGTCATCAAAAGTACATGAGATGCTGAACGTGTTAGCCCGATGGCTCCTCATCTCCCAGGGAAGGAGTGGAGTCGTAATTAAAAAAAAAAAAAAAGCTTAGGTCATTGCTAACTTCTGATTTGAACATCTTTAATTTCGGTTATTTCCCCTGGCTCCTTTGCTTATTGCCCTAGATCTTTCTTTAATATTTAAAACTCTGCGTAACAGTTCATATTAAACCTTCGCCAGTGTTTCCAGCTGATTCGAAAAGCACACGGGGCAGGGTCGTGTGCAGACGTTGCACTTGGGCACTGGCGAGGGGCCAGGGAACCGCGTGGGGCTTGGACGTGGGGTGCTTCCACGGCGTCTGGGGAACTTGCATGTGTGCGGCATCCAGCCGGGTGAGAGCCGGAGTGGACCTCAGAGGTTACCTTGTCTAATGAAATTGGGTTTCAAGCAAGCCGCCCGGGTTCAGAGGCTGCGTAGCTCAGCTGGCCCTTCGCCTGGGTGGGGAGGGGTCGGTGCTGGCCCCTGACCCCTGCTAGGGGACCAGAGACAGTGAAAAAGAGTGCCAGCAGCCACGAAGTAGCGCAGGGGACTCAAACTCCTCTGTCCGGAGGAAATCTGTAGCAGAGAAATCGGGAATGATGGTCCGGCCTGACCATCCAGCGGAATCAAGCGGAGGGGCTCTGGGAAGCTCCCCAGAGACCAGACTCTTCCGAGGGGCTCTGCTTCCCCGAGAGAGGAGCAGTGAGGCTCCTGCGGGCTTCTTGGGTTTGCAGAACCTCAGGGCTCACCCCACGCAGAGTTCCGGGCCCAGAAGTAGGGCGAGTGAGGGGGTGGAGGACACCTCAGGTCAGAGCAAAGCACACGTGGCATCCAGGCTGGAATCCACAGGCCCCCACTGGGCAGAGGGACACACCGAGGCCTGGAGATGAGGGAGCCACAGGTCGAGGCACTGCCTGGGGAACGTGACCCCAGGCAGCACAGGTGGGCGGAGCCCTGGATGGACAGGCCCGGAAGCAGCTCAGCCTCAGAACACAGCAGCGACGACTTAGGTCCCCAGAAGCCATGTGCAGAGACAGGGACACAGGCTTACCGTATCAGGAAGGGACATCTCGAGAGTTGGGACAGAGCAGGATGGCAAGGGAGGGCATGCAGAGGAGCCAGACTAGGTCAGGGGACGTGGGGGCGGCCGCCTGCCCCATCTGTGGCCGTGTGGGGCCCGTCCAGCAGCCTGTATGCCTGGCGCCCGACCACCCCTAGTGCCCAGCGCCCGGAGGGGCTCGGGGCCTGGCAGCTCTTTGCTCTGGGACGTGGATGCATGGCGATTCCCTGATCAGCATTTCCCCAGGGAAACTGCAGACGCGTCCCACTTCCAAGGACCCCACTCCTCCCTGTTCTGTCTTCCGGGGGATTCCGTGACCTGCCTGCCCCCCGTGCCACGTCCTCCTCAGTCAAAGGACGCTTCAGCTCGAAGGACCATTTCAAAAGTTGTGTCAGCAACAGCCTCGTCAGTAACTCAGTCTGTAATGTTTACTCCAAATCTGCTCTTGAGCTCATCGCTTTGTCTTGTTTTGCAAGGAACCCTGGGCACTGGGTGTGCCTGAGTCACAGGGAGACGCAGTCCTGACAACGAGCCTCCGCCGTGTCGAACTGATGTCTTCAAGAGTCTGGGACTTGGAGGTGACCAGCGTATCTCCCAAGGGCTGCTGTGAGGATCTGACGTTATCTGCTCAGCCAGCTGGGACCCAGCAGCGGTTTGGTAGACCCGGCCACTCGGGAGTCACATAGACACGGCTGGCAAAGCCGAGCGCGTTTATACACCTTCGGAATCTGTGGACTCTGAAATGACCCCGTCATAATCTACTAAAAACACAGGTGGTTTTTTTCCATTATTGTTATTACAGAATTAACGTCTGTATTAGCCGTTGATTTCAGGAGATGGTTTTGCATGTGTAGTAGATATGTTTGTGTGAGAAATTATTTGCCTACATTGTCCCGAGTAGGATTTCATTTGAAATCATAGATTTGACGATCTTGTCTCATTGGAAAGTTCAGGATGATAAATCAAACATCAAATTAAATGTCACATGATAATTAGTTAGGTACTGTGAGCTTAGACCTAAGATCCCTCTGACTCTCCCCCTCTCTCTCTTTTCTTTAGGTAATCGGGACAGAAGCACATTTTTACAAGGGTCATAAAACATGGGAACATTCCCTTTAGCTGTTTTTAAAGGACTATACGTACATTCAAATTTGGTATGTTTAAGCTAAACGCATATATCATACAGGGTAAGGGAAACTGCACACCCAATTACAATTGGGATTCTTTGTAAACATCTTTGCTAATAAAAACATTTTCATTTTGTAGATAATACCAGAGATAGTCCCAGGAAAATAAATCACGCATTTATAAACAGCGATTGCTCGGAAGAAGCAAACTAAGCAATTTTCCCGTCTCCACTGGAACTGAGCAATCCCTGTTTCCACAGCTGAATATTCAAAGGGTTGTTTACCATAATTGGGAGACACTTGACAGTTTAAGTAGCCCACATTTAGCAGGCTTCAAAATAGGCCCTAAATTATTTGTTGCAAGCCCTTTACATAAATAAGCAAGAGTGCTGCTCAATTGTCCTACAAAGCTACAAATTAGAGGCATTTCGGGGTTATCCTAAGTGATTTCTGAATGCGATGATAAGATTCTGATTTAAAAAATTTTTTTTGTATCCGTCTGCTTCTTGAGCTTGAAGGGAACTATCTCCCCAGTTCAGCAAGCTTTCACAAAACAGTCCTGGAGCAGAAAACTGGAAGTTCCCCAGCGACTGGCCCTCACCGTGTGGCCCCGAGGGCGGCATCCTGGCCCAAAACGTGAGGTCGTTCCTCCCGGTGACGAGGGCTCTGTCTGGCCACGCTTTGCTTCTGGTTTGACTGAGAGTCCCACTGAGCCGGGTGTAGAGACGCCCCACCGGCCGTGACCGCCAGCCAGGCTGCTCCACCCTGAGCCTGGGCACCTACCCAGCCACTCTGCGGAATCTCCCATCCCCTCCAGTCCCTCTGTCCTGTCTCGCCTCCGTGCGGTAGTCTCGGTGAGGTCTTCCTTGCCGGCTTCACACAGCTCTGGCTTGTTACCATTCAGCTGTGAGGATGACAAAGTTCATCCCAAAATGAGGTGTGAAGGTCAAAACAAACTTGGCAAAGACCCTCGCTTGTGCAAAGGTTCAGCGCAAAGTCCTTCAGGGGCGTATCTGGAGACAAGGTACCCATTTTTTAGGTCGACATCCAAAAAGCTGGGATTCGTGGTGTCCAAGCTCTAACCCACTCACGCCCGTGGGTGTGACACAGCGGAATGTCCGCGGGGCACCCTCACAGGCGGGAGAGCGCCCACCCACGGGCACATAGCTCGGGGAACGCCAGGGCAGGACTCAGAGAGCAGAGACCTAGCGGGGCTGCAGACCCACAAGGCGATTGTGTCTATACGTTTCAAAACGTGCGGTTTGTGTCGATCTGAGAGCCAGTTTTCATCATGAGGAGACTCCGTCTCGAAGGACAGATTGATTACATTGCTGACACTTTTTCATGCGTGCAAAAAGGCATTTCGGTCTCTCAGACAGAGTTTTAGATTTTTAAACTCAACAATGGCCCACATTTTGCTGGGCACAGCCAGCGTCTCTGGTATGTTCAGGAAGGCGCACCTGTGAGAGCTCCAGCAACGGCATCACCGCGTGGGACTCAGTCGGTGTGTCTGTCCCCGTGCCGTGGCCCGGGAAGGCCAGGGGAACAGCCACTTGATTTTGATCCACGCGGGGCTGGTCACGCCTGCTCACCCTCGCTGGCGGTGTGGGGACGGGGAGGGCGCAGGCGCTTTCTGCTCCCCGGCTTTTTGGCAAGCGAAGAGCTATCCTGCTGCGCCTAAGGATGGAGGAGGAGGAAAAGGTGGACCTGTGTCCTGTGAGGCGGCCAGATTGTCCCAGATGGGGGGGCGGTGAGACAAAGGCTCCCACACCTGCGGTTTCTTGGCCCCCCAGCCGTGCAGGCCACTCAATCGCAGAAC
Organism: Crocuta crocuta; assembly: GCF_008692635.1. Taxonomy (NCBI): domain Eukaryota; kingdom Metazoa; phylum Chordata; class Mammalia; order Carnivora; family Hyaenidae; genus Crocuta; species Crocuta crocuta. The sequence continues at coordinate 12,768,607 of NW_027529424.1, read as the reverse complement.
TGCCAGTGCACCTCTGCCAGGGGCACCTGCAGCCGTGTGGGGGCCTGGGGACGCCCCGGGGTCCGTGGCTCGCCTGTGCTTCTTCAGGAGGGGCACTGATTCTAAGCAGGAGACGAGACCGCCCCACCCCCACCTCCGTCGGCCACCGCGGGAGGCCTCCCTCACCTGCCTCCCGTGCGGGAAGCCCACACATGCAGACACAGACAGACAGACGGAAGGCGCACACGGGCGGCATCCAGCCCCAGGACTCAGCACCCGGACATAGCGGTTCCTGCAGAGAAGGCGCGGCCGCGGCGAAGTCTCAGCCCTGCGGACGGGGGGCAGTCGGGAGCTTAACCCACTGCCTGTCAGCCCCCGTTTTCCTGTCGGCACCTCACGTCTGGCTGTGATTGGTACACGGGGTGCCCGGCCGTGAGTCAAGTTCACACGTGGGGGTTTTGCGTGGCGGGTGGTGAGCCCGAGTTCCCTCCGCAGCCCATGGAGGGGCGCAGGCAGCCCGTGGGCTCCTTGGATGCGGAACATGGGTCTTCCGGGCCTGAATCTGGCCATATGTGGGTTTCGCTGGGGCCGCATTACTTTTAGAATTTTTACATTATTTGTCAGTTTGAAAACTAGGAATTTTGACATTAAGATTAGGGTTATCGGTGCCCCTGACAGAGCAGGTGTGAGGCCTGGCGTCCCGTCTGCCCTCCCCAGCTCACTTCTGTCCCGATTCGCTCACATCTGGGGCCCAAGGGGAACCCCACAGGGAGTTCTTGGCCTTGGCCTCATACATGTGCCCCACGTCCTGTGCGCAGAGCAGGGCTCAGGCTGCGGGTGTCCTGAATTGTCCGGTGTGTTTCGCTTCTTGACATGCATCAGGTGATCGGGCCAGGGCTGTGGCAAAAATTCCCACAGCGGTTTTCAGACAACAGGAAACTCAGACATTGGGGAGGCGGGTGTGTGTGTGTGTGTGTGTGTGTGTGTGTGTGTAGAGTGCGAGTGCCACAGATAAATGTGAGTTACATTTATTGCACATCTACCGAATGAATCAGCGACACAGCTCAGCCTTTTTCTTATTTTGATTTTTAAATGGAATTTCAGAATCTTTATATGGAAAGAAAACGAAAGGTCAAACATGGGTAATTTCATCTTTCTGCCATGCGTCCGCTTCTCAAGTGTAATTTCCCAGGCCCGCTGTCTGTTCTCACGGCCTGTCTCTCCTCTTGTGGGGTGCTGAGCCAGGTCTGGGGGGGCCGAGGACTCCGGGAAGGCCCCGTTGACAGCCCCCTCCACACTCACGCCCTCCTGTCTCAGACTCCTGCAAGCCTGCGGTCTCTCTCCCATCTCTGAGGTCTCACGAGAGAGACTTTAGCTCTGGGGGTCCCAGGAGAGGGTGCCTCCGCGGTCTGGGGGTGCTCTTCTCGCTATGAGGCTGTGGTACTGGGCAGTGCCAGCCTGGGGCGGGGGCAGAATCTGAGTTTGTTATCCAACTGAAAGTATGTAGAGGGAGCCATGTACCTGGTCCGGTCCTTCTGATCATATGCACTGCAAGGCTTAGGGGTTTGTACCCGACCCAGCACTGGCCCAGGCAGAACAGAGCTGACCTGCTCCATCTGGGGGCTTCCCTTGGTCGCCACCAGCAGCCTGCACTGTCAGATCGTATTCTTAGGCACTCACATCCGCCCCTAGACCGCTCAGCTGCACGAGCGCCCCATATGGACCAGGTCTGGTGCCTGAACCCCAGCGCCACCCAATAGACTGTGTCACCGAACGGATGCCAATCTGCCCATATATTCACGTTACTTTGCATTAAAGTACTGGGCTCAGTCGTTCCCGGGAAGTGATTACAGGCGAGTGTGATCATTTCCTCGGGACGTCCCTTCCCCTGTGTTAGGGTAAAGCCACCGGCAGTCAGTTTCCCAGGGTTTTCGTGTGGATTGAGTCAGTATTTGTAAACCACTGAGAATGTGTGTTAAGCGTGCGGTGTGAAGGCAGACAATGTGTTCATAGCCCGAATGTGGTTCCGTGGGAGAGCTCGCAGCCACCGCGGTCGGGGAAGTGGAGGGTGAGGCGTCAGCGAAGAGGGAAGGCGTTGAGGAGCGACCTGTTGGCCGGCTGCCCAGGAATGAGGTCTCGTGTCTGAGTGCTTTTCATAACACTTTCTCTTCTCCACTTCAGAACAAACGATTCATTGTAAGATCCATTTTTAAAAATCCTCCATGTTAGAAAATTGCCGAGGGGGTGGCCCCAGGCAGCCTCAGATGTGTGCGTCCTCAGTTTCTCCCGCGAGAGTGACTTTTATGCTGAATACCAGGGACTCGGCCGCATTCACTGGCACTGGTTGCCTTTGGCTTTGTGGATTCGCTTGGTTGGCGTTTTGAAAGGCTTTAGCGGCTTTCTGCTTTTCGGGAGGTGACACTTGTCATAATATGGGTTTGACCAATACAGAGCTGCCTTGTGGGACAAAGTCCGAGCCAGAGTTGGTACAACCTCATACGGAATTCTGACATTTGGGATGTGATGAACGGCACGGGGTGTGCCAGCCTGACCCTGTGGCTATTTGTGGCATGCCCTGCGACCGCGTGTCAGTTGGAAAGGTTAGGGAGCGCATGTGGGTTTTGATTTCCTGTCTTTGGGTCATTCCATGATACATGTGCTCGACATGACCTCAAGCTCATTTCTGCTCCCTGACCAGCCACAGTGGAGGAAGGAGAGAGATGTAGCCCCGGGAAGTCCGCTACTTGAAAACAAACCAGGGAAATTTGAAGTCCTTCAAATTAGAAAGTTCCTCTGCCATTTGTACAATGACCTCGGAAGCACAGGGCAGGATCTTGGATTCGGGGCCACGTGGCCCGATTCTCACTCGGACTTCCGGATCTGGAACCAGCCACAGAGTTTGGATTCTGCATCCGTACCAACCGGATGGCAATGGTTCCGTTTCCAGAGGAGCGCGGTGAGCAAGACTTAAAGCACAGCGTGCGCTCGGTAGGCGCTCACAGAACAGGAGAGGACCATGGGCTCTGGCCGCCTGGGGAGTCTGTCCCAGAGAAAGTAGGTGTCACAGGCTGCAGACACCTGGGCTCCGCTGTGAACGGCAGCTCGGGGAGTGAGTCGGGCAGTTCTGAGTCCTAACCTTGGGACAAAACGCACAATCCTGGGAGCCTAGCGACTGGCCCGCTGGATGAAGATGTGCACCAGGGATGTGTGTGCACACAGCCGCCTCCGGCAGAATCGCTGCACGTCTGCCTGGATTTCTGGCTCCCTAATCACGGCCTGCTGCACAGGTGCATCTGGCCTCCAGGATCGCCACAGGCGTGCTGGGACATGAATGCCGTTCAGAGGCCTGAGAGGTGTGGCGCCCAGTGCCCGGGCCCCTGTCACTGGGGAAGCATTAGGGAGTCACTGAAACCCTGCTGGTGACACAGAAGACAGGGAGTCCTTTCGGGCCCGGACGGAGCCTCCTCTGTGCTGGGCTCAAGGACCGTAGGCTCTAACCCCCTGGGCCGTGCCCACGGTCAAGGCTTTCTTGGATGGGCGCCAGCAGGTGGCCATTGACTTTTATAGACTTAGGTGTTTTTGTTAAAAGCTCATGAAGATTTTATGGTGAGATCTTTGAAGCACACGCTGACTCTACGTTCAAAGAAAAATAGCTCATTTGTTTTAATAATGTATCTCAGAATTATGTACGACCATATTAGCTGCTAAACGGTCTGTGGGACTTCCTCTCTCTGCCCCAGCTGTGCGGGATTTCAGGGGGAAGGAAACAGAGGTCTTAGGAGGATTTCGGGGATTATTTTTAAAACTCTCAGGACCCTGCTTTCTCTGACCTCCTTGGTCCGTATTCCAATATATTATTATTATTATTTTTTAAGATGAAAAGAGTATTTGCTAAATGAAGTAATGGCCACAGCAGAGCCACAGAGGCTGGGGAGATGTCAGGGCCAGTCCCGGGCCATCAGGAGAACAGGGTGCACCTCTTTCTTCTTAAACCCTTCTTCTCGGGTCCCCTTTCCTGAGTAAGAGCCCCCTGTGCCCTGTTCTGGAAATGCACCCGGGCCGGGCGGACGCACCGTGCACCTGGCCACTGTGGACGGGACATGGAGGGGGTGTGACCACTCACGGCCGGGACCCCGCTCTGCTCCCCGAGTGCAGGGCTCCGCTCCCCACGGCCGCCTCGACGCCCCTGAGCACGGCACACTCACGACTTAAGCCTGGAAAACAGGTTTTAATAGGAACGGATGGACCTGTAAGCTCTTTCCAAAGGACGCCCTCGACGCCCCTTCATTCTGTCTCTCTCCGGAAAAGGCAAAACTTGTCTCGACGCGTTTATTTGTGTTTTCTAATGAGAGAATGAAAACATAAAGGGGCGCCTGTTTGGAGCCAGAAGCATGCCCATCGGGGCTCAGAGCAGAGTCACGGCCGCGCTTCCCCAGGTCTACCGCTCACGTTTATCCCAGACACTGATTGCTCTGTTTTGTTTTACTTTATTTTACCTTTTTTTTCTTTTTTTTTCTTTTTTCTTTTCTTTTCTTTTCTTTTCTTTTCGAGAGAGCACCAGTAGAGTGCAAGCAGTGGAGGGGTAGAGAGAGAGAGAGAGAGAATCCCAAGCAGGCTCCGTGCCCAGCACAGAGCNTTTTTTCTTTTCTTTTCTTTTCTTTTCTTTTCTTTTCTTTTCTTTTCTTTTCTTTTCTTTTCTTTTCGAGAGAGCACGAGTGCAAGCAGTGGAGGGGTAGAGAGAGAGAGAGAGAGAGAGAGAATCCCAAGCAGGCTCCGCGCCCAGCACAGAGCCCGACGTGGGGCCCGATGCCACCACGCTGGGACCACGACCTGAGCCGACATCAGGGCCCTCGGCTCAGCGGACTGAGCCCCCGGCGCCCCACGCTGACTTCTTTACGTGACTGTGATGTTCGGGCCTCGGGGTGACGCCGCAGGTGCGACGGCCCAGCGCCTGGGCGACGCGGTGCTGTTGGGACTCAGACAGTAAACGCGGAGGCAGAGCGACTGTCTCCAGGTGGCAGGACGCACCGGAAGGAAGGACACTGGGCAGGTCCCTTCCCGGCGCCTGTCGAGGGGAAACCGAGGCGGCGGAGACGCCCGCAGGCGGCACAGCCGGGCCCCCCGCAGCCCCTCCGGGAGGGTCTCCGGCCGCCACTGCCCGGTTCCCAGTGCTGAGGAGCTGGCTGTGCACCGGCCCCAGGGCGCCTCCTTCCCGCCTTTCGAGGACCTCGACCAGACGGAGGGGCCCCCAGCCTCCTGCATCTCCGTCACCCCCACCTGCCGCCCACCCAGACCGTCCCGTGCCCAGGCCCTGCCTGCACCGTCCCCCCGGCCTCCCGGTCCCAGCTCCCTGCGTGTTTCTATTCACTCTGTAAACAGCACAGACGGTGTTTGCGCAGACAGCAGTGAGCACCGCGCCGTTCGCAGCCCAGCGGCTCCTGCCTCCGCTAAGCAGGGGTGTGACACGGGGGGAGGCGGGCCTGCCCCTCCCGTCCACCCGCACCTGTGAGCCCGGGGTGGGCGGTCCCCAGCCGCCTGCACACAGCACACAGCTCGGGGTGGCCTGCCCGCCGGGGCCCCTCCTGGCACGTTCAGGGACTTGGTGGGAAGGGCTCGTTCCTCTCCCCCCTGCAGGGACGTCCAGCCGCAAACTACCCCCTGCATCACGGCTGCGTCCACATCTGAACCTTCCCACTTCTCCCCTGGCCTCTGTCCAGATGGCCTGCTCCCAGCATGCCTTACCTCCCGAGGCATCCAGATCGGCCGTGCGCCCCTGCCCTCCTCTGCCAGTGCCCCCCAGAGCTGCCCCCCTCACTGCCCCCCTCACTGCCCCCCTCACTGCCCCCCAGAGCTGGCCCCTGGATTGTTCTCAGCGCTGTCCCCAGGGCCGCCCTGCTGAGCTGGTGTCAGTGGCTCCCACACAGCGAGGAAGGACGGATTTCCGTGTGTCCGGCTGATCCGCGCACCCTGAACGTGGACACAGTCCCCCGCCGCCCCGAGCAGTCACGATTTGGGGCAGCTCTGGCAGTGAGGGGCGCGCCTGTGCCCCACTTCTGGGGACAAAGCTTCCACAACAAATATGGGGCACTGGCCCTTTCATTTCTGCAGAGAGAACTCAGGCCGTCGGAAGATGAAAGACAGAGGGCGCGGGCCTGGTCACATCCTGAGAGGCAGGGCGGCCGCGCCCCAGGCTGCCCGGACAGTCCCAGTTTACGCCTATTGTCCCGGTGTCATTATTAATAGCGCCTTCTTCCGCTTTGAAGAGTGTCCTGGTTTGGATGATAAACCATGCGAGCTCCCCATTTGGAGGAGGCCTGGGGTGTGAGCGCGGTAGCCAAGGGGGCCTCCCTCCCTCGCCCCGAGCAGCCCCCCAGCACCGACCTCCCCAAGCACAGCCACTCGGAGCGGCATATGCGGGGAACCACTACGCAGAGTCGCTCCCGGGCTATTATTCTGGCTGGAAATGTGTGCAGAGCGGACGGCTGACCACCGTCCAGCTGACGGGACATCATTCAGTGCAGCCGCCGGACCCTCAAACTCTCATTCTCCGCGACCCGGTTAACTGAGGCGTTTTTATGCTAATGCCTCACGACGGCCCCGAGGGGAAGGTTTCCGGCAATTCTGAGCTCGCTCGTCACCCCTGCCCCCCTCAAGTCCAGACTTTAGAGCCACAGATTGTTCTGGCTGCATCCAGCGTGGAAGTCGTGGTTCCATGACCTCTATCGAGTAGGCTCTGCCCTGGGCGGGCCCCAGACACCTGCCACGGGGGCGACCGCGTGGGTCGTTTTCCCTCAGTCACAGGAACTCCCAGCCTTCTTTCTACTTGGAGTTTCTCTCCCCCCCCAACCCCCCTGAATGCTGCCAGGTAGGAATCTGCCTCCGCACCCGCCCCAGCTGAAGGCAGGCGCCCTGGCCGGCGAGGCGCCCGCAAGCACGCGGACGCAGGCCCGACGCCGAGCCCGGCCCTCCAGACGCGCCACAGTGCTGCCTGCACCCTCTCTGTTCTCTTTTCTAAAGTTTGTTTATTTATTTGGACGGGGAGGAATGCGTGCGTGCGCGTGAGCGGGGAGGGGCAGAGAGAGAGGGAGAGAGAATCCCAAGCAGACTCTGAGATGTCAGCACAGAGCCCAACACAGGGCTCAATCCCACAACCCTGGGATCATGACCGGAGCCGAAATCAAGAGTCAGACGCTTAACCGGCTGAGCCCCCTGGGCGCCCATCCCCTTCCGGGTCTGTGACCTGTCCCCCAGCTCCGCGCTAGCTGTCCACCCGGGGCTCGTCGGGAGGAAGCAGATCTGGGCCAGGCCAGGCGCTGGGGTCAGATTTCAGGGTACGGGAACGTAGTTTGAAAGTAAAAACGCTTCTGTTCCGTGAACCCTGTGAGTGGGGATTGCATCTGCCCTGATCATATGATGACCGAAGAACGCAGTGTTCCCGCGCCACTCGATGCCCGAGTGCCTATGACGCAGCGCCTAGGACCCCGCGGGGCTCACGACTTGCAGGTGCCGTGAGAGGCATGGAGAACGTCAGGTCAGCGGCCCCGCCTTGCGGATGAAGTGCGGGCGTCTGATCGTCCCGACTTACAGAAACAAATCAGCTGATTTGTGTTGCTGAGGGAGGAAATGTTTACAGTAATTTTCGCGTCCGGGTCACGTTAGCCAAAATGGACTTCTCTCCAGTCTGTTTCCTCCAGGCCGGGACGTGGGCCACGTGACTTGTGTTCCTTTTCCCAGCAACTTGTGTAAGAAAATTCCCAAAGAAATGACACGGCGGCCGTCCCTAATCCATTCCCCTCCGCTACAGGAAAGTCTGGGACTTACGGACAAAGTAATACAGCTAAAAAAAGAAAAAAGGAAAGGCCCGAACCAGGAATTAGGACACACAGATTCCAGCCCTCAGTCGGCGATACATTATCTGTGGCTTTGGGCAAATTGTTTGGCCTCAGGGTCATGGTAACCACCCCGGAAAATGAGGTGATCGAATCGCACTGTCCTGTGGTTCTCCAGTGAGGGGACGCTCCGGGGGCCCACGCCTCCAGCAGCCACCTGCCACGCCCTCGGTGGGGCCCGAGCACACGTATGTCGCATGCAGACGCTCCTCCCGGCCCCCGAGCCCCAAGTGACAGGCGACAAAGGAGAGTGTGGTCACTCTCGCTGACGGGGGTCAGCGCCCCTGCACGGGGAACGTGAGAGTCTGTGAGTGTTCCTACCGCAGCGCAGTGAAGTCCAGGGAGAAAAGACGGGCGGGCTGGAGGTCGCTGCTGCCGGGGCGGAGGCGCGAACGGGAGCGGCCGAGGGTCTGGTTTCCCCGCTGGCGCTTCCCGGGGCCGCTAAGTAACAAACGGGCGGTAAGTGAAGGAAGCGGCTTGGCCAGCGGTCCGGGTTTTAAGGAGAAACAGTGACCCTAGAGCATCACCCGAAGGTCTGCCTTAAAAACCAACCAATCACACAAACAGGAAAAAAACGATCCCCAAACAAAGCACCAACAACAGCATCCAGTTAGGCAGTTACGTTGCTTTAGCCCCGAGGCCGCTCACTGCGTCCGGGGCCCTGGCGCTCGGCGAGGTCACCATGTCTGCGTGCCAACCTCGTCTCCACGTCCCGGCCATTCCAGGGTGCCCCTTAGGGCTCGCAGCCGCCCCGGCACAGAGGGGACACGTGGCCCCTGACACGGCCCACCAAGGACCCCTCCCAGGGGAGGGGGATGAGAGCCTGGACCAGGAATGTAAATGCCGGTGTTTACCGAAACGGAGGGGCATTCGGGTCTGTGGGTCATGGCACCTTGATGGTGAGGCTCTCTCTGTGCCCAGGATTATCGGTGCAGGGCCGGGAAGGGGATGCTGTTCCGGTCAACAGCCCACACGGCTCCCCAAAATGCAGGCCCAACTATTTAGGGCCAAAAAAAAGGACTATGGAATTGGATTTAAGAAGCATATTGTTGTCAGATGCTGCAATTAATCATAGGTTTATTTGAGTGGAAACAGATGGACACTATATACATAATTCTGTATGTTTTCTTAACTTTCTGATGGGGTATCCGTCATTCCTAGTTCAGAGATGAGCACTGGACGTTGTGAGGTCCCAGCACTGGAAATGGGTGGCCTGAGAATTCCTACGGGGACACGTTTGACCCCAAATGCCATTCACCTTCCAATTTTGATGCATGTATCTCTTGGCTTGAAATTAAACTTACTTCTGAGAACATTAAAGCTGTGTCTTACGTAGATCCCAAACCGACCAAGCCGCCGACTTTTGGGTTGTGATTCTAGAAGGAGGGAGTGGGGGAGGAAAAGAAGGAAGCCACGACTTGACCCACATTAACGACCCACATAATTTGTCCCCGAGAAAGGAGCAGGAGCGACCGCTCACCTAGACTGGGCGCGCCCTCCTCCACGGGAGGACCATTGTGGGTCAGCGCCAGGGAAGTGTGTCCGGGACCCTCAGCCCCCAGGTGGGCTCCTCCGAGACCACAGAGCCGACCGGCTGAGAAGCAGGAGGTGGGATGGGCTCCGTCACGGGGCCGCTTGTGTCTTGTGACTCGGACGGGTCCTGGGGGACGCACTCAACCTTTAACTTCATCGACACGTTAGCATGGCTTCAAGACAGATCATGCCCACACATTTTACCAGCTTAGCTGCACACACCGTCATGCTTTGAGATGGAAGAGGAAAGAGAGGAGAGGAAAAGACAGCAGGGCCGTCCTTAGCAGCCGTGCCGGGGACAGGACGGCTCGGTTAGGGTGAGCAGAGAGCTGCGGGCAAGATGAGAAACATCAGAAGACGGGCGGGAAGCGCCGCAAGGCAGGCAGTGCTTCTGTGAGGCGAGGAGATCTGAGCTGGCCTGCTCCTTTCCTTTTAATGCTTATTTATTTTTTTACTTTTGAGAGAGAGAGAGAGAGAGAGCACATGTGCACGTGAGCAGGGGAGGGGCAGAGGGAGAGGGAGACACAGATCCGAAGCAGCTCCACGTTCTGAGCCCCCCGATGCAGGGCTTGAACCCACGAATTGCAAGATCATGACCTGAGCTGAGGTCGAATGCTTAACCCACTGAGCCCTCCAGGTGCCCCTTGAAAAGCCTTTTTAGGAAGGAGTCAGGTGAAGGAGAAACACCTATGTCCTTGCACAAGGTCCTGGGCCTCCACGTGGGAGCCTGTGTGACCAGGGGAGGTCAATGGCCAAGCTCCTCTTAAAAGGAAACAAGTGCACGTGGACACTGCGGACAGCACGGCGAGAGGGAAACCTGTCCTCCCAGCGCAGACGCCGAGTCCTCCTCTGCATCTAGGATCTTGAGTCAAAAACACCGCCCTGCTGAAATCCATGACAGAAAATGGCTTCTTTCGGAGAGATACTTTTTTTTTTTTTGAGAAGACAGCAAAAAACTAAAGACACGCTTCTTAGCTACTAAAAGATTTAAAAAAAAACGTCCAGAACTTCTAAGAAACCCTAAAAATATTTTTGGAACTCAAAGACGCAGTAAATGCAAAGAGTTTGTCATAGGATTCAAAGTAGAGTCTTGTACTGAAAACTATATGTCTGTGCATATGTGTCACGCGTGCCTCTCCGTGGAAAGCGTCAGTGGAATTAACAATGGCCGAGGGACAGTTTTCCCGGGGTACTTCCGTGTCAGACGTCACCAGAAATAAGCCTGAGAACATCAGTTTCAGACAGAAAGTTCTAGATCTCCCTCTCCTCTTGTTCCTTCACTGAAGGCTTATGCGCCCGTGGGCTGTTAGCCACCCCTGCGCTGGGCGCTGCTGACTGGTTCACAGGCCCCGACGGCCGCGCTGACCCAGGAGTCAGGGAACGTGGTCAGGCCTGAGCCGGGTCTGCGGAGCGCGAGGGCGCGGGGGCGCTGAGGCGGTCAGGCCTCGCGGGGAGAAGGCGGCCGCGGGGTGAATTCCACACGACCTGCGTGTACTGAAGATCGCAGAACAAGGTACTGTATTCGTCTTCGACTGCCTAATCCCTGAGAAAATTCCGAATTCTCTCCGGGATGCATTTCAATAAACTCGACTATCCTTATACAACCGAACCCGGTACATAACTCAAAGCACTTGTCACATATTTGCTCTTCTATTTCAGAATGTGGGCTAACCTCGTCACCTCTGTGTGCAGCAGGGAGTGAACAGCGGAGAGGGGGGAGGAGTTTGCAGCGGTTTAAACTATAAATACCCGCACCTCTTCAGAGCAGGCGCGCACCCGGAGAGGCTGCACAGCCTTCGTGGAGTTGCCTCTCCGAAGCTTCCTCGCTGTTTTAGTCAGATCAGGCCAGAAGGAATAAGCACTTGTAAGTGAAGCGGGCCTCAGACTTTGAGGGCTATTAGACTTTTCTCCCGCCTCGTAGAATAGGGTTCCCGAAAACCAGGACAGAAACCGAGGCGAAGCTGGTTAGCGGGGCCGGGCGGGAGGGCCCTTCCTGTGGCCGTGCAGGTAGTTGAGTGAAATAAATGACTTGGTTATAAACTGGTTGGAATTAATCAATTGAGTCGACAAAGGGAGATGATGTGGCGGGAAGTTAGGACCGAGAGGGTTTAAAGTAATCGCAGTTTCAGAGGTACAGCCGACGCGAGGTCCCGCAATCACGGAATCGATGAGCAGTTAATTCGCGTGAAACTAGAAAAAGGTCTGATGGCGCTGAGGCGATGACACACCCAGGCCGCAGGGCGCTGGGGGCCCCAACAATCTCGCGGGAACGGCCGGGCAAACGGCACGCGGCCGGGGGCGCAGGACCAGGGTGGGCAGCCGCCGTGGTCCCCAGAGATGCACACGTCACGCTGAGAACTCACTTGAGCCCACGCTAAGGCTGCCAGGCCGCTTACGCAGGGGGCACAGCCGCTGTGCTAATGACCACTATGGCCTCGGTGCCGGCGCCTGTGCGTGTTCCTGCTGATCGTTTTCACAAACACCGAAAACAACAAATACACTGGACTCTGACATTCGAACGTTCCAGCTGGTGAATCACGACCCAAGTCCCAAGCGAAGACATTCTTACCATTTGTTACACGTGCTTGTGTCCTACCACGTGCTCTCCTCGTGCCCGTGACACACCCACGCCCGTCTGACTCCCCACCTCCTGCCAGTGCCGTCTCTTCGGTGCCAGGCTCTGGGCCCCGGAGCACAGCCTCCCTCCTCCCCTGTCTGTTCATCACGGAAGAGTGTCCTGAAACACAGAGCGATCTAGCAAGGTGTCTGCGTGTCCTTGTCACAGCTCTCGGGTGTGTGGGGCGGAGACCAGCGAGCAAAATCCGTGGCTCCACAGAGAGGAAGCTGCTGAAAACAGTCATCACCGTAAAGTAAATAATAAGTCATCACACTAACAAAGCTGCTAAAACTCTCAGATTTAAACCTGGGGGCTAGAGGGGCGCCTGGAGGGCTCAGTCGGTTGAGCGTCCGACTTCAGCTCTGGTCATGAGCTCAAAGTCCGTGGGTTCGAGCCCCGCGTCGGGCTCTGTGCTGACAGCTCAGAGCCTGGAGCTGCTTCGGATGCTGTGTCTCCCTCTCTCTCTGCCCCTCCCCAGCTCACGCTCTGTCTCTCTCTCATAAATAAACATCAAAAAATTTAAAAAAGTATAAAAAGATAAACTTTGGCACTCTAGAAACACCTCACCCTTCTCTTTGGTTGATATCGTAGGACAGGATTCATACAACATGTTTGTAATAATAAATATAACAGGCACTGAATTATTTAAACGATAAGAGCATTCTCTTCCTGAAAGGACATTTTTGTGGCAAGGAAGTCCCTGCGGAGAATTCGAAGACGGGTTCGCGGCTGGACTCTGGGTGATGGTGAGCGGCCACGGGCCGTTGGGGACTTGTGAAGGGGAAACTGAGGCAGAGAGGTGGTGCCGTTTGCCTCCACTGTTTCCAGATAAGTGACATCTGAGTAGGAAAATATTAAAGTCACCAGTGCATGTGAAGTGACAGTTCTAAACAGAACAGTTTAACTGTTTGCATGTCACACGTTGTCACTTAGACTCACAGCCGTCCTTTAGAAAGGCCCCCAGCAGCCGGCACTTGATCGGATCACGATTCTCCTCAAGCCCTTGGGAGAGAACGTCTCAGAGACAGACTCCTTTTCAGCAAAACACTGTGACTTACTGTCACCACCACGAAAGCCCCAAGACACCAGGCTGTCTGACTGTGTGGCCGGGAGGCTGCGACGCAGGGGCCGCTCGCATCGCAGGGGGGCCGCCCTGCTCCTCCTGACAGGGAGCCCCGGGCTCTCCCTCACAAAGCCCGAGAAGCGGCAGGGCTTGGTGGCCTCGTCCGCCCCCACCCCCCCGACACTCAGTTCAGGTGGAGTCTGGCTCTGAGCTCCTGGACTCCAGTGTGAGCAGCACAGGGCTGAACACGCTGCCCTCCAGCCCGAGCCTTCCTCCAGGCAGCCCTCGGACGCTGCGCTCGCGCTGCGGGGCTGGGTCTTTCCAGAAAGGGCACACACATCGCGGGCTTAGAAAAAACCACAGCGGAGCGACAGCAGCAGACCGCGCTGGGGCCTCCACACCTGTCTCCCNTGATCTCGCGGTTCGCGGGTTCGAGCCCCGCGTCGGGCTCTGTGCTGACTGCCAGCTCAGAGCCTGGAGCCTATTTCAGAGTCTGTGTCTCCCTCTCTCTCCTACCCTCCCCTGCTCATGCTCTCTCACTCTTTCTGTCTCTCAAAAATAAATAAACATGAAAAAATTAAAAAAAACCCACAACAGCAATAGGGCAGGTCTGTTTTCCTACTGCTGTAAAGTATTTTTTGAAAAACCCCAGCGGGAAACTCTGCCATAAAGAAACAATGATTTTAGAAAGAAAGAAGCTTCCTTTACACACCGTGCTTACCTGAGGCGGATACCAGAGAGGCGGTGGGTGTGAGGAAAACAGAACACCATGTGCTAATGTACTGGTTATTCTGGGACAAATGTGCTACGAGAAAGCCAAATGAAGGGAGAGATGAATTTCTGCAGAGAATTCCCGAATCAGGGCTAACGCCACAGGGCAGTGCTGGGCTCCCAGGAACACGCACAATGCTGAAATTTAACTAATGATAGTTCCCTGCGAAAGAAGCGGTAGCAGGAAGCCTTGTTTTGATATCTAATTAAATGTGAACAAGCTGTTTTGAATGTTAGCAACTTACAACATGTCTGCTTCAGGATATTAAACACAAACGGTGCTGTGATGGTGGGTTACGGCTTATCCAGCGCTCTGTGAGGTCAAAGCCCTGGGTGTGGATGCAGACAGTGTGTTGGGGGGTCCCCAGACAGAAGTGGGGGAGCTCCCAATACCCCTATGCCATGGCATTGTTCCGGAATGCCCCACACGGTCACCCGACTGCCAGGCCCTCTGTAGTGCAAGGTGTCCCGAGGGCCAGGAACGAAAACGGGAAGAGAAGTCGGCAGACGTCTTCACGTGGACCTGGCCCCTCTTCTCGTGCCCTGGGTCAGGGCTCGCAGGTCCCCTGCACCCCACCTGCACAGAGGGAATGTCTGGCCATCCGTCCAGACCCCGGGTGCCTCCTACGCCCACAAACACACGCACGGGCGCTTGCCCTCTCCAGGCCTTGTCTCCCGTCCCCCCCCCCCATCTCTGTCCACGCAGCCGCCAGAGGAGCTCTCCCAGATATACATCTGGTCCTGGAGTGTTCCGTCCCTGCCTGGCGCCTCCCTACCCCATCCCGCGCCCTGTCCGCCCGGGCGCACCTGCCCCAGACCGTCTGGCTGCACTGTGCCTACCCCGCACCCCAACCCCCAGGACCTCACGACGTGATCATGTTCAGAGACGGGCTCTTTAGGGCGGCAGGAGGGAAAACAAGGTCACGAGGGTGGGTCCCCATCCAATCTGACTGGCACCTTAATAAGAAGAGGAATTTAGGTCACAGACACGCACGGACTGACCACCGTGTGAGGGCACAGAGGGGAAACTGCGTCTGCACGCCCGGCAGAGAGGCCTCGGAGGAGCCGGCACTGCCCTGACCTGCCCGCATCTCAGGGCGCCAGCCTCCGAGACGCGGGACCGTGGGCGTCTGCTGTGTGAGCCCCGAGGCTGGGGCACTTGTTATGGGGACCCGAGCTGACTGACACACTTACTGCTCCCACGCGCTGTGCCTCTGCGTTCAGATCTCATAGACTAATATGAGAATATTATGTAAAACCTCTCACTTACACGTTCCGCATTGGCTACCTGTTAGGACGGTAATGTTTGAATATATTGGGCTACATAAGGGTTACTGTTGAAACAAACAGGCTCTGGATGTGGTTGCTGGGAACGTTTCCGTCACTACTGTGTCCCCAGCGCACAGATGGCATCTGCAGGTGCTCTCGATGAATGAACTGGGGTCCCGTGAAGCTCCCCGGAGCTGATCCTCTGGCCTCGGGGGCAAGTGAAGGGCAGCGGATGAGAGTCGCTACTTGACCCAGAGCTCAAAATCAAGAGCATCACAGGTAAAGCCCTGCATCAACTTTAGGATCAACCGTAGAGAACCCGTTCTCGCTAAGGAAGGGATTTAATCTGTGGCGCTGGTGACTTGTGGCATATTCCCACACACTTGTTCTCAGCCAGCGGTGGGTAAGTGGCCTCACACTCATGAGCCAGGCTTGGCTGGTGAGGATGCGCATGGAGGCGTGCGGAGTTTACGGAGCCTCGCGGTTCCGTTCAGAGGGATATTCAGGAGGGATAGTCTGGGACTCACACGTGGGACCTTGCAGGTAGCTGACTGCCTACTGGGTGCTCTGCTCTGTGCTTCCTGCTTGGCCACTGGAGGGCTTCAGACACTCTCCCCCCAAAACTATGAATACAGGGGTGCCTGGGGGGCTCAGTTGGTTAAGCTTAGGTCATGATCTCATGGTTCGTGAGATCGAGCCCCACATGACAGCTCAGAGCCTGGAACTGCTTCAGATTCTGTGTCTCCCTCTCCCTGCCCTCTCCCACTCTGTCTCTCCAAAATAAATAACTTTTAAAACAACAAACTATGAATACATAACTACACACACACACACGACATGGATAACCAGGACATGCTCTATCAGGGTGAGTGCGACACGATACTTTCTAAGGCACAGTACAGTGGAACTGGAGCCTCTGGTCTCCAGGTTTGACTTGGCACCCCCCCCCCCATAGTTGGGGAAGGCTTCCGTTAGTATATTAGTGGAGACTAGGGCACCTTCATGCTTCCACAGCATTCTTGAGCTCACGAAGCTGGTTCTCAAAGCATCCACTTCCTCTGTCCACCTGCCTCCCTTCACATTTATCTCACACTCCCAGAGTCCCTGGGCTCTGTCTCTGGAAGATTCCCCATCCACAGATTGGATGTCTGTCCCCAAGGTTGGGCTGATGCTCCCCTGCAGGGGAGGCTAGCTCTCTGCGTAGCTGCTAAGCCTTTGTCTCTAATCAGGGGACAGATAGCTTTGTTTCCTGTTAGAGGCTGGGGGGGGGTCGGAGCATAAACACCTTGGATTTGTAACCACCCATGCCCGGTGGGGCCCCACTTCCTCCTGGGAGAGCCTGAGGTCTGGGAACACGGTGGCCTGTCCCGCTGCTGCAGGGCAGCCCTGCTCGGGGGCTGTGGCCCCACAAATGGGAACGGAGAGGCAGAGGGGCCGGGAGAGCCCCGTGAGTCGCTCTCTTCTCATTTCTGTTACCTCTGCTGTGTCATAAAAAGACAAAAATACAACTCGAAACAATGACCCGGCATAACCAAGTGAATGAGGGATTTTTCCTGTTGGGTATCATTTAGTGTCCACTCACTTTGCAACGACCTGCAGGGTTGTTTTTAGATTTAAAAAAAAAAAAGGTAGTATTACTGGTAATAAAATTCTTATAAATTATACGGAACTCCATTCATTCTCTAGCGTCTCTGACTTGTGGACCAGGGAGCACGAGTGTCACAGCCAATGTGCTAATAGCACAGCCTCCTTTGGGCACAGCGGCTGGAGATCATTGCTCAGGAAAGACCGATAGAAGGATCTTATGGAAAATCATCTCAAATTTCTGGAGTAGCCTACTTGAGAAAATAGAAGAAAAATGCTACATTTCTTCAAGTTCCCTTTTTAAAAATTTTTAAAAAAATGTTTATTCATTTTTGAGAGAGAGAGAGAGACAGAACATGAGCAGGGGAGGGGCAGAGAGAGAGGGAGACACAGAATCTGAAGCAGCTCCAGGCTCCGAGCTGTCAGCACAGAGCCCGACGCGGGGCTCGAACCCACAGACCATGAGATTGTGACTTGAGCTGAAGCTGGATGCTCAACCGACTGAGCTGCCAGGTGCCTCAGCTTCAACAATTATTTTAAAGCTCACTAAGCAGCTGTAGTCTCTCCCCCAAGAAGCTGGAGATCCAGGGATCCCACCCACACCAGAGGGTTTCCCAAAGTGTGTGCCCTGAGGTCTCAACTCTGGAGCACCCGGCTGGGCAGAGAAATGATTCTTTAGCCCGAGAACCTTGGGAAGGTGTGTGCCCTTCTTTCCAGAAGGGCTTCCTGGAGCATTTACTATTTTATAATCTAGGGTATATGGCATGCAGAGTCCTCATATTGACTTGACTACTTTTAGGACAGGCACATTTTTGTTTGAATTTAATTCCAAAGAGTGCTTCTTTAAAATAGTCTGTTCTCTTGGGGTGCCTGGGTGGCTTAGTCGGTTAAGCGTCGGACTTTCACTTAGGTCATGATCTCGCGGTTCGTGGGTTTGAGCCCCGCGTCGGGCTCTGTGCTGACTGCCGGCTCAGAGCCTGGAGCCTGTTTCAGAGTCTGTGACTCCCTCTCTCTCTGACCCTCCCCTGCTCACGCTGTCTCTCTCTCTCTCTCCTAGAAATAAATAAAACATTAAAAAAAATTTAAAAAAAAAAGTCTGTTCTCTTTTATTTCATGTATCGTTTACAAGGAAATATTGATTAAGGTTCACTTCTTGGTGTGAAATTCCAAGTCCATATACTCGTGAATAGGAAACCGTTCCATACATTAATTGGAGTCACATGACATTTAGCGAATTCATTGTCTTGTAAACGGTCAGGTACGATACACCATTAATCTCCGTGAGGGTCAATGGAGTATAAAGAATGTAAATGCTTATTTTGTCTCCTGGATGCTGATTTTTAACTTTTATTTGGTCTTTAATTGAACACAAATTGGGCTTTCGGAAGCCAGCGCATAGACTATGCACGAGGACTAACTGCACTCTCTTGTGGCTGGGACTCGATCTCCGTGCAGAGCCCAGTGGGACGGGTGCGGGGTGAGGTTTCTGGGGGGCGGGGGCCGCAGAGTCTGCTATTCTGAGGTTTGGTAAACCAGACTCGTCCTACACGTGGCCAGTGTATAGAATCTCAGTCAACATTCAGACTGATCCATCCTAGTCAAGAGGGGACTGACTGTAAGGAGTGTGCCAGCCAGACAGACAGACCAAGTGCGTCCACATTTTTAGCCCATCTTTTGAGAGCCGACATGGGGCCGGGGCGGGAGGGAGTGGCACAGAGGTGGACGCAGGTGAGGGGAGGGTAGTGGGCTTCCGCTTGGCCATCGTCCTGGGGTGAAGTCTTTATGNTGCAGTGGAGGGCGGAGGGGTGTGTCCGGAGGGCTCCCCTCAGGTGAAGCTGCTGGAGGGAGGGCACGTCGGCCTCACTCCCTCACCTGGAGGGCGTCTAACCTGCTCTGCTCCCCGGATCACCAACCTTTCCACAGCCTCTGCTTCAACCCAAGGACGGAACTCTTCCAACTGGCCAGGTGCCTCCCGAGCGGCTGTCCCTTGCCACCATCCCACCCCAGAATGCACCCCATGTGTTTGGTAGGCAAGTGTTATGGTTGGAAAACGCCTAGTGCCCCGGGGTGAGCACACTTTCTCCTGGGCTCACAGTTCTTGCACCAGAGGGGGTGACAAGCGAATCATTCCATCCCGGGTGCCCCAGAGGACAGTGGGAACTCAGCCGAAAGCAGCCAGGGCAGCGGGAGAGGTCCCGGAAGACTTGAGTTGTACGTTGGAAGAGAACGCCAGCTCCGTCCTCCTCTCTGTAGTGTAAGAAGTGTTTCTGAGACGCCTGCCCCAGCACACGTCCACACGAAGACCTCAGCCCGCCGCTCGTCCACGATGCTGCATTCATCGTGGGGTTACGTGACTTTAGCCCACAGCCACATGCACATTGGGGTACCAGGTCCAAAATCTGGGCAAAGCAGCTCTGTGAGCACCCACACCGTGAACACCTCTCCTGGATGGGTGTGCTGTCCCCGTGCTAATGCCGGTCTGCTGGGCGGCCACATCTACTGACCGGCATCCTTCAGCTTCTCAAGCCTTGTGATAAGCCTGCGTCTCACCCACCCTGTCATGATGGAAAATGGTGACTTCAAAACAAAAACGGAGACTCTTAATAGAGTTTTATATTTATCCATTTCTGTTTACCTCCTCCAAGATACTATAAAAAATCCAAAAGCAGCAAACGACATTTTGGGATGGGAGCTCACACAAACCAGGGGGCCTGAGCAAGTCTTTGCTACATTAGAGCTGAATCAGTCAGATGTCCGTGTTCAGAATATTTTTATTCTTAATATTTTATCAGTTGCTTCTTTAAAAAAAATTTTTTTTTTGACATTTTGTTTATTTCTCAGAGAGAGACAGTGTGAGCAGGGGAGGGTCAGAGAGAGAGGCAGACACAGAATCTGAAACAGCCTCCAGGCTCTGAGCTGTCAGCACGGAGCCCGACGCGGGGCTCGAACCCACAAACTTTGAGATCATGACCTGAGCTGAAGTAGGCTGCCCAACTGACTGAGCCCCCAGGCGCCCCAATTGTTTCTTTCTCTTTCTTATGAGAAGCCCAAGTCGTGTATCTTCCCCCAGGTCAAAGCTGCACCTTGTAAGCAGGTGGGGGACCTCCGGCCGTGGCAGGGGGAGGGGCTGGGGGCTCCGGGGCTCCCTCTGTCCTGTCGGCCCCTCCGGGAAGACAGGAGGCTCAGTGGCAGCCGCCTGAGGTGTCCCCAGCCGCTGCGTGCTGTGGGCTCGGAGAGCAGGGAGGCTGGGCCCGTCCCCTGCCCTCCGGGGTGGGCGCAGGTCCCTCTTCGGTCAGAACGACCGCGTGCTGTCGCCTGGACCGGCCCGCGGCCTGCATTCCCGGTGGGAATGGGGAAGGCGTGCGGGGAGAACCTTGCCTGAAAGGGTAATTTCTAACGTTGGAAAAAGGCACAAGCGCACGTCTTAGGAAAGAGCGCGTTAAAGGGAGCAGAGGGTTGGACAACACACTTGGCCGCAATCGGACGGCGAAGCTACACGCTGTTACGGGGGGAAAGGACCTCTTTCTCTCGGTCTCTGTCTCTCTCTCCTCCTTTTGTGACCAAGGTTGATACCAGAGTAATCTGAGACGAGAAGGGTCACCAGGAGGGGCTTGTGTGCCCACACCCGCAGCCCCACCCGGGAGGCCGGGAGCTTCCCCGCACCTGACCCTGGGGGGGGCGTCGGGGGGACGGAGGAGGAGGAAGGTGCAGTCAAAGACCCGAGAAAGAGGCTGGAGGCCCTGCCCCTGAGAGCCCTCCCTTCGCGGTGGCTGAACGTGCGCGGTGACATTTCCGCAGGCCGCCAGGCCTGAGGCTCAGGCACCGGGTGGGATGCACGCGGCGAGGCTGACAGCCAAGCCCCCAAGCCGGTGAGCTTTACACACACTGACCTCCGCGCAGCGGGGCTCGGGGTCACGGCCGCTCCGCGGGTGAGAGCGGCACGTCTGAAGTCAAGGTCATGGGCGACGGCGGCGGGAGCGACCTGGGGGGGGGGCTGGGGCCCCAGGGCGCAGGCA
>NW_027529424.1:12696676-12747832 GCF_008692635.1 Crocuta crocuta | reverse complement strand
TGCCAACCGCGGACCGGGCCCCGTGAGAAGGCGGCTCTGGAACGGAGGCCAGGTGGGTGAGCCGCTGTACTACGTCGCAGCTTTGGGGCGAAGTGCCGTCACCGTCACAGGGCGGAGCCACCGAGGGCTCCATTTCCCCCAACACTTCCCGCGTCCTCACAGAGCCTGCCATGGGCTCAGGAATTCCGTCGCCGGACGCAACCCGAACCAAACGCATGCGGAGGGACCTGGGGCGGGGACGCACAGGCTTTCATTGACCAGTTACACCATTTATTAAGCACTTTCTGTATGCTNCAGGCAGGGGTGGAGGGGGGTAGGGGTGGAGAGGGGGTCAGAGTTGGAGCAGGGGTCAGGCAGGGGTGGAGCGGGGCCAGGCAGAGGTGGGTTAGGGCCGTAGTCAGATGGGGCACCCAGGGAAAGTCTCCCCAAGACAGTGACATTCACTCAAGGCCCAGAGGGAGTGAGGAGACAGCACCACGTGACTCTCTGGAGGAAGGCCGTCTCAGGGAGGAGGAACAGCCCAGGCAGAGGTCTGGAGGCCTGGACAGCGTAGGGTCAGTTAGGGGGGTTGTGTGGGGGGGAGATGGGGGCACCACAGGGTTTTCTTTAAGATGCGGGAAGTAGGATCATGGGAGTATGTGGACCAGAGAAATCCAAGAGGGCGGGGACATGTGACGAGACATGAGACGGAAGAACTGAGGACTGTGAGGTACGCCGGGGAGCCTCTCCCCTGAACACGGAAGGGAGGGATTGTTGTATCAGATTGATAGAATGAAAGAAATTAGTTGCTTAGCATAATAAAAAAATTTAAAAATGATTAATAGGAGATTTTGCCTGGATGTTACTTCATCAGCTTTGTCAGATTTTGAATATCCACTGCATCTGACAGTGATCATTATGCAGGAGCATTTCGCTTACAGCAGGGTCCCGCCAGGTTCGGGCCACCAGACGCGTCTGTCCACTATTTGTCGTCCACGGGCTCACAACCAGATCCACGGTTTGCTGAGAGCGGCCGCACGTGGTTGCTAGTGGCCACGGACATCCCACAAGGCGCTCAAGCAGAAGCCAAGGTAAGACTTGGAAATCATCACGGACTTTTTTGTTTGTTACTGTCTATTGCTCTGTGACAAATATCATGAAACAAACACTAGAACAAAGGAGAGTGTGCTGCTGGCATACAGACAGACATAGACTGATCAGGGACAGAGAGCCCAGAAATACACGCTCTCATGTGTATGTGGTCATGAATTTTGGCAAAAGGGCCCCACTACTCAGTGGGGAAAGGACAATCTCAACACACATTGCTGGGGAAACGGCATCGCCACGTGCAAAAGAATGAAGTCGGAACCCTCGCTTATGCCACGTACAAAAATGAACTCAAATGAATAAAAAACCCAAATGTGAGCCCTAATATCAAGAAAATCTTAGAAGAAAGCAGAGGGGAGAAGCTTCATGACATTCGATTCGGTGGTAATTTCTGGGATGTGACACCAAAGCCCAGAAGACAGATGCAAATTTAGACAAATTGGACTATTTAAAATTTAAAAACTTCTTGCCTCAGAGGACACAGTAAGCTGAGTGGAAAGGCAGTCTGTGAGCGAGAGAGCATATGTGCAAATCAGAGGTCTGAGGCGTCAGTGTCCAGAATACGTAA
Organism: Crocuta crocuta; assembly: GCF_008692635.1. Lineage (NCBI taxonomy): Eukaryota > Metazoa > Chordata > Mammalia > Carnivora > Hyaenidae > Crocuta > Crocuta crocuta. The sequence goes on along the minus strand of NW_027529424.1, from coordinate 12,746,178 downwards.
AGATGGCCTACAAGTCAACAGCAAAACAAACAACCTGATTAAAAAACGGGTAAAGGACTTGAATAGACATTTCCCCAGAGAAGACACACAAATGACCCACACGCACATGAAAATAGGTTCAACATCCCCGCTCACCAGGGAAGCGAAATTCAAAGCCACAATGAGATGCCACGTCACACCCACTGGGATCGCTGCCATCAAAAAAACCAGAAACAAAACCAGAAAACGGCAAGTACTAGAGAGGATGTGAGGAAAGTAGGCCCCTCAGGCACTGCTGCCGGGGTCGCAAAACGATGCAGCCACTTTGGGAAACAGAACGGGAAAGCCTAAAAAAATTAAAAATGGAATTATTATATGACCCGGCAATTTCACTTCTGGGTCTATACCTTGAAGAACTGGAAGCAAGATCTCAGATATTTGTATACCGTGTTCATCGGCGCATCATGCACAAGAGCTAGGAGGCCCCCATCGGTGGATAAATAAACAAAACGTGGTGAAGGCAAGCAATGGAATATTACGCAGCCTTTAAAAGGAAAACATTCTGACACTTGCTACGACACACATGGTCCTTGAGGACGTTCTTCTCAGGTGCACAAACACTGTGATTCCACTCATGTGAGCTGCTCAGCATCGTCTGATTCGTGGAAGTAGAGGATACCCAGGTGGCTACGGGGGCTGGGAATCTGTGAGGAGGTGCACCCCATGCCTCTGCCACGGTCTCTCCCAAGACTGTACCTGGAGACGGGACTGAGGGGGACCTACGTCTGTCATGTGCACCTTTCCGTGGAGCATCTCGTGGGAAGGAAGGCAGCCCTGCGATGAGAGCGAGAGGGCCAAGCCAGACGGAAGGCTCGGTCGCCATGTCACCTGATCTCAGAAGTGGCTCCCCATCGCTTTTGTCCGACTCTGTTCATCAGAAGTGAAGCACTATTCCCCCCGGCCACACTCAAGTTGTGTTTGTGTGTGGGAGTGTTACACGACACGTTTGTCCTCGACTTCTAGTGTGCAGCATGACTGTTCCTCTCTGTCGTTCACTGGGTATCGGGTGTGGGGGAAGGCGGCAGGTGAAGACATGACTACTTAGTCACTGTAATAGACTACTGACTGTGGTTTTAGGCATAATATTGGTACGTTAGATACAATGTGCATTTTCTTGTGGGACAAGGCCATTGAAAATTGTTTTGTGATAAACAAAGCAACTTTAATAATGTAAAACAAATGTAGGAGGCACCTGTCTCATGCCTGCTCGGTGCCCTCTTTTCTGGGTAGAGCACCCCGTTTATCCCTTGGTAAGCTCTTCCTCCTTCATCATGAGGGTGTCTCAACCCCACAAAGCAATCTGATTCTTTCTCGAGAAGACCAGACGCGCATGGGCTCCATATGACGATGGAAACACCCTAGACTGACACCCATGGGAGCTGCCAAGAGCTGCTTCCAGTACTGGTTATCAATATTGTGCTCCTCTTGTTTACATCCAACTTTGATCTTCTTACCCACCCAGCACATTTCCAATGAATTGTTCACTGAAGTTTCTCAGATTTGACTTATGGTGCTTGCAAACAAAGCAGCTAACTCAATACAGATGCCTCCTCTGTTCTAGGTACCGTGCTGGGCGTCGGGAACCCCAGGCGGGAAGAGCCAGCTTTCGGAGGAGCTCCCAGCCGGGTAAGGGAGACAACACACAGAAGAACAATTAGAACACAAGGTGGTAAATCGCATAAAACAAGTGCCCTAGTTGAACGTGCAACTTTGGATAGTCAACAGAATATTTTAACCAAGAATCAGTAGATTAAATCTCAAGAGAAGAGGCAGAGAAGAGAAATGGTAGAACAAAGAATGTCCCAGAAGAAGGAACAGAATGAAAATTACTTATGGTCCAGAACTGAATCTTTTTTTTTCATTCACTGATGCATTCACTAAGCCTGGTCGCCTACTGGCATTGGAAGACTACCTGATAAATGCACCAGGGCACAGGGCCCGGAACCCTGCGTGGTGGGGTGAGGGGTCGGGGGTGAGGCTGGGGAGAGGCGGCTGGATCGGAGCATGCAGACCAGTGCTATGGGTTTGGAGTAGGACTCAGATGGTATGGGGACCACTGAGGGTTTTTGATCAAAAGAGTGACATGATTCACTCTGTTCTTCATGGGTTAAGTTCATGAACAGGACAAGTCTGGAGGGGGAATTCCATTGAGGAGGTGATCGTGATGATCCACGTGACATAGTTTGAAATAACAACACTCACTTCACATACAGCGCATTCTTTCCATCTCAACCGCAAGCACCTTTAACAGCTGAAAAACAGGGGCTTCCGTGGTCAAGCAGCCACCAGGTCAAGGAGCGGAGTTTCATTCCGAGACTCTGATTCCAGGAGCCCGTCTTAACCGCTATGCCTTCCTGGCGAAACACTGCGGAAAGCCTCAACTAGGTCAGTGGCAACCAGGATGGTGGAGAGGAGGGGTTTTAGGGCTAATTAGGTCCCAGCAGCAGAGTAAGCATGAGGATTCTGAGAAAGGGAATTTAGCGGGATCTACGATTTCGCGGGTCCCCCACGCTCCCCTGCCTAGTGTGATCTGGCCCCTGGCTGGTCACTGTGAGTAAGGTCAGATGCTCCAGCCTGGCCCTCATGCGTCCACTTCTGGCTCATCTTCCCTCTGTTTTCTCTGTTACCCAACTCAGCAGTGTGCTGTCCGCGTGGGAGGAGGAGATGGCGGCAGCGAGAGTGTGGACGGCCAAGCCCCACTTCCCAGACGTGCTGAGTCCACACATCCACTGGCAAAGGGTGATAGAAATCTTTTTGATTTGTTTCATTGATGTACAAGAAAAAAAAAAAACTTGAAATCCCATAATTTCATTAAAAATTAAAAAGGATAATTTAGATTGGGTTTTCCATTATTTAATTAAAATTTAATTTTCCAAACTTCCGCAGCGTTAGAATGGCTTTGGCATGATGGTCACCTAGATTGAATAAAATAGTGATTTCAAAGCTTTTTTGGCCCAGAGGGTGGCTGTGTTTGAAGGGTAGAGCCTGCGTTCTGTGTTAAGCCCACAGCCGGCCTGTGTGGATTCTGCAGCTGGGGGCGGGGGTTGGCACAATTGCTAGGAGGATGGGTGACGCCAAGGGTTGTGGACAGGATCGCTGTGGCTTCGCCTTCGGGAAGCACGGAGCGGGAGTAGGGCACCAGTGGCTGGGGGAGAGCTGGGCGGATGGGCTGGCAGGTGCTGAGTGCAGTGAACGCACTGGGTGGCGGCCTAAAGAGGGGAGGGCTCGGGAGGGGAGCAGGGAATGTTTAGAGAGACATGGGTAGAGAATAAGATGGTTAAATTGAAATCTTGATCTATAACTTGCCCCAAAATGCAGGGTATGGCAATTGAGGAGGGTGGCTGAGGGGACTCCTTCATTTCAAGATCCTCCGTGTTTGGATGGTTTTAGGTAGGGTACAACCTAGAGCCATTCTTTCAGAGAAACACGCGCCTGTCTCCGGGCTTCCCGCTCAGGGACCCCCGTTGGCAACCAGCTCCTTTGTCCGCATCTTGGAGGGCCGACAGGAGGTAGTGACTAGAGCTTGTTTGGAAGTCGCTGGAATTGTGAGACCAAATTCGGGGTTGGGTTTCTTTCTCTTCTCAATTCTTCCCGAGAGATTATAGGATCAAAAAGTCTTAAAATAGGGGTGCCTGGGGGGCTCAGTTAGTTAAGCACCCAACTCTAGATTCCAGTTCAGGTCATGATCTCTTGGTTTGTGGGTTTGAGCCCTGCATCAGACTCTGCACTGATGGTGCAGAGGCTGCCTGGTATTCTCTCTCCCGCTCTTTGCCCCTCCCCTGCTCAAGCTCTCTCTCCGTCTCTCAAAATAAATGAACTCAAAAAGAAAAAAAGAAAGTTACCAAACAATTCCTGGCAGTATTTCACTACTTTCATGCCTGATTTTTAAATGCATATTTACCATTTTATCTTACTTTTTGTTCTTCATCAGGGCTCCTGGCCCCCGCTAATGCTTAACCAGCCATTAGTTTTTATTAGTGCAGGTAAAATGGATGACACCAATATGAGCAGTGAAACTTGCTGACCCGCTTTTATTAGATGAAAAGGAAGAGCTCACAGGCCTGCTACCTTTCTACTTTGTCTCTTTTAGCTGGGTTATTTACTTTCTGAAAATGCTGGTGCTTTTTCATCCTCCTCTGGAAATGTAGGCGGCTCTTTTCTTCTCTTAAATGGGGCTATTGACTAACGTCCAAGTATGCTCATTGCAGGGCTACGTCACCTTACTTGCCGCTCTGAGGCCATCACGTGCCTCACGACAGGATGAGGAGTGGATACAGAGAGAACGAGACACGGGGAAGCACGACTAAGAGCACACAGCATAGGGGTCCCCACCCCCACATCTGACCTTGCTTGCCTGCGTTTCTTGTGGGCTCGTCTTCATCCTGGAAGCCAAGAGAGGGCAAGCCGCAGTTATTTATATATTTTGATGATACACTGCACTGAGTCTTTTTTTCTCTCTCGAGACCATGATCCAAGGGATGCCCCAGGAACAGCGGTTCAGTTCTTCCTGGTTCTCCAAAGAAATGGCCCACTCTTCCAGAAACCTAGCGCCATGTCTCCAGACCTTCCAGTGTACGAGGGCACAGTTTTACACAGTGATTTGCAGAATCAGGTCCCTCAGATACTGTTCTTGCTGCATGTGAGGTCAGAACTCTGGTTCCATTAGATAAACACACCCCGAGGAAACAGCCAGAAAGGCAACACTCCCCAAAGAGGCTCCCTTTTAGTAGGAGATGGTGCAGGATGGAATGGACATCGTCTCCTCTTGAATGACGGACAGCAGAACGTGGCAGATGGCAGAGTTGCCACGGCCAAGCTTCCTCCCAGGGCCTCCAATGCTGCACCTCGTGTGCCCTTCTCTCCCCACTCCACCCCTACATGAACTACACTCACCTGTGAAAGGTTTGGGATTTTTTCTTATTTCATCAAATGAATAACAACTTATTTCCATCGAAACAAATATCACTTCCAAAGACATTCTCTTCCCCACAGGACGCCTTTCTTGGAGCTTCCTTCTCCATGTTTTCCAGATTCCTACACTTCACCCTCAACACTCGTGAGGCCAGTTGGCTGTTGGCCTTCTTACACCACATTAATTTATTGCTTTCACTTCATATCTATCTCATCTGAGACACCAAAGGGATGCTCTGAGAGGGAGGAAGGAACATATGTGCACCACAGGTCTTCAACCTCTCATTAACCCCATTTTCTAGAATCTTTTTCTTCTTCTCAACACATGCATTGTCCAGTGATGCCTCACTTTAATCTTTGATTTGACATCTGTTCAGCCCTTGTGGTCTCCTCATACCGTATTTTTTCCATATCATCATTTTAATTCAGTTTCATAATCCTGGTTTTTTTTTTCAGCTTTCAAATCTTCTGATTTGGGACATAAAATGCTTTATTTTATTAAAAGGGTGTTGTTTGAACACTGTTCCAGAGGCCCAGTGTCTCACCTTATAATGGCAGAGTGGAGTCAAGCATACATGCAAGCATAGTTGACTTAGTTTGCCAACCTTGAGTTTTCCAGAAGAAACATTTCATCTTCTCCTCTGGTTATAAACTAAGTAGACGTCTGGCTCAGAAGACCAGCAGTAGGACAAAGGTTCTGGTTTCTACGGAAACGCAGAATTCAGGCTTCCTCCTGATTTACCTCCTCCTGTAGAGGGAACCAGGGCCGGCCCACACGTGTGGATGGGCAGGGACTCTGAGCACCTTCAACATTCTACATGTACTGAAGTTGAAGAGTTAGGTCTCTTTGGGAAAAGTGACACATTGACTCATGCTCACCTTAGGGAAGATACAGGATCTGGAAACCACAAGGCTCATAGAGATTCTATTTGGGGTTCTGTCTGGCACAGGCTTCCTTGGGCCCCTGGGGATTCCTGTTTCTCAGCTGCAGAGATTCCAATTTAACTTTATATCCTCCAGTGCCTTGTAAAGAAACAGGGAGATTATAGAAACTGAGGGAAAACCCTGTGTTTTAGAGGTGACACGAGAATATGGAAGGAGGCAAAGAGAAGGGATATTGGACTCCCAAAGCCAAACCACCCAAACCAAGCTTGGTCTGGAAAGCACAGTGTGCCCCTCAAAGATGAAGCGATGTGTTCATTTAAGCAGTAGGCAGTGATACAGATTGGCTGTGACTGTATGGATATTAAATTTGCATGTAAAGTATGACTGTGTTTACATCGTCCCTGCTCAGATCCTGCAGGAAGGTGCTGTTTGGCAAACACTGCTGGTCAAGAGTCATCCATGTAAGATGGTGACTGAGAACATGTACATATTGCATGATTCTACTTCTCCTTGACTTTTGGAATAATCTTTTTACAGCTTTACTGAGGCATAATTGATATATAAAGACCTGCACTTCCTTAATGTGTCAATTTGATGAGTTTAGACATAGGTAAACACCTGTGGTACCATCATGACAATCAGGAAATAGAGATATCCAACATCTCCTGAAGTTGTTTCCTTGTGTTCCTTTGGGTTTGTTTTGGGGAGTGTGTGTATGTGTGTGTGTGTGTGTGCGTGTGTGTGTGTGTAAGAACATAACATGAGATCTGCTCTCCTAACCATCTTTGAAGTGCATGAAACTGTGCTAAGTCTAGGCTCTATGTTGTGCAGTAAATCTCCCCAACTTGCTCCTCTTGCATGACTGAAATGTTATGCCCATGGAACAACATCTCCCATTTCCCATCCCTCCCCCCCCCCCCCCCCCCCCGCGCCCCAANGTAGACATAGTCATGAACTCCACTTCTATGAATTTGACTGTTTTAGATTCCTCACATAAGTGGAATTATGTACTATTTGTTCTGAGACTGGCTTATTGCACTTAGCATAATGTCTTCCATCTGTGTTGTTGAAAATGGCAGGATTCCCTTTCTTTTAAGGCTGAATATAAAATTCCAACTCGTTCCAAGATATGGATCATTTTCATATCTTTGTTATTATGAGTAATGCTGCGATAAACATGGGGAAAATATCTCTTTGCAATCCCAATTTTATTCTTTTAAGGATATATACCCAGAAGTGAGATTGTTTACATTACTCAGTGGTGAAAAATTGGAAGCTTTTCCTTTAAGATCAGAAATAAGGCAAGGGTGCCCACTGTCATCACTTCTATTCAACAAAGTATGTAAGACCTAGCCAGATAAATTAGTCAAGAAAAAAGAAATCTAAATCAGAAAGGAAAAAGTAAAATGGTCTATATTTGCAGATGATATATCTTATACTTAAAAAACTCTGAAGACTCCACACACAAAAAATTGCTCAACATACACGTTTAGTAGAGTCAGGATACAAAACCAACAAACAAAAATTGGCTTCATTTCTATACACAAACACTGAACCATCTGAAAAGGGAACCAAGAAAACAATCGCTTTACTATAACATCAAAAAGAATAAAATATTTAGAAGTTTATGAGAAAAAAAAACCTTAACCAAGGAAGTGAAAGATTTGTACACTGAAAACTACAAAACACCTGTGAAAGAAATGAAAGGAGATTTAAATAAATGGAAAGACATCCCATGTTCATGGATTGGAAGACTAAATATTGTTGGAAAGTTCATACTTCTCAAAGTAATCTACAGATTCAATGCCATCTCCATGAAAATCTCAATAGCATCTCTCTCTCTCTCTTTTTTTTTTTTTAGAAATGGAAAAGATAATCCTAAAATTCATGTGAAGCCATAAAAGACTCCAAATAGCCAAATCAATTTAGAGAAAAACAGACAAAGCTGGATGCATCACACTTCCAATTTCAAAATATATTGCAAAGGTGCAGTAATTAAAACAATACAACACTGGCATAAAGGCACATATATATATATATACACTGATGGGACAGAATAAAAACCCACAGATAAACCCAAATATAGAGTCAATGATCTTTGACAAGAGAGCCAAGAATACACAAAGGGCAGCCTCTTCAACAAATGTGTTGGGAAATACAGATAAACCTTATGAAAAATAAAATACAGTTGAATCTTTATTTACATCAAAAACACAGACTACAAAAATGAAAACAAGCAAGTAGTGCTCCATAAAACTAAAAAGCTTCTGCACAGCAAAGAAAACAATCAACAAAAGAGAAAAAGCCACCTGTAGAATGGGAGAATATATTTGCAAACCATACAACTGAGAAGGGGTTATTTCCAAAATATATAAAGAATTCCTTCAACTCGATAACAAAAAACAAATAACCTGATTTAAAAATGAGCAAAGGATATTTTTTTCCAGTAAAGACATACAGATAGCCAATAGGCATATGTGAAAATACTCAACATCAACAATCGTCAGGAAAATACAAATCAAAGCCACAATGAAATGTCACCTCACACCTATTAAAATATCTATTAAAAAAAAACTAGTATTGGCAAGGATGTGGAGAAAGGGGAGTCCTCTTGCACTGTTGGTGGGAATGCAAACTGGTGCAGCCACTGTGGAAAACAATATGGAGGTTCCTCAAAAAATAGAGCTGCCAAAATGTTGCTTGGTTACATCATTTCAGGAAGAAAGCATGAGTTTGAGAGACAGTCTGGTGTCAAGGGAAAAGTGTAGGTTCAAGCTCTCTTTTGGCCATATTTTATATCATTTTTTTAAATATTTTTTTTAAAATTTATTTCTAGGAGAGAGAGAGAGAGAGAGACAGCATGAGCAGGGGAGGGTCAGAGAGAGAGGGAGATACACACTCTGAAATAGGCTCCAGGCTCTGAGCTGGCAGTCAGCACAGAGCCCGACGTGGGGCTCGAACCCACGAACCGCGAGATCATGACCTGAGCGAAAGTCGGACGCTTAACCGACTAAGCCACCCAGGCGCCCCATATTTTATATCATTTTAAGACTTGATTTGTCTTTCCTGCAAAACAGAAATAAGAACATCTATCTCCTTGGGTTATTGTAAAGATTCAGTGAGATGATGTGCACATGTTATGCAGTGAGTGATCATGAATATTAAAGTCTTTCTTCCTTCTTCTTTCAAGAATCACTTATGCAATCAGCCCATCAGCCTGTGAGCCACATCAAAGAACACCCAAGGCTGTGGGCAAATCTGGGCATGGGCACAGGGAAGACTGCCTGAAAACACGTAGGAGGAACGTGTGATAGTAGATGGAGGAAATGACTGAGGTCAGGGAAGGAGGAAGGCATCAAGCAGAACATCTTAAACATAGAGGAACAAGGAAGAGTAGTCTCAGGTCTGGGTGAACATTTTGACCCTCAACCCCTTTACACTATTGAGTGGTGAACCGGGAGAGTTTCTCACTCCTGTATTAAATAATTGTCCATGGACTGGAGACCTTCTTACGCTCCTATTTGAACCCATCATCCAGTGGTTTACTGATTAATATTATAAGGTGATAATTTATACTTTCTACAAATTGCCACAATATCCAAATCAAGCACAGTTAATTAGTAACAGAAGACTGCTTTGACAAGTTGCAAAGCCAACAAGTTGTTGGCTGCTGATGACATTGATGTTGTTTGTTTTTCTTTCTTAGTATATTTTATTTTTATCTTTCATACAATTTTTATTTTAAACTGTTTTCATCTAAGGGAAGCCATATTATATTTTTATTGGAAAGAACGATTCTCAATACCTAGCAGGTGACATGGGCTCCCCAGGGACAAAAAATTCTGGAAGTTTCTTCAAAGAGAGAAAGGGAGTGGGGAGAACTCCAATGAGGCTACATACTCTTTGGTGTTTTCTGTCAAGATATGTATGTATTACACACCTGGTTCTTCCAGGGGAGGCCGGGAGGTGTCCATATGCTCACCTCTTTCCCTTTACCTCACCCAGACCATTACCTCAGCAGCTCGGCTGTGTTATTGAGACATTTCAGCGTGAAATTTGTTTTTCCTCACTGAACTTTAAGCAGAATTTCAAGTGCCAAGTCTCCAAAGCCAAGTGGGGCTATTAAGAGATAATTACTAATTATGCTAATTTGAGAAGTAGCTGGCTTTTCCTTCCCCGGTCATTTTACGTGCAGCTCTCCTGAGAGAGCTGTCCCCTCCACGTGTTAATCACCTTCCCTCCGAGGTGCTCGGTAGAGGACGGCACGTCCTGAGACTCCACACCCTAGTCGGGGAAGGTTTATAGTCTATCAGAAAGTGAAGCAAGGCTGGAGATCTTCTAGGACAGTCAATGTCCTCGTCACCAGTGATTTATACTACTTATTAATTTGTCCCACGACAACAATATTTATTGTCCTTCATACTCAGACCAGAAGAGTACATTTAATTTCTGATATATGTCTATTTTTCCCTCATCATCTCTGAATCTTGGTAATAAATCCTAAGTATCTCAGTCCTCCGTAGTGTGCACCAAATTCAGCACGTGGGCTTCATGGGTCTTGGATATTATCACTTTTCCTCCTAAAATGTTGCAGTTTAGAAGAAAAGTAAGCTATGCAGCTCTGGGTTGGATGTGGATCACATAAACATTGCATCTGTAACTGGCACACAGCCGTGCATGTGGACTTGGCACACGGCACGCTGGACCGATAATCACGAGATGATATTTGGAAAACGTAACCATTATGTGGGTGTTAAGCGAGGCCCCTTCACCCCCGAGGAAGTGGAGGTGTTTGCCTTCCTGGTAAACTAGGGAGGCCTGATGGAATCATCTGTCACTTTTCCACGGGCAGGAGCCCAAGGAAGACGTGGGGTCACCTGTCCTTGGGCACCTCCCTGTCTCCTATTTCATAGTTCACGCCACACGCCCACCCGCAGCCTTGTTTTTATTGGCCACAAAACCCATACTGGGACTTTTTTTTGCTCCTTACACCATTTCTCAATCAGCTCAGACCAGCATGGGGAAGAACAGGGCTTTCAACATGCTCCCAAAATGCTCGCAAGGACTTCCCAGTGAGGCTGCAGTGTAGACACGGCCAAACTAATGGAGCCAAGTGCAGAAGAAAGTCAGCATGAACTGCACAGGGTATGTTGCCATTTGGAAGTCAGTTCTTGCAAATCCTCTGGACACGCTCAGCCAGCGGCTGGGGCAGTGCGATCACCTGACGCCTGGCCAGTCCAGTGCCCACCAGGCTCCCGAAACAGGCTGGGGGCACCTATCCCAACCCTCAGTGACTCCAGGCCATCAGCCGGCTCCCGGACTATCACCAGGCAGGGTCTGACTGTGACTGCTTCCTGTCCTTTCTAAGGAGAGCTCGCGTTGCCACTTTCAATGTGAGAAGCCAAGGATGGGCTGACCGATAACCCCAGCATGGCCAGGATTTGTGGGGAGCCATTTAGGAGCCCTGACCCCGGGCACAGGCATCATAACGTGTCCTTTGATGGACAGTGAATCCTCACAGGGGACTCTTTGCTAAGGTTTCCTACACTTGACAAAGAGAGGCGACCATGATAAGCAATTTGGAGATGGTTCTGACCAATCTGCCAGCTGTGTGATCTCAGGTGAGCTACCTGACTTCTCCGGGGCTCAGTCTTGTCTTGCATGACAGACTCTGATGAATGGGGCTGTGACCATTACTGGGACCTCGAAAGTGATGAGTGATATCTCTTTCCAGGAAGATAACTGATAAAGGTTTTCCTCTTTATCTGTTTGATTACAGATTTACATGCATAACTTCTGCCTTTATAAGGAATAGAGTGTTGGCTCTGACATTTCTAGATTATTCCAGATGGTGGTAGACTTCTCACAGCTGCCTAGAATTGAGTGTGACTCTGAATTGTGCTTTCATGCTTCCAAAAATGTCCGGATAAAAAAAGTAGAGCTTAATTACCTTCTCTGGGTGCTTTATCCATGTGAAGTTAGATTGGTGCTTGCTTTTTTATTTCCAGGGCTTTCAAATTGCCCATTATGTGTGTTGCTCAAAATCCACCCATTAAAAAAAAAATCTCCAAGTTATATATGCCTAAGATCCATTACAACAATTCACAAAACAATAATGTTCTAAGCTGTATCTAAAACAGCTGTCCCAAACTCATGCCCCTAAGTCCCTCCAGGAAAGAAGTCCAAGTGGCAATGACTATTTTGTAATTTATAACTGCATCTTTGCACAGATCCTGACACACATGTGTTCAGAACACTTACTTTATACTAACTGGCCATTTTCAAACAGAAATACAAGAGTTATTCATCACGTAAAAATTAATATTTGGGGGAAGAATTTACCCAGCTCTTAGGAAGGCAAACATCACATATTTTTGATAGACTCTGTTTCATATAAAGGTAAGAAATCACCAAGTGTATTGCATTTTTCATCCCTTTCTTTTCTTTTTCTTCGTGTATGCTCTGCCTGAGGAAGCGGGTGTGGGAAAGCACACGAAGGGAGCATCTCGTGTGGCCTGCATGGACAGTTGCTGGCTGCCTGCGGGGTGGGACCTGACGGCGCGGGGAAGGCTCCCCGTCACCTCGTCCAGAAGGATCTCTCTCGGCCTTGCTGTGGATGACTAATGCCACATTATAAGGTTGCATCGGGTAAAAGCTCTTTTCTTACTAGCAAGCAAGCCCCTCAACTGTGACATCGTGGTTTTCATTGTTTGTATTCTCTTGTGAAAGGGTATACGATGGCTTCCGACATCAGCTAGTGACATCAGGTACTAAGAGTGACCAGTTGGAGAAAAAGTCTAGTTGGAAGGAGACAGGTAGAGTCAGGGTCCAGGCCGTGAGATCTCAGAGGCTGGTGGGCGATGTGGGGCCCCCATGGGAACCCGTGACCCGTTTCAGAGAAGCTTCAAGCTGAATGCCACACAGTCCCCAGTAAAGTAGTCAGTGTCCCTGGCCAGCCCTCGCCGTGCTCACCGAACAGTCCTAGCCACGCGGGGAACCAGGAAAGAAACTTAGGCTGGGCCATGCTGACCTGAGGGTTCCACAATTTGATGAGTGAAGGGCATGGAGCCCAGGGAGCAGGACACTCAGGCACGATAAATGCAGTCACAGAGATGCGAGGCTGCATGTGTGAAATCTCCATGCCTGACGGTGCTACAAGGGGTTTCTCAGAAGGTTTCTAGTGGGGTTTAGGGAGTAGTTTTAAGGCCCCCCAATCCTCTTTTGTTTGGCCAAAAAGTATGGGAATTAAACACGTCAGGTGAGACTGTCTGTGAAGAGACTGAGTCGGCCTTAGTTACATACACTCTCATATGTTCCTGAGTCAAATACCTTAATTTTTTTCTTCCTGTGGTTTCACAGGCCAGTTTATTGCTTTTATTTGAAAATAGGAAGTCTGCAGCATAACTCTTTATGTTTCCTTTTTTTGCCTTGGCTACCAGGAAGCCCAGTACTTTGTCTAATGCTCTGTAGTCATATCATCCCCCCCCAATTCTTCCATTCCATTTGGAAGTGTATTTTCATCTGCAAAGGTTCACTGTATCTGCTTTTTATGGAAATCACATAATATGCTTTTGGAAGGTAACTGAGGCTTAAGGAAAAAATAAAAATCACTAACTGTATTTTTTTGCAATGTGAATAATTGATTTTGATTAACTGATTGGGAAACTTTCAAGGTTATTTATTATTAAAGTGTAACAACATAATTCTTTTAAAACTGTGGGTGACAATTGACCCCAAAGATCTAGGAAACGTGGGAACGTGCAGGTGTTGTGATGCTAAACAGGAGTGACACCCATGAGCTGGGGGGTGACCCAGCCAGTGACTCACCACCCACTTCTCAACAGTGGCGTTTCATTTTGGCCTTGCTCTATTATTTTAAAAAGATTTCAAAAAGAAAATAATAATGATAGCTCTTATTTATAAGCAGTTGAAACTAAGCACATTAGTTTTTTAAAAAATTTTTAATGGTTTATATATTTCTGAGAGAGAGAGAGACAGTGTGAGCAGGGGAGGGTCAGAGAGAGAGGGAGACACAGAATCCAAAGCAGCTCCAGGCTCCGAGCTGTCAGCACAGAGCCCGACGCAGGGCTCGAACCCACGAGCTGTGAGATCATGGCCTGAGCCGAAGTCGGACGCTTGACCGACTGAGCCCCCCAGGTGCCCCTCACATTAGTTTTAAGCAAAGAGAGCATTTACTGGAAATAGAGAGGGGATTCAGAGAGCAGGCAGGGGTAGGGGGAAAGAGGAAAGAAGGTGTTTTGGAAGGTTCCAGAGGTTAGCGGCAGGACAGTGAGGCTGGAAGCCGCCATCAGTGCTGCCCTCCCCTCTCCTCCAGATGATGGACCGAGCTCTGGACCCCTGGCTGGACAATGATGAGCGTTAGCTGAGGGTTGTGCTTTGCGGAGGCACCTCCAGATCCGTCATTCGTGTGTGTGTCCGTTTCCGTGTGCACAGAAGTGTGGGCCACCTGGCTTCCCTGGTCAGGAAGGTGGCTTCGATTCTGAGAAGACTCTAGAAAATAACCCTAAATCTGATAGATAGTCATCTAACATGGCTGGTGACAGTAATAAAGAAGGTGTTAATGGGTCTAAAAATTACGGTTCTTAGGAAGAAAACAGAAGGCTTAGATTAATTAAAAATCGTAATACAGAGTACTTCGTAGCAATTCCATTGTGAAGGAGGCAGGGGTGATGTTCAGTGATGCTCCATTATTTGGGCGTTTCCTAAACTCTATCCCATAGAATGCTAGTGTTAAGTGAGACTTTAATGTATGGTCCCCAAAAGTTAAGTTTAAAATCTGACACTAAAAATATAAAACAATACAATACAATAATACTGTATGCTTCTCCCTGCCTTAGATATTATCAATCAGTACTAGCTCTGAGAAGTCCTGTAGGAAAACAACTTGTTAAATTTATAAAAATGAAAATATTTTGATTTTTAAAAGATTTTTAAAAGATGCATTTAAAAAAATGCATCTTGAATGTTGCATGGATTTTACTTCGTTCCATGGAGAAATGACCTGCGAGAAAGTAACTTGCAGGTTTAGGAATCACAAGTCTCTGAATTTGTCTCTTACGGACGTCAAGGACTGCTGGAGAGAATGTTGCAATAAAATATCAATTGCTTAAAAAGTCCAGAAAATACGCCAGAAGTCACACACGCGCCGGGGGGCTGTCAGCCGTCCCCAGCCCCGCGCCCTCGGCACCTGCTGGGCGGACGGCTCTCCTGGGGCTTCTGACTGAGCGCCTCCTCGGACACATTCACCCCGTCCGTCCGTGACCCACCCGGCTTTCTGCAGGACAGGACGCGGCTGTCACGACGCGGAGGTGCAAAGCTGCGTTGCCTGTGTCTCTGCCTGATTTGGTTGTGAACTTTGCGTCGATTTTGATTTTGGAAGTTTTCTGAGCTCTTCTCATTTGAAGGCACAGATCGGGCTCATTTCTCGGTGATTTTGGGGCAGAAACATCAACATGTACGGGTGACGGGGGCTGATGTCTGGCCCCAGGAGCCCCTGCTGTCAGGCTGCAGGGGCCTGACACAGGGCAGCTCTGGGACCCGGGGGGAGGTGAGCTTGCCTGCGGGTGTCTGGTCCTACCCTCAGCCGTGCACTCTGCTGCCCCGAGGGGGTCCCCGGTTATGGCACGGGCTCTCTGCTGTTGCCCCATTCTGAGACTGTGCCTTAGACACGCTTCCCATCTACCCCAGGATGCATGCACACGTAGCGTGCCTTCTGGCTGGTTTTATGAAAACCACCAAAATATTAAAAGCTGTATTGGACAGATATAAAGCAGGAACTTCAAAACCACAAATGTGTGAAGAATATAGCTCAGGAAAATGTCACAAAAAAAGGGAAAGAGAAAAGAATGCCTTGAAGGGGAGGGGGGGGGTGTCTCTGTGTATTTAGTAGAATGGTAATAATATTGAGTGTTGTGACTTTAACTACCTTGATCTGGAAGCTTCTGAGAACCAAACAGGGATTGTTTCCAACCACGGCTCAGCTCAGTACCCATGGACATGGGCTCTCCCTGGGTGCACCGGCACACCTGACTGCCCTTGTTAAGAAATCATTAGTAGAAGGGCACCGGGTGGTGTCTCAGTCAGTTGACCGTCCAACCCCTGATTTCAGTTCAGGTCATGATCCAGGGGTCACAGGATTGAGCCCCACGTTGGGCTCTGTTCTGAACATGGAGCCTCCTTGGGATTCTCTCTCTCCCTCTGCCCCTCCCCTGCTTGCTCTCTCTCTCTTTCTAAAACAATGATAAAAAAGCAACCATTGGTGGAGTCTTGACAGTTCATTTAGAGCAAATTTTGGGACAGCAACTAACTAAAAGAGGAGGAAATAGTATAAAAGACAAGTACACAGCCTGTGTATTTACTGTTCTTTTTTTAACTTGCATGTGCCTGGTGTCTTGCCAGCCCTCGCTCAGTGTGGAGGCGTCTATTTGGAAGGTTATCAGAAGGTTTAGGGCATCCGTTACTTTCTCTTAAATGAGTCCACATTACCCACTCGATGCTCCTGTTGCCTTGGAGAAAACGATCCCCCAAACACAACACCACGGTGGAGCCCTACCAGACGTGCAATTGTCATGGCCAAGTGCAAAGTCAGTGCTCTTCTGAGGGAAGGTAGTGGGGATTTATGAACAAACAGAACTTACGAACTCAAGCCTGGTCTTTCCTTAGCTTGGAGGGACCTTGGCACAAAGACTGACCAGGGCGGTAACGGAGTCATTACTATTCAACTTGTGTAAAGAATTCAAGTCACTTAAAACAACAACAACAACAAGCAACAAAGAGAAAATAAAAGGAAATGAACCAGAATATTATAAGAGGTAAAAGTTTATTGTATAGTTTAGGGCCAAATAAATGCTAATATTGATGTAAAAGAATTCAGAGAGAACAAGTTTTAAAAATAACTTTAAAAATGTAAGCTTATTATCAGAGTGTTTTCTAAATTTGCCCGAGCAGCATTTTCATCTGGGAAGATCACAGTTACATTCCAGGATTCCAGGACTTGGCTTTGCCGTTTCCGTACTTGTAACACGAAGGGGACAGAGACATGGTAACGCACTTATTTGAAGTCACTCAGATTAGGAACAGCTCTGGTTGTAAATCGACGGCGAGTTGGAAGACATTTTTACAAAGAAGGAAATTTAGGCATCGGCATTGTGCCAGGGGGGAAGTTCACAAGAGCCCAGGGAAGTGGATGTACTGCGTTTCACGTGTAAACCAGCCCCTTGCATAATACTGTTGAGATCCTCCGACTTCGGTAGACGGGGCTCCATGCCCCAGACTCAAGGCCCCTCCACCGCGAGGCGGTCTGTACTCTGTCTTGCTCGGCTCCTCCCTTGTCCCTGCTCTGGATCTGAAGCCTCCTCCCTCTGTCCGGGTGACTGACTGGGAAGACGCCAAAAATCTCTGCTCTGTCCTCTGTGTGCCCAAACTTCAAGCATGAGAGGACTTCCCGTTATCATTTCTGGAGAAAGAGGATTGAGGTTCATTGGCCCGTTTTAAATCAAAAGTACCAAGAATTGGTGATCTGCTTACAGAGGAATTAAAGAAAACAACAGAGATCTTACCTGTGTGTGTTTATGTAAAATGACTTTGTGAATAAGGTTTGGAACAGCTGGGGACAGTGGTTTCAGCCAATCTGTGTGTATATATTGTTCTCTGCACCGACGTCCACTGGCTGCATCCGGGGAACTCGGCGTGCGTCCTCATGAGGGCCTCGGTCATTTGACTGCTTTGTTCTGGGGCTCGTGTTTCGAGACTCGGACCTCACAGGGTGGGTTCAGTGGTCCTATTGACTATTCTGTACCCACATTTGTTTCTGGAATCCATGTGTCATCTCTTTACTCAGGGAATTTAGAACAGAGTCTATATGTTTACCCGTGGCTTCCACTTGATTTTGACTTTGTTTCTCCAGCACAGAATCAGAGCCAGTTCAATCTAGGAAATTGGAACAGTAAACTTATCCTTTACGCACGAGAGTAGATGAAACATATCCCATTTACAAACACACAGAAACACACCAAGTAATGTGGAACGTTTTCATGTTAAATCCAAATGCAGAATAACCAAAAAAAGTGTATTTAAATCTGATGAATTCATTTTATGATATTCAAATCCAGCTCCAGCATTTCACTGAATGAACAGTGCATTTTATTTTCATTGCAAAATATTAAATAATTTGAATATGACAACAAAAAAAGGCTCATCTAGACTTACGAATTTATAGCATGCTGGCTTCCTTCCTTTCTATTTGACTTCTGAGAGAGAGAATTTAAAATGTCCGCACTTCTAATCTTAATTCAATGTATTCCTTAAGTATCTTGCCTTACGCAACAACTCATATTTGTTTTGGAATTGAATATATGTGCTGTGTAGACATCCGAAAACTGAGCATGCTGACGTCTGAGTTTGTTCAGCCATCTCTACAGTTTCCGTTAATCTTCAAATCAGAAAATTGTGTTACTGACACCACTTAAGCAAATGAATGTGCGGTGGAAGATATATAGACATAAATATTTGCATCTCTGTGTATTTACATATATACAAACATATCCACACACACACTCATTAAGATGTTAGGAGCTGGTCTCTCCGTGAAAATGGCAGGTACCAGACTCTCCCTGAAGCCCTTTCTGTCCCGGCTCCGTGTCCCAGCTCTGATGGGCGCCAGCAACGCCGTCTCTGAGGAGTCTCCACAGGAGAACCCCAGGTGGCAGAGAACTCCACGGGCCCAGAGAAGACGGACCCCTGTGCTCTGCCCACCCTTGCCCTGGAAGATCCCCCTGTCTAGGGGCCTGCCCTCCCACAACGCCCTCTCTGTGCCGACGTGTCCAATACCCCAGGATGGTGGAATTCTCACCAAGAGCACCTGACTGAGGACCCAAGTCCCTGGGCTCCCGAAGCGTCTTTCAGTGTGGAACTTCCTGGAGTAGCTGCTCATCCCTTTGAGTCCTACTTGTCTCATCCATAAAACCAAGATGGGGTCGGGGCGCCTGGGTGGCTCAGTCAGTTAAGCTTCCCACTTTGGCTCACTCAGGTCACGATTTAATGGTTCGTGAGTTCAAGCCCCACATTGGGCTCAATGCTGTCAGCACAGAACCTACTTTGGATCCTCTGTCTCCCTCTCTCTGCTCCTCCCCTACTGCCATGCACGCTCTCTCTCTCTCTCTCTCTCTCTCTCAAATAAATAAATTAATATTAAAAACAACAACCAAGATGATGTTGAGGTTACGACACCCTAGGGTCCTCTTTACCTCCCAACAAGAGAAGTTTATCGCTGATCCTACACCAGTTAGAAGTGTGGTCAGTCGGGGGTGAATACGACCCTCCCCACTCACCCTTCTTAGAATCATGCCTGTTCACCCCACCTGTAAGTAGCAAGAGGATCTTCAGAGAGGCAGGAAAGCTCGATACGGGGCAGAATCAGGTAAGACTCACTCATATTTGTACCATCACATTGGTGGACAACACAACGTGACGCACAATTGAGAAAACCATTCCAGGCATTATTCAGTCCCATCCGAAGCTGGTGCGGTTCTATCCGCAGGAGAGGACAGGCACGGAATGGAGCCAAAGAGCTCACTGGCCTGCCCTGAGGGGGGCGTGATGTTTCTGGAGAGAGGCCCCTGCTAATGTAACAGGACACCCCAATTTTCAGGAATTGTCTCTGAAGAGGAATGGAATTCTGGCCATTGTGGGTTGAATTCTGTCCCCTCCAAATTCGCATGTGGAAGTCCTGACTCCAGGACCTTAGAATGTGACATACTTGGAGATGCGTCTTTGAAGAGGGGATTAAGTTAGGATGAGGTCACTGGGTGGCCCTAATCCAATCTGACTATAGGAAGAGGAGATCAGGACACAGACAGGCACGGGGGACGACCATGTGAGGACACGGGGTGAGGGTGGCTCCTGCACATCCACCAGAGAGGCCTCAGGTGGACCCAGCCCTGTCCACGCCCAGACCCCAGACTCCCCACCCCCAGCACACGGGGACAGCGAGCTGCTTGTCACTGTTGCTCTCACACGTTGACACACTGTGATCTAGACTTTTTCGTACAGTTATTTCGACTGATGAGCACTAAAAGCCCCATCCATTCTAAGTTTTATCTTGAAAGTTCACATATCCGTCACCTAAATATGACAGAGTATAAGTATCCACACAGACAGATAAGTGTGACGGTGTCTCAGCATCTTACGTGAAACTTGAGTATTGTCACACAGAGGTGATTTTGGTATTAGTGGTAAGAACCCTGATATGAGAAATCACACTTCAGAATGGAAACAAATGAGTCGAGGCCATCTTGGGAAACAGGTCAGCTCAGCCTCAACACCCAAAGGAGAAAAGTCCAGAGGAATCAAGGGCAACAGCAGTGTCCATAACCTCCAGGACTAAGGATCAGACAGTGTCCTGGTGAAGAAGTGTGGATGCTAATGTCAGATTTCTGCTGGCTTCAATCTTACCAATTCCTACTTGATGTTCAAGTTTGGAAACATTCCTAAGTATCATCATAGATAAATATCTAGACCTGATGACTGCGGCCGGCATCACTCCTACCCACATGAGCGGACCAGTAAGTAGGACGCACTGACCAGCTTTATCTTCCAGTCTACACACGTCTCCTGCCTAATGAATGAGTCTGATGTGGAGACAGACAGAGACAGAGACATAATCCCAAAGTTCTCTAATAGATAAGAGATGAGAAAGACCGAGGAATCTGCCATCTGCCTGGAAGTGAGGGACAAATTCAGTGACTCTCCTCTTTCTCAGGACATAATCTGTGTCCACAAGATTGAGTGGACATGGCAGTGGGGACACCCCCTACGACCATTCGGATGAGCTCTGTGTCCTACTTTATACGACCTCCAGGAAAAGACAGAGAGTGCCAGGCTACATCGCAAGTTAGATGCCATGTTTACTTAGTTCTCTGGTTTGTTGCTAGACTTTTGTGTTACACAGACACACACAACACTTGTCCCAGCAATGAGGACAGAGCGGATGTTTTGTGAGCCAAGGAGCAAGATGGTGGCTGAGCTTGTGGGCAGCGCCCGGACCTTCATAGAAGGAGGGGGGTCTTGCACTGGTCACAGGTGTGGGACAGATGTGCAACCATGAGGCAGGGGTGTGCGCTGGTGCTCAAGCTGGAAGCACAGAGGAGAAAGGCTGTAGAAGAGTAAAGGGCAGAGGCACCACGCCCCAACACCCTGCTCCCTAAGAATTATCTTTGGAATTTGTATGGTCTGAGGGTTTCATCTCACCCCCTCTGCACAAATGCCCATGAGCGTGCTAATTCTCAGTGCAGCTGGCTTGACAAACGGTGCCTCCCG
Source organism: Crocuta crocuta (assembly GCF_008692635.1). Classification (NCBI taxonomy): domain Eukaryota; kingdom Metazoa; phylum Chordata; class Mammalia; order Carnivora; family Hyaenidae; genus Crocuta; species Crocuta crocuta. The sequence continues at coordinate 12,725,007 of NW_027529424.1, read as the reverse complement.
AGCTTTTGGGAAGGGGGTTCTGTCAGCGATTTCCTCAGCATGTACCACAGAGAAGCCAGAGGCAAGTGACACATGCCTTCTGACTCTTTTAGGACATTTCAGAGCTTTTGTCACTGCTTAATCCCTGCCATTTACCGTGGTGGCTGACACATAAAGGTGTCCCCTGATGCTTGCCGTGTGAATAAACTCAGACTTACATATCAACAACTTAAAAATAATGCAGACAGTATCGTTTATAAATCTGTAGCCTAAATCTAATAATTATCCTATGACTACTGTTTACTGATGCAGTGCATGGAGACAGCCACTGCACTAATTTATGGGGACAAAGCTCATCATGGGGCCCATCCCGGAAGTCACGCCACACATAGAACAAACTTGCCATTCCCAGCGGCAGGCGATTCTAAGTCATCATCCCAGAGCTGGCTTCTGAGCGCTACATACACATACACTATTGCCCCTTGCGTAGGGATACAGCTCTCACAGTCTGTACACAATCCCCTTAGAAAATGTTCCCATTTACTCTATTGTCCTGATTATTTCCTTAAGCAATTCTTATTTCAAAAACAAAGTCAATTTTCTCAGTGGGTTTTAATTGAGGACCTATTATGTTAGACATTGCGGGAGAAATACAACTGTTCAAACCTAGAGGGGTTTATGTTGTAATGAGTTAGTTTTTACATAGGAGTTTCACTTGAAATAATAAAAGAAATAGAATAGAAAACCAATTTTGCAAAAAATACAATCCTATTTTGCATTAAAAAATTCCTGTAGAACCTAATAGTGCGTTGGGGTTGTGAGTTTATTTTTATTCCGTGTTTTGAATTTACATCCGCATGTCTATACCTCCATATACAATATAAGCCCAGAGATAAGGACCTCACCCGCTTATTTCTCTTGTGTATTTTCGGTTCCCAGCTCCTTGCCCAGAGGGAAGAAACGGTATTTCTACATCAGATGCAGCCCTGGTCCGAATACACATAAAATGTTTCAGGCAAAACTGCAAACAGAGCAGAATTAGATGCCCCATACTTTTAAATCAAGTGCCCTTTCCGTTTTTGAAGGCGCAGGAATTCAAATATAGGAAGGTGAACTCTGATCAGGGCACAGGAAGAAAGAGAGTACCTTGTTCTCTGTCTCTCTCCCTGTCTCTGTTTCTCTGTGTCTCTGTCATTCTATCTTTATTGAAATCTCTTCCTACCATGTGGTTTTTGTTTCTCTCTGATATTGTGATATAAGAGGAGAGATTTCTTTGCATTAGTGACAAAGACAAAAATATTGATTTCACTTTGTGTGAAATATGCAGAAAAGGATATTAAAAAAATGATGTTTTGGAACTTTATAATTAATGAATGTTTACTTCAGGACCATAAAGCATGGTCATAAACCAAGGTCATTTTTCAACTTTCTCAAGGAGTCCATGCTCTCAGAAGTTTACTCAACATTTATGTGATCTATACTCGATTTTTTAAATGTCCATCTAAAAATGTGTACGTATTAGACTTTTGCTGTTTCAGACTTAGATAATCTTTTAATATTGCGATATTTCCTTATTTCAACAACTACTTATATGTATAGTGGAGTCTTTTTTTTTTTAAATAATTTTATTTATTTCTAGGAGAGAGAGAGAGAGAGACAGCGTGAGCAGGGGAGGGTCAGAGAGAGAGGGAGACACAGACTCTGAAACAGGCTCCAGGCTCTGAGCTGGCAGTCAGCACAGAGCCCGACGCGGGGCTCGAACCCACGAACCGCGAGATCATGACCTAAGCGAAAGTCGGACGCTTAACCGACTAAGCCACCCAGGCGCCCCTATGGTGGAGTCTTGAACAACCTCGGGGGAGAGGCGCTGAACCCCTGAGCAGTTGAAAATGCGCATACAGCTTCAATTCCCCCTAAATTTAACCACTAAAGGCCCACTGTTGCCCAGAGGCCTTATAACATAAAATGCACATTTTGTATGTTGTATGTTGGTACAATAAATAACCTAAAGAAAAAAAATGTCATTAAGAAAACCATAAGGAAGAGAAAATTCTACAGGACTGCCTCTATTTACGGAAAAAACATCTATATATAAATGGACCTGCGAGGTTCAAACCCACGCTCCTCAGGGTCAGCTTTATTCCAAATCCTGACTCTGCCCTCTTTCTATATTGCATGCATATATTACTAATCTACCCAAAACACACAAGTGCAATTTTTAAATGACTTGAATTCTATTCATTATCTACGTATAAAAGCCCAAATTATAATTTAACTTCCGCACAAATTGGATTAAAAAACTCAGATGATTACATAAAATTATATGAACTCTCAAATTTGTTAGATCTAAAGTAACTATCATCCTAAATGCTTCCTGAGTGAAAATTTCCCTGAGTTTCAATCAGACTAAAGCCATGCCCGTGGGCAGTTCTGTCGGAGCGCGGACGCGGGACCCGCACACGTCGTGGCCGCCTTCCGAGGGCCCGGTGCCTGTCCCCAGCACCTCCAGCAGAGCCTTTCCCGGGCTGTCAAAGGAAGGGGATCCCCACTCTGCTGTCTTGGGGTTTTTAAAAAGTTGCTGTGTATCCTGGGATTCTTCCTAGTGGTAGAGCAATGATTTCTATTTCAAATTTGTTTCTTCTTTGGAAAGAAAATTCGCAGCATTGACCTATTTGAATAAAACAAATTTGTCCCTGAAAAATAACGTTTGGAATTAAAAAGTCACTTCCTGCTGCAATCCTGTTGGGATCTGGGAAGGCATTTGAAAACTTTCATCTATAGTATCGGCATTGGAGCTGAGGCACAAATAAAGATATCTTAATGTCTATGGTTAAATTTGGCTATGTTTTTATTCACCCAAGGAGTAGTGAAAGGTGCTATTTTTCAATATTCTTTCACTTAACAGCCAAATTTATAAAAGTCTTTTTTTTTTTTTAAGGGTACACATCAGATTGAGTTTGTGCACATTTGGTGTCTCAGTTCTCAGGCCTGCGCAAGGTCCAGTGAAAAGAAAGCGCGTGTTTCCTTTAAGGACGTGTCGCTTTAGCAGCCATGAGCCTAACACAAGTGGAGCATCTGTTATCGACAGGGTTGAGTGAACCCAGCCAGACTTGGGGTGTGGAGGAGGTCAGAATCTATTTTGCTGACGTTTCTGTCATGTTTATTAAATTGCACTTTTCCAAAAGCAATTAAACTTTTAGGAAATACTGCATTAATTTTAACGAGAGGAAATCGAGGTACTTCCGACAGGCTCGGACGGATAAATCTGTCTTTTAATCAATTACTGGTGTCCTAGGCACATTCTCTGAGCTAGTTTATTATGATTCCCAGGTCCTGCTTCTCGGAAACAGAAGCAGAGAAGGGATTCAGTTTGGGTATGTGTTTTCAACGAGTGACAGATAGCCTTTCAGAGAACCGAGTCCCCTCCGCCCTGTTTTAAAGCCACATCTAGAAGACATATTTGAGAAGTCGTGTGAGATACTGCAAAATGATGAGGCAAATCTTCCGTCCCTCAGCTGTGGGAAACAAGAATCAGGGATTTCATCTGAAATAAATGGAGCAGCAAAGATTAATTAAATCTATAAAATTCTCCAAAGCATACCCTGGTCCAGGTATTTAAAGGAACACTTTCTATTATGTGCAAATCACCTGACGGTGTTGAGCTATCCCTTATGTGTACGATTCACTTCTGTACGGTAGAGACTCCAGAAAAGAGTATTTACTAATGAATTCGGAGCAACATTAATTTCATTTATCGTCCACATGGTGAAGCAACAGCAACAGAAAGAAGCCTTGATGTGTTTCATAAATAAGTTCTCCGTGGGTGCCGTGGTGTTACGCTCAGCCGGCCAGACACAACCAGACCCTGGCTGAAGTGGGCAGGCGTTTCCAATGGAAATACTCCCTGTCCTGTTCCACCTTTTGTCTACACTGCTGGACTTCCCTCCCTAATCCCTCGGAGAGTTTGATCCTCCTCAGAGCGGAGACAGAGCCGTGCCTTTCGGCTGGAGGCCAGCTCCCCGGAACCCTCACGCTGTGGAAGGGTGAGCCATCACACACACGGCCACTCCGGCCGCCCTCGCCCTGGATGGCCGGCTGAGCCACCTTCAGCCCTGCATCGTAAGTGTGAGCAGCACCCCTCCTAGGGGGTCAGAAGCAACGATCTTAAAATCTGAGAGCTACCTGAGCATTTATATTCGATGTCTCTTTCATCTTTAATATAAATGCCACTTTTCTTTGTTTATGTAAATACTCCATTTACTAAACATTATTTCTTAATCAAGCATTAAGTCCCCTCTTTAACATAAATACAAAATTTATGTTACCTGCTGGCTGTTTTTGGAGATATAAAATGTAACATTCACTAATGGTAATTTTTTGTATTTAAAGCAGGTAATAGTGAATTTGTGCATACACACTCTGTGTGTGTGTGTGTGTGTGTGTGTGTGTGTGTGTGTGTGTGTCTGTGTGTGTCTGTGTGTATTTTATAACACAAGGAGGAAATTTACTAGCCACTTTCTTACTGGAAACCAGGTACTAATTGTATTCATTCCTCACCAGGATAATACAATGAACTTACTTCTTGCTGCCTTTCATATGCAATGCCTGTAACTAGAATAGAAGAGGAGTAAATACAAGCCCACAGGGTATGGAGAAGACCCACCAACTCAGATTAACTCTTTTTCTTTTTTTTCCAAAGATTTATCACTCTTCAGAAAAAAAAATCTTCTGTCTTTGCAAGTGATCAGGTTTACTTTTGGGAAAATTATAGACCTCTTGAAAAGCAGATCTCCTCACCTCTAGGCTGGAATTCTTTGATGTGGTTCCTGGGGGCCGGACCCAGTCATCAGTTTGCAGGTGGGGACAGGGGGCTCTAAGGGTCACATCTGCCCCGACGTTGCTGAAGACAGAGCCAGTCAAGAAATCAGATACGATAGCCCCTGTGCCCCATTCCTTTTAAATAAAATAAACAGGTCAGTACAAGTTTAATCACCAAAGGGGGGGGAGGTTGGGGACCACGGTGGCCACACGTGGACGGAAGGGCGGGAGGCTGCCTCACAGATCTCGCGATGAGCTCTCTCTCCCCTCTGGTCTCTAGAGCCTCACAGAACATATCAGATTCGCACGTGGATTGAGAACTGGTTAAATGTTTCTCCTCTTTTAGAAAGTACTGTCCCTTTATTCCATAGTGGTACATTCTTAAGTGACCAAGGGATATTAAGAGCTAGGAATAAACAATTCTCTTTGCGTAATGACACATTTAACGGCATGCACTTCTGTATTTCTGTGGAGGAAAAACATTTAATTGAAGAGATAGGGGTTAATTCAGGTTCACTCTATTCACAGATACTCGACGATGTGAATTCAGACAGGCCCTCGCTGGGCTGTTTTTCCGTTTAATGCGGAGCGACACGGTTAGCGTTAATGCTCGGTAGTTGGAATATTTTGGGAAGGACATCCACGATTTTCTTTTTATTTCACTTGGCACTAACCTTTTTTTCTTTCAATTTAGAAATGGGTGTAAGAAGTGCTTCTAAAATCTTACTTTTACCATGAGGAAATTCGTCATTTTAGAAATCTTATTTGTTAGTAATTAAGAGCCCGTTTTACCAGCAGAGCATTGATTTAGAAATGATATCTTTACATGATGAAGAACAGGGTAATATAATTATTTTTGTTTTACGAGTTGTTTAAAATTGTTGGTGTTACGAAAACACTAACATTCACCCTCCAACATTTTAGGAAAAGAAGCAGGCAGACGTAAAAAATGCTCAAATGTTTCAACTGCCTTTACGAGGTAGGCAGGTACAGAAAGGAACAGCAAACACGTTTATGGCTTTTCAACTGGACACAGAATGCGCTCAGAGCATAACTTATCTTTCCACGCCTCAAATCAGAAAACCACAATTTCCTCATTCCGCATTTCCTTACATAACGCTCTTCTGGGACGCTGCTTCTGCAGTAACTGAATCACCACTATTTAGCTACGGATACATGAACCTCATATTTTTATTCTAAATTCAAGTTCACTCATCATATCTAATGCCCTCGAAGCAATCTCAAATTACTGCTATTACACGGGTCACTAGAAACCAGAGGGACTAACACAAATTTTAAAAAGAGAAGGAGAAAAAAAAAGCGCTACACAATTAGAGGATGGCGAATGGTTTAATCAACTTAATTTTATCACGGAACGCAGTCTCCTTCCTCCTGAGCCGTCAGACGGCGAGGCAGGATGATGCTCGGGGACGCGCGGCCGCGGCGCAAGGCTGTGTCCCCGCCGGCCAGGATGAGGCACACTCGTGGGTCACTCAGGCATCGCAGGGCACGAAGAGCGTCATCCACATGCGATCTGTGTGTTGGGTTAATTTTTCACGGGATCCCGGTTTGCACCAAGCCCGCGCCTGTCATCCATCTGCTGTCCTGACTCTGCCCCATTTGCCAACTTTTTATTTGCATTTCACGACGTTCAGCGGCGGGCCGCGCTCCCACCCTACCTTCCTGTGATTCATCGGCTCCCTGTCACCTTCAGTGTTTCTGAGACTCTGGAAGGATTGCCCTGCAACAACATCTACATTTCTGGCATTAACTTCTTTTGCTGTCAAACGCCTCAAAAAAAAAAAAAAAAAAAAAAAAGTCATGTGCTGATGACCGAATCCACTTTGTTGACTTAACAAATGATTGTTTACAGAGCCTTGCAATAGTTTTCCAAAGTTCCTTCCCTTTCTCTGTCTGCTGACTGACTCCCCCCGCCCAGAACAAGGTCCTCCCGTCCCTCTCCGAGCCAGCCGAATTTGCATTGGCTCTCGATCCCTCTCCAAATATGTTTGCATCGAAAGAACAGTTCTTGAAAAATTTCCACAAACTTGAGTCATTTTTACACATTGTATATGCTCATTGTCAAATACTAAAAATATTTTCTTTGCAAAATGCATTTCATGCTGATACATGGCTTCTTTCAGGACAACTACATTCACCAAAGAGAGGACAGCAGCAACCCACGACAGAATACAGGGCCTATTTTAGTGATTAAAAATATCCCTATGAAATTCCTCGAACACCCCCCCCGGAATGCAGCCGATGGTTGAGGGCTATCTGATAAAATTGGAAGTGATTTGTCTTTACATATTATACTGTTTCCATGAATACTGCCTTTATGCCACCTGGTTCGGCTGATACTGATTTTAAATAACCTTCAACCTTTGCCTTTATTATTTTGGGCTAAAATACAGACCTTCTGTGATATTCACGCACCTAGCTCCGCTGAGCCCGGGGGACAAGGCTCTGAGCACCTAGCACAGATATGCTGGTGCCCGATCGCCTCACATAATCCCACCACGAATTAGAGAACAAAGTGCCGACTCTCAGAATCCCCCACGAGCAGTGAGCTAAGTGGGTGCTGAGTTGATGAATAAACTCCATAAACTACAGGCCCTCCCGGTATTTTCCGCCAGCAGGTTGGCACGTCTCTCCCGTGATACGCGGCGTGTGAGCAGCAGTAGCCACACGCGTTATAATTACACGGCTTCCTCGTCCTTTTCACTGTGCTTTTTTCCCAGCTGACTATTTTTCTCCTACTCAAAACTCAAATTTTGACATTTTTCCACTTGTACAGGAAATGTAAATTGTTCATAAATAATTTCTAAGAGAAAGTCCCGACTGAAAAGTGACACAGAGAGAAAATGCAAAAATGCATCATACTGGATCCTGATGAGAGAAGGGGAAGACATGGTGGGTGCGTGGGTTTACTCTGAGCCTCTTTCAAGTTTAACTGGGAGAGAAATGCAGGTCCCTGCTTGTTAATACCTGGGACCAAGTTTTCTGTTTTCTTCTGTTTTTGTTTTTTGGATTCTTAAAGATCTCTACTACCTATGGGAACTGAAAACACTGAAACAGGAAAATATTTGATTTCTGAGGCTCTGGGCCATATTTCATGGTAACGAAGGCATTGTATCAATCCCACACTGGTACTGTAGCTACAGGTTTTGTTTCAGAGCCCGTAGATTATTTTGACAGTAATAAGTGACGTAAAAAAATCGTATCAAAGCCACTTCTGGAGTTGACACATAGAAAACTGATAGCTTTTCAGAGCCCGGGGAGCTAAAAGTTAAGACGCATCTTCAAAAATCACCCTTGTTCATTTGAATAGGTGGAAAAATACGTACCATTGGCAAATAAGCCCCACATTTATTCCGATTTATCTACTCCCACGTGAGAAGTCTCTCTCTTTGTGCTCCAGGCAGCGGCTCTAGTTAGTACTCAGTAGAGCCTCAGCCAAATTCCTTAACAACCGTCGACACGCACGTGGATTTAAAATTGCGACAAACACAGAGTTTTAATAAGTGGATGAGCTTAAAAGCTGAGGCCATTCCACTCAACGGCTGTCGCTGAGATTCATGACTGTCAGGACGTAATTTAAATTCACCATTTTTCTTGGTAGACGAGGAAAACAAGGGTCTCCAGAATTACACATAAACTGACCCACTCCCAGCAAGCAATCTACGATGCAAATGATGAATTAACGTGGCCCACGATTGCTATATTTTCTTTTCATTGTCTCACTTGCGGTTATCTTATTAACTTTTCCCTAAGATGTGAATATTTAGCAGTGTGAGCTGATTGCCCTACCAAGGCCACTGTCCACAGATGCCACGGGAAATTCCACCCCCCACACATAAATCTCCGAGCACTAGGAATTCGCACACGCATACTCCTTAGCCTTCCCACCTCAGTTTTGGGTAGGGACATTAAGAGACCTGGTTTATTCGAAAAAGCCAAGGCATGGAAATATTTCATATAGAAATTTCACTTCGAATTGTTCCAGTTAAGTTTATAGCAAATGAAGTCTTCCCTCGGGTTTCTTATTCTTCTCCAAATTGGATGCTTTCTAAGCCAGCATGGCTGACATTTAAAGGTAAGAAAAATGAATTTGGAGTAAGGCTCCAACGTCCATCAGCTTGTATTTTATTTCTGTAGAATGCTGTTTTACTGTGAAATATTAGCCCACACGCTTCAGTTTTAATTGAATTGAAATGAATTGAAGTTAATTCAATGTAACTAGACCAAACAGCAATGCTGGGAAACAAACACTTATAATTTGCAAGATAATGTTTCCTCTTTTCCTCTTTTAAAAGTTATATTTGTCACTGAATTCTGTGATTCCCCCCCACCCCCCATCGCTGCCACTTTTCGTCGGCGTCGTTCCGGAAGGCACCCGCAGGTCTGTCCAGAATATCTCCAGGTCACGAACTGAGCAGTGGGCACGGCCGTGGCTGCTCTGAGAGTTAAGCCCGAATCTCGGAACCACTCCCAGCCGCCTTCCGAAGCCAGGGCTCTGGAGCCTTCCGGGGAAGGGACCCCCGCCCGTGGTCCTGACAGACAGCCTTCACCGGTGACAGTGTGAAGGTGGCATTTCTGTCTCCACGCTGCCTGGCTAATTTCTGTGGTCGGGAAAAGCTGGGAAGGGCTCTGGGGGTCTTTTAGGGCAGGTAGGGGGGATGTGCCAGAAACCTGGGCCAGGCCCCAGAGGGGACGACCCTCTGGGGGCCCGGCAGCCTCCGTCCCGCGGTAGGAAGCTGGGGAATCCGACGCGGCTGGGTGGCCTCTGCCCCGCGGTTCTCAGTAGCTCTGTGCGCACTCTCTTCTCCCCCCTTAAATCAACACCTTTCAAATCATCACAAGAGCCGAACTTTCTCCCGCAGCCTCATCCTGAGCAGCGGCTGGAAACAAGTTCGTCCCCGGGAGAGAGCGGGCGGGCGCTGGGGAAGGAGCCCCGCCGCCCGGACCCGGCTGGCGTCTGGGGCGGAGACCCGGCGGCCGGCGCCCGGGCTGCTGGCGGAACGCACGAACTTCGGGGCGGCTCGTCCCCACAATACAGACGCGCCCCCGGGAGCCACGGGCACCCGCCGGCCGCTCGGGGTCCCCTCCTGGTTGGCAGGGCGTCTGCCGCTAACGAGCTGCGATGCCTCCTTCTCTTCCCGGGTCCCGGTTCCTGCGCCCCCCGCCCCGGGACCGGCCCTGCTGCCCGCGCCCCGCTGTTGAGGAAGGCGGAGCGGCGCGCANCCGCCTGCCCAGCCCTGGGCGCTGGGCTCCGGCGAACGCAGGGCTCCGACTTTGGCACCTCTGCTTACTTGTTTGGCACCAGCCACTTTGAAGCCAATCACGCAGGGAGCCTGTCTATTTGCTGCTGCAGAGTCCAATTAGGTCCAATCACAACTGTCTTCTGGCTCTGACATCAGCGCCACCAGCCCTTTGCATCCCTGTCAGCCTGCAAACTCGGCCCCGTTTGGACGGATGGAGCTGCCGCCCAGGACCCGGTGGGAAGGGGAGGCGGCGGGAGGGAGGGAGGGGACAGCCCGCGGAGCTGCCGCCTGGGCTCGCGCTTGCTGCCTCAGACCCCGGCCGCGCGGGCTCTGCACGGAAAACGCTGCGACTGCCTCTCCAGGCCAACAGTTTTTAACTAGTTAATTCGTCGTGTCGGGAGGGAAATCTCTCTCCAAGAAATACGGACACCTCGTCTCCCCAGAAAGGGACTAAGATTTGCAATTCCCCGGAAGACAGCCTCGTAGGGGTATTCATTTTTCAGAGAATGTGTGTTTGTCTGTTTGCTTGTTTCTTTTCTTGTTTTTTTCTCCCTTCCATGCATCTCAGCTGTTCCCTTTCCAAAAGAACTATTGCATAAAGACAGAGGTGTTGGGATCCGAGTCCAATCTTTTAAGGAGAGGGATTTTAATGGGTTGCTTTATTTAGGTAACAATGAGATGAAATGTAGGAGGGCTTTCATCTGATAGTTTTATTGCCAAATATAACATTCGGATGAAAGAAAGTCGTATTTACCGGGAGGCGGATTGCAAATTGAAATAGTTTTCAACAATTTTTTCCCCACGGTTAGCCTATTGTTTCAAGGCTATATACTGCTGACGCTAAACCTCTGATGTAAAATATAGGAAGAAAAATAACCAAGGTATCATGATTGCCTTTTGCACTCAAGTCTCATAAGCCATTAATTATAATAGTAATGGTTTGGGAAAAAAATCCACCCTTAAAGTCATTAGCAAGCGTTATGTTTCAGATGTTGATATGATTTTGGCACCTAAGTATTTCTATAATATTGAATGCTTTATCCATACGGTTTCCATGCTCTTTGTGGGCCTGGAAATTTCTAGACACTTTTCTTTTATAAGAAAAAATAACGCCTCTAGGGAGCGTGGGCAACAATGAGCATGTGTAGATGTGTAGACGTGTCATGTGCTGAGCTGATGAGTCAAAAATCCATTTGTCATTTGTCATTGGTGAGGGAGAGGAGCACATCTGATTCCAAATCCTAGCTCCTTTGCTCTGATTTTGGGGAAGTGCGCTGTGCCTCAGTTTCCCCATCTGTGAAACGGGTATCACAAGCGCATCAGCCTCCTAGCTCCATCCACACTTGAGGATTGGTGTAAACAGTGACTGGTATGTGTTAGTGCCTCTGTGATAGTTCAGTAATTCGGTCCAGTAAATACTTTGGAAAGAGTGAGCACACATTAGAGGTGGGCCCCAGAGAGAAGGGACTCTAGTAACCGTCTGGCCACTTCGTGCTGATGAGCGAGCGCAGTGCAACCACACCCCTCTTCTGCGCTACATCGGGCAGTTACTATCCCCCAACCGCACAGCTAAATGAAGCCGCTGATCCTTTGACCCGAATGCTGGAAAAGTCCATGACTTGCCCACCTGCTCTCTGCAGCACGAGATATTTGAGAGCACCAGCTACATGCGGAGATGTGGCCGCAGGATCCCCAACTCCTGAGCCGCCTACAACCTGCCTGCGCTAACCCAAAGGAGCCCTCCACAGCCGGGCCAGAAAACTGGTCCCTGAGCTGGGACCCCGAGGCCCTGCAGGCAAACGCAGCCGCCGTCCGGCCTGTTTGCCTCTCGCGGGGGCCCGGCTCACAGCCCAGCATCTCGCGAGGCGGACACGCTGCCCGTGGATGCGTACGCAGTGACTCCCGTTTTGTGGAGCCGGGGTAGGAAAAGCAGAGGACACGGCCACAGCCTGTCCGTGGCATCCACCCTCAGTGTGGTGGGGCGGCCAGATCCAAACCTGGATTTTAACACGTGGTGTAGACTCTGATCTGAAAGTCAGTTAAGATAAAAATCTTGGCCAACCCTCACCTTTCCGGAAGTTCCTCCATTTGGCTTATTCACTTGTACTGTGGTATCGTTTCTGCCCACGTGGCTTTCGCGTGGGTAGGTGCTGTTTCCTGCATTTATCTTGTGTGAGATAATGTAGAATGGATGAGGGCAGAGCCGTGGTGGAGCCTCAGAGAAGTTGGCCTCTCGTTGGAGGAAAGATTACAAACATTTTAACTCAAGGACGGCATGAAGGGAGTGATGTTCACAATCTGCTGCCCTTCTCATGAGCCCCCTGGCCCTTCATCTGTTCCCCAGAGCGCTGGGCGCAGCCGGGCAGCCCGAACTGATGACACAGTGGGAAGAGGAGCAGAAGCCAATGTCACCCTCCGGCCCATCCGGAGACGATGCTGATGTGCGTCTTCAGCCAGTTTGCACCGGTGCCTGCCCTTCCCAGGGAATGAGGACCGGGAATGAGCCTCGCGGGAGGTGCCAGGCCGCCCAGGGCCACCTGGCAGCTGGGGGCTCCCCAGAGCCTGGATGCGGCGGGCAGAAGCGGCTGGTCCTCACTCCCAGAAACCACCTCTGTGCCCGGGAAAGTGCCAGGTGGGGTCCCCTTCTGCTCCATCCTTGCTCGATCGAACACACAGCTGCTTTGTGTTTGCATCTTCCCCGCCGACCTCTCCGCCCACGCTGCGGCCCACGAGGGTCCGCGTCCCTGCAGCTCACTGTGGAGGCGCGGAGCCAGGCGCACAAGTGCGTTCGCGGGAGTCGTGACTGTGGTGACCATTTGCTTGAGGTACGGGACACAGTGTACGCTTTATACTGCTTCTCCTGTGATGTCCACAGGGACCCTGTGAGACCAGAACTGAAACCAAATTCCTTTTATACACGAGGAAGCCTAGGCTCAGAGAATTTCGGGAGCCTGCCCAGAGTCACTGGGGTCAGCCTGAGGGCCCGCACTCGGACCCTCCCAGCTGGCCAGCCTGTGATGTCCACCACTTTGCTCTACTAGTTTTATTCTGGCATCAGACACTGGTGAGTTTTGTGAACTCCACAAGCCCTCTCTGAGATACATGAAACTATTAAATAGTGACTCTGAACTTCAATGTTTATGTGTGTGTATGTGATTTGTAGAGAGTTACACAGAACGTACAAAGAACCCGTATCTATACCCATATTACATCTATGACACCACTTCCGTACCTGGGTATCTCTATCGAGATGGGTAGCTATGTGGTATCTATGAATATCGAGATGCACCCATGCACAAGCTTATGAGTAAGGAGCTGGGACGTCCACCAGGTCCAGATGCGGCTGCAGGGGTCCGTACGGGTGTCCATCACTCCCAAGCATCCCGTGTTTAGCCTTCCTTCTCAGAATAAATCTACGATGTGGGCGGGAAAGACCTCTTCATCCTTACTTACCCCCTCAGGTTGCGGAGGCTCTGAGTGTTGGCAGGTCTGGACCAGTGTTGCATCAGTAGATGGAGGAAGAGCCAAGACTCAGAATGTTCCAAGCTCTTCCAGAAAGAGCATGTATCAGAGATCTCACAGGCTCACACAGCTGACCTAACCTGTTTCGGCAAAGAGGAACTGAGGTCTGCACTGAGCCACGCGGTCACAGGAGTCCTTTGACTGCCATCCCTGAGTGTCTTCCTCCTTGACCGAGGTACCATGATTTCCCCTCTTAATACCTTAATTTCTAGTCAGTTAAAAATATAGTTAATTTGGCTTCATACAGGTTCCCCAAAACAACTGAGAACACACACACAGAAACTAACATGACTTATTTAGGGTCCAAATTTCAGCTAATAGCCCCCTCCCCTCTGGGATCATTTGTGCTAGGTGGAAAATAGCAGAACAAAGATTCCCCTGGAGATATTTATGTCTGCTGACTCACAACAGTATCACAGAAGGCATGAAATTATTACTTTTCACAAACAGGGAAATTGCACAAGAGGCCTCTTTTCCTCTTTCATCTTCGGCCATTGTTCTTAAATTTAAATAACTCACATCAAAGAACTTGGACATGAGACCCGAAAGTATTGGAAAATAATATATCAAGGCAATAGCTGCTGTGACACAGGCGTCCTTATTCACAATCCCTCCCAGGGCACGAGGGTCTGCGGGGAGGCCCCCGGGCGCAGGAGATGGTCTGGATGTGAAGATGCTCTTTGTACGATGAATTACTAGTCATTTTCCCTTTGTTCTTTTTCTTTGTCCTAAGCGTGCCTGAGGTTCGAGAGAGACCAGATGCATTCTTACCAGTTCCCTGAGTGACCGTGGTGTCGAGCAGGTTTGCGAAGCGTCTCTTCCGGATTTTCATGGGGTGCTACTCGTGGGAGCATGCTCACACACATACGCATTCGAGTTCTTAGGTCAAATACTTTCGACATGCAAGGCTTTCTACATGGGCCGACATCACAGATTTTAATGCCAATGCACAACTTCAGGCTAAAACTTACTTGAGCTCTGTACTCATGTTTAAAGGGACGCTACTTAGAAACATAGGTGAAGAGAAAAAAACATCCAAAACTTGTCACCACAAGACCAGACTTTGGGGTCTACTATGTCCAGTTTGGGACATCACGTAACCCTCCTGAGCTGCTGTAAACTGAGCGGAAAGAACAGCACGGAGCTGCTGGGAGCAGCAAAGAGAACAGGAAGGTGAGTTCTGTGTGAGTGGACCCCGAGGTGCCGACGTCACTGACAGTGCCTACCGTGGCCTCTCAACACACAGGGTGTGTTTTAATCAGGAGCTCCCCCGCAACCAGAGAAACAGATCGAAGTCAAAGTCCTTGAGATAAACAGAGCCCCCGAGAAGGTGGCCCGCGGCCGCCTGGATCCCGCAGGCATCGGGCCCCGTCGATCGTGTGGCACCGTCGGCCAAGTCCTTCATCCCTCCTGCGGGCTGACTGTAGCACCGACGGCCTGTCCCCACACTTGCGGGTCGTCCTCCAGACGGGCCTCATCTCCAAAATCAGCGGTTCCTGGTCGCTTCCACTTTCCGGTTGAAGCATGGAGTGTTACCGCTCACTGTTCGTGTGCGGAGTGAGACACCACGACACTCCTCTCCAGCACTCTAGACAGACCTCGCTCCTTGCACTCACGTTCGAGATGCCCTGGGCTGCCAGTTTCTGAAATGAGAAGCCTGAATGTTTTATTGAATTATAAAGAATGACCATTATTTAAAAGCCTTACTAATGCACACCCCATCCTAGATTTTCTCTCCTTAAACCAACACAGTTCAAAGAGTTAATATATACATGTATTTTATGTTCCAAGTCCTCTTCTGGAACCAGTCGTTTTCAAAATGAGCAATGTTGCATCTGCAGAGTGCCATGCGGCGGCAGGGAAAGAAGGAAAAGGAAACACAGATGGAATTAATGGCTGGGGTGTTAATCAATGTAATAAATTGAAAGGCAGGACCCAGCCCGTCAGGAATACATTTCAGTTGTCTGAACCGGGGCTGAGCTGATGGGATGGATTTATGTTAATTCTCTACCCAGACGTGTAAAGTCTAACCACTTCACTTCCTCCCACGGCTTCCTGGATTCTCCCATTATCTGACACCCGGCTGTGGGGTGTTATGAAACCCACACTGGCTGGTGACCCCGCCTTTCCCCTTCCAGAGAAATAGAAGGACTGTGGCTTGTCCCACTGTCCAAGGGGTTTGTGCCAGGATCTTTGACCATTTTAAAGAGGTAATTTTTAAGATGTTGCATCATAATTCCCAACTTTTGGACAAGGCAAAGAAGATAGAGCTCAGAGGCGCACCTGGGTGACTCNGCTTATTCTGTCTGTCTCTTTCTCTCTGTCTCAATAAAACAAACTTTAAAAAGAGAGAAGATAGAGCTAGGAAAATATTAGAAGGAATACAGATGTCGGTTTCTTGTGTGTTTGAAACTCGAATGTTCAGCCCTGCATCCTTCACGACTCTGGCGACGTGTTGCTGGCGTTTGTGAACCCCGGGAGGCGCCTGGCTGTGCCCCGACTCTGACTGAAGGCCTGGTCAGTTTCCACCGGACACTCAGGGACGGCCTCGTCCTCAGCCGCCGGCCGCCAACCCATCAGAGGGAGCTGGGATTTTCTCGGGACCGTCGAAAGTGATCCATGTAAATTGCAGCTGAGCGCGATCAATGGATGTGACAAGCGGCTAATGCGCGTGGCTGGGGACCTGAGGCAGGTGTGACTGCGCACGGCTGCCCGAGAACCAGGCGGGGGGCTCACGGAGCAGGGCCGCATTGGATACGTGCGGCGCAAGATGAGCTTCCACGCTCGGGCCAGGCGTCTCTGCTCCTGTCCCCGGCATTGCTAGTGGCCGCAGGGCATCGAGGGGCGGGGACAGGGGCTCGGCCGTGTTCGTGCTGTGTCCGTGCCGTGCAGGCCCCTGATCTGTGCTGTCAGCCGCCACCTCCGGGGGACAGGACGCCACAGACAACCCCAGGCCTCCTGCCTGGAGCCGAGAGGCCTGTGCGTAGACGCATCATGAATTCCGGGCTCTGCTGGACCGGGGCTGGAATGCAGAATCACTTCGGGCGGGCATGAGAATGCTTTCAATGTCCTCGGCGTTCAAGAGACACTTTGTGACAAACGAAGGGGAAGATGCTAATACGGCATTTGTTTTAAAAAGGGAAAATTTGAGATGCCATTTGAAAAACTTAATCTTCTATCTACAGCCTGCGTGTACAATGGCATTTCACTAAGTTTAATACTGAACTTGAATAATTTTGATATGTGGGTTTTCGTGACTTCTATCATTGTGAACGTATCTCTGTTGTCCTAAAACTATGTTTATTAAAAAAAAATCATAGCAGAATATTACCAGGTATTGCCATTGTTGGACCTTTACAAGGAACTTGCAATTTTATGACTGAAAGGACTACTTATGTCTCTAAAAATTGCCGTATTAATAATTAAATATATTGCTTTTTGGAGTCATTAAATCTTCAATTTAATATAATAGATAAACAAACTTATCTGAGAATCGTGTCACTATATTAAAAGGAATTAAAACACCAAAATAGATGGGGGAGGCCCGGCCCTCCAGCCGATCACGCCCTCATGTTGGGGAACTTGACTCAGAGGCGACTGGACATCAAATTCAAGTTCTCTCATTTGGAAGGTGAGGTTACCCATCTCCATGAGAAACACCAGCTGGAACCCCCACCCCCTGCAGGGGCNTCAGGCTTGTTCTTTCTCAACTGCTTCCCTCCCTCCCGCCCCCACTCTGTTTTCTGCCACTGTCTTCACTCTTCAGATAACAATTGCTGTTAACAGTCTTGCGTATTCTCGCATATTTCTCCAAACACTGATCTGCCCACGTAATTAAGAAAAATACTCCAGTGAGGCACATACTGTAATGTTCATTAATGAACATTAATTTTTCAGGGTTTATAGGCCGAAGGGGTGTTCATTGGAACATAGCAAATCCTTGATGGAAACCATTTTCTTTGGTGAACAATGCATTTAGTTTTTATATTATAATGAAAGATGTCCTGTAAAATCTGCAAAGCGCGGTCCGAATTTGCTACGGCCATTGCATGTTATGTGGATCATGTGACATTCATCAGCGCCCTGTGCACCTGCTGTCTGTCCAGCAAACTTGCCTGTTCTGAGGGGCTGAGGGTGAAAATGTGGCCTTCCAGGCCGTGTTAGTCTGTTTTCCAGAGGCCGTAGGCCACAGAAGGTTTTTTCTGGTTCATCCAGATGAATCCAGGTAAAGCCCACGGTAAAGAAGGCTGGGTGTTGAGGAAAAGGCTGTGCAGGCTCATGAGCTGAACATTAAAGCTGTCCTCTCTCGGGGGCACCTGGGTGGCTCAGTCAGTTAATCATCCCACTTGGGCTCAGGTCATGATCTCATAGTTTGTGAGTTTGAGCCCCGTGTCGGGCTTTGTGCTGACAGCTCAGAGCCTTGAGCTGCTTCGGATTCTGTGTTTCCTTCTCTCTCTGCCCCTCCCCTGTTCATGCTCTGTCTCTCAAAAATAAATACACATAAAAAAAAACCCACTGTATCTAGGACACAATTCTCAGAGGAAGTCAGATTTATCATTTTAAGGAAAATCTGCATCTCCTTCTCTTCTCCAATTTTCTCTTCCTCATCACAGCAGATCATGGGTTTTGTGAAAATTTAGAGCCAAAAGAAACCGTAAGGGGTCATCTAAAGCAATGTCTTTTTAAAGCATTTTCTAGTGCAGAGCACCTGCGTTCACGGAAAGGAGCGTGCGGAAGACCAGTGAGGGAACCCACGCTGGAAGCAGCCGCTACTGGGCGCAGAGCTGGGTCCTGCCGCCTGGTGCTGCCCTCACTGGGAGGAGGCCTCTGGGCACAGCCTCGCTCCGTGTCCTCCAGGAGCACAGCCTGAAAATGACTCGTCTGCTTGATCACTCCCTTCGTGTTACAGATGGGGAAACTGAGGCCCTATGTCTTGTCAGCGAGCGCCATTCTCTCTCATCATGTGACCTGAACGAGGGGATCCAAGAAGCTACACCTAATAATTTTGTTTCTAAAATTTAAAATAATNGCCTGGTGCTGCCCTCACTGGGAGGAGGCCTCTGGGCACAGCCTCGCTCCGTGTCCTCCAGGAGCACAGCCTGAAAATGACTCGTCTGCTTGATCACTCCCTTCGTGTTACAGATGGGGAAACTGAGGCCCTATGTCTTGTCAGCGAGCGCCATTCTCTCTCATCATGTGACCTGAACGAGGGCATCCAAGAAGCTACACCTAATAATTTTGTTTCTAAAATTTAAAAAAATTTTTTTTTCAAAATTTATTTCTGAGAGAGAGAGAGAGAGCGAGAGAGTGTGAGCAGGGGAGGGTCAGAGAGAGAGAGGGAGACACAGAATCCGAAACAGGCTGGCTGTCAGCACAGAGCCCGACGCGGGCTTCAAACCCACAAACCATGAGATTGTGACTTGAGCTGAAGTTGGACGCTCAACCGACTGAGCCACCCAGTCCCCCCCTAAAATTTTTAACGTATTTTTTTCTATCAAAATTACCTTGGTTTGTTTTGTGAGGTTTCAGCTCACGTGCTCGGAGCGGCCGGCAGATACTGCGCTGGCTCATCCGGTGGGGCTTCCGCTGCCTCTGCCCATGTGAAGGAGGAAGGCAATAGGTGGTTATTATTTTAAGACCCTTTCATTTTCAGAGGTGGGCATCAGGTTCGGATTCCTGATCATCAGGGCAGGAAAACACTGGTTTTCTGTTGGAACGGTAAGACTTGCAGTTTCCAGCTGGGCCTGGCTGGAAGGCCACTGTTGCACACACACCCGGTAAGCAACCACGGCCCCAGAATCGGGGAGACAGAGAATCGGCGGGGGCAGGGGCCAGGAGGCTTGGTGGGGACAAGTCTGACCCCCAGTCGCGGGCGGGAGCTCACACCCCTGAGGGTGTCTCCTCCTGGAGCCCCACAGGGTCCTCGCCGTGAATGTCAGAGAAGCTCTCTGGGGCTCCCAGCAGAAGGGGTCACAGACCACCCTGAGGCAGGACAGGCGCTCTGTTCTTCCCAAGGCCTGCCTCTCGGGGACTGGCTCACCTGAGCCCGACCTTCTGGGGCTTTATCAGAGCCCGACTGCCCTGAAGGAAGGGATGGATGGACTCCAGCCCGCTGCCATCACCCTGTCCCATGGGGGAAACTGACCGAGGAAACTGTGGGGGCCACAGCCGTGAAAAGACACGGAGAAAACTTGAAAGCATATGACAAAGTGAAGGGTGCCGGTCCGAAGAGACTTCATACTGAGTGACTCCCACTATTTCATGCTCTGGAAAAGGCAGAGCGGAATGGTAGAGATGGTAAAAAGTACCAGTGGTTTCCAGAGGTGTGGGATGTAGGGAGGAGGGACGGTGGAGCACCGTCTGGGGGGATCTGGGGGGCAGTGAGGCGGCTCTGTGTGACAGCACAGTGGTGGACACCTGTCCTTATACACTTGTCCAGACCCACAAAGTGTGTGACATCAAGAATGTGTCCTAAAATAAACTCCTCAAAGACAGTTTTATTTTTCAGTAATTTCTATACCCAAGGTAGGGCTCAAACTCATGACCCCAAGATCGAGAGCCACTCACTCTTCTTCCTAATGAATTAGCCAGGCACCTCTTAAAGCAAACTACTGATTTACTTAATAATTATTAACTAATGAAGAGTATTGGCCCATCAGTCGTGATAAACGTGCCACTCTAATGCAAGATATTAATGATAGCGCAAACAGGGGCAGCAGAAGGGTTATATGGGAACTCTCCATTGAATTTTACTGCTCCCAAAGAGAAGTATATTAATTACAACATAAGAAGTTTAAAAAAAAACCCCAAATCCCTCTCACTTAGTTACATCAAATGTGTACGTAAGTGCGACAGCCATTTCTATTACAGACGCTGTAATGAAGGTAAAATACGTGAGCCTATCATAGGGGATTCAAAATAAGGACACTTTTGTAGAAGGAAACATCTTCCAAACACATGCTCGTGTTATGTGACACGGGAGATAATTCTCAAAGCAATCTTTATAAAAAGAGCCATTCATTCTGCTTAAGATGAGGCCTGTTATTTCTGTATCCTGGACACTGAGTCCTCCTGAAAGTGATAGTTTTGAAATTAGGCATTTATTTGGATATATTATGTAACACTAATTATCTTGACTGCTGGTAGCTGACACTGGCCATCCAGGAAGAGCGTTTCCCACGGACTCCTGAACTGGCAGCGTTCATCGATTTCTCGCAGCTCAATTTCATGTAAAAGTAGTTCTGACTACCAGAGCCTTCAGTTAGCTAACAGTCATTTTCAGTACTTAACAGCTGGAAACTAGAGACAATGGCAAGAAAACAAATTGGTGTCTGGGATTTATTGGAATTCACGATGTCTTACAGAGAAGTTCACGTGGTCAAATCCATGTCGGCAAGAGCAAATCTCAACCTTGGTTACTTACGACGGCGTTAAATAAAGAACGGATGTTAAAGCCTTCATGTAAGATGAGATTCAGAATGTTGGGCGGGTGGGGTTGGGCTGTCTGTGTCTTTTTAGGCTCCACTGCTGAGTGACAGTGTAGCCACGTGTGAGGGCCACTGTTCCACATCACCTAAGGAGGGCAATTTGCTTCTGAACAGCAACTGTAAGTCACATATTTATCAAATTGGAAAGGAAAGCATTCTTACTAGAAGTTTTAGTCTACTGAGCCAGGAAGGTAGACTCGCACTGCTGGAATCATTTTCAGTTTTGCAATTTTGGAAAATCAAAATGGAGCTGGTCTCTTACCTTGATTAAATAGAATTGAAGCATGCTAGGATAACTATTACAAAAGTGCTCTGGTCAATTAAGCTTTGTAGGGTTCACCATGTCCCTGAAATGGAGTCTTATTTGAGAGTCACGGTCTGAGCTCCAGAGCCTTCAGGAGTCCCTCACTCTAACATCAGTGGGAGTGGTGGCCGTAGCCCCTGGGTGCTGCCAGGGCAGGGGAATGGTTTTCTCTTCACACGTATGTGGTTAGCAAATCCCAAGTGCTGGATTCCCTCGCCATCCCTGGATACGTGACACGGACCAGCCTTAACTGTGGGGCTCCTCTCCAAGGCATGTTTGGTAGTTACATCAAGGGACGACTTCGGTCGCCCGTGGTAAGGAGAGAGGTGTGCTGTGAAGGTACCCAGTGTCCAAAGGCCAAGGCAGAGTAGGGTATGTGCTGGGAAACATGCACTTAAATGACTGATAGAGAAGAAGAACATACCGTGTACTGAAATTGTCTATTAAGAAAGGTCCCGAGGACAGAGGGTGTCATCAGGTTTACTCCTGGGACATAAATAGTTAAGGTGAAATGTTTTGGCTCCGAGCTGGTCATTTGAACCTCCTTCTACTTGTCTGTATGTTCAAACGCATCTGAGCCTTTCTCCTTATGGAAAGGTTCATGAAGTGACAGTCACAATCCAGGCTCGGCATGACGCCCCAGAGGGTCCAGAGAAGCGGCATTCTAAAAATGGCAGTGAGGAAAAACAATGAATCCACATCTCTATAAAAGCCAAATGCTCCCAACCAATGCTATTATATATTACCACTTCTACAGTTTGTGAGCCGTCCCCCTAGGATTTGATTCCAGCTGCATCAGGGTGTGGATATTAAGCACCTTACTCTACACTTTCCCCAAAACTTAAAATAGAGCTGTCATGACTCACACATCTAATAGGATACTAATTTTAATGCTCAAATAACACCAAGTATTCAACTCCCAAGTAGTTTGTTTCACACTTATGTTATGGTTTTACCTTTACCTGCTCTGTATTTAAATGTTTCTTCATACAAATGGAAAAAAATGTCTGAAAGAGAACTTTCCACTCTCACCATATTTAACAAAAACTCAAATCTTCAACTTTAAAGAAATGATTTCTGTAAACTTTGCTCCAGGCTTAATAAGTGTTTACTTTAGGTCAATAAAATTTTGGGAGTTTTTTTCCCTCTAATTTGTTTGGTTTTGTTTTTCCTTGCAAGTTATCAATCCAAACGTTCTCTAGGAAAACAAAATAAAAATGGTATTCTGCCGTCCGGCTGGAGACATTGCATTGCTCGATGATTCTGCACAGCCTCAACGATCAGAGCTGGTAAACACAAGTCGCATCAAAACTCTGCACCGTACGTGTGCACGT
Source organism: Crocuta crocuta (assembly GCF_008692635.1). Taxonomy (NCBI): domain Eukaryota; kingdom Metazoa; phylum Chordata; class Mammalia; order Carnivora; family Hyaenidae; genus Crocuta; species Crocuta crocuta. The sequence goes on along the minus strand of NW_027529424.1, from coordinate 12,702,299 downwards.
GTGTTAGTGCAGGTGTGTGCACGTGTGCTGCCTGGCTCCCCTCGTGTGCGTGACGAGTGTACGAGTGGCAGCCAAGCCTTCCTTGGGTTCTCGCATCATCGGTGTCTCTTGAAATGAATCAAAAGGTAAGTTGGCAGAAGTCACGCTCTTTTACCAAAGATAAATAATGTTGCTGATATTTTAAGCGTCTCTCCTGGTTCCCGAGGCTGAGCGCTGCTCACCCCGGCTCGTCTCACTGCTAAACACCAACCGCAGGGTAGAGATGATTTTCTCTTCCGCGTCAAATCATGGCCAGCACTGACGCTGTTTAACATTTCATCAAGGGAGCGAGAGAAGAGAGATTCCCTCTCTGAGGCAGAGGGAAAGGCTGCACAGCCACGGTTGACCTCGGGCGAGCATAGGGCCTGGGTTGGGGAGCACGGACAATTATGGTGCTACTGTGCTTCGCAGAACACGGGGTCATGGCAATGGGATCGTTATGCTGCAGGAGCAGATAATTCAAGCCCTGTTTGCTTGTGCTGAGCTGCAGCACGGCCGGGTCACACGGGGCTCCTCTGGGCGCCGCAGGCTGGGATGAGAAGGAGCGGACACACAGAGCGGACCCCTGTCGGTGTGGGGGGCTGCACAGGGGTCACGATGACCCTCAGCATTCATATATCTCCTCATTCGCCGGCGGGGGAGAGGAATCCGCCTTTTATCTCCGAAACACAGATTTTACTGAAGCCCTGCGGAGGCAACGGAGAGGCCAGAATCCTTCTGATCTCTGCCTGTTTGCTCCCTTCCCCTGATGTCACATGTCCTTCTGCGGGCCAAGCCAGCGTGCAGGGAGTTAATTACCTCTTCCCCGTCCAGAAGTGCCCCCTGCTCACGGCCAGCACGGGACTTGAGGACGCCGTGGCCTCCGGGTTTGAAGGAAGAGGGACACAACACAATAGAACAAACACGGCCTCAAGCAGGCGGGCAAAACAAAGGAAGAAGCCAGAGCAAGGACCGGGCTTCCGATCCGGACGCACTGCTCCAGGCCTAGGGTTAATTGTAATGTGTGTGCAACACGCTGGTGGTTTAACCCGCGCGTGGTAAATCACGAGCTCTCCTCGCTGAACGCACCCTTCCCCCCGTTTGTCCTTGAGAAACGCCAGGGGTTTTCACGGAGCACCTCCCTGTCCCCAAGTAGCTCACCTCCCACTTTGCTGCAGACGGAAGGCAGGCACTTCTGCGTCCTAGTGCTCACGACCCTCCGTCCTAAGTCCCGAAGGACGCCTAGCTCCCCTTGTTGGGCTCTGAGAAGGAGACAGACTGGCGATTTTCAAACAGCCACACTTTTCAGGTTAGTGAAACTTGTCATAACATCTGTTTTCCGCCATCCAACTCTCTCCATCTCTCTTTCTTTTCTCTCTCCCTCCCTCTCTCTCTCTCTCCTCCCCCCACGTCTGTCTCTCTCTCTCTCTCCCTCTCTCTCTCTTCTGTCCTCCTCCTTCTTCTCTCTCTTTCTAGCACACACACCCAGGGGCGCAGGGGCGCGCGCGCGCACACACACACACACACACACACACACACACACACACCCCCCAGCATCTTCACCACAAAGGGAGCTCCCAAGTGGCGAGTGGCGTGGAGCCAGCCCCGAGCAGCCACAGGGGGTCACTGCCGAGCAGCCCAGGTCAGCGGGAAGCTCTCAGCCTTTCTGTCCCCACAAAGGCAACCTCCATGTCTTCTGAAATACTGCTGCTTTGGCTTAGAATGATCTTATACAGAACAGCTTTCTTTTTTTTTCTCTCTTAAATGAAGCGAGGATATGGAGAGGGGATGTATTCACGAGGATTTAATAAACGGGAACAAGATTCACAGTTAAAACAGCTGTCCTGGTGGCTAGATGCCCAGATGCTGAGATCCCAGGAGAAAGTGGAGAAAAAGTGCCAAAGAACTTGGCCTTAGACTAAAAAAAGAAGTAGTTGTGGTATTCGCCAAGGGACTCATTAAGAAAAAGAAAAGTCCACCCAATCCAATGGAAGTAATGCCACAATGTTTAGTGAATATGTCTGAAAAGCATTGTGGCTGGTCTAGTCAAATTTGACAAGCGAAATCTAAAACCCAAGGTGTGAGAGAAAATTGTGTCTTATTTCATTCTTGGGTATAATCTACTGAATCAAAAAGAGTGAGTAGAGATCACCAATATGATAGGTATGTCTAATGTGGGGTAACCAAATTCCTGAAGAATTAACACACACACACACATTCATAGTAATAATTACAGTTTAAAATAAAAGAGAAAGGAGACATTCACCTTGGGCTAGAAAGGCGGAATAAGTTTCTGAGAGTTTTTGGAGATCAGTAATGAGTTGTCAGTCATGTAAATCTGGCTTAGGCAAGGACTGAGGGATGACCAGTCAAGAAATGTCCAAGTACCTGCTACAGATAAGACCCAGGCATGGTGTTTCGAGGGGAGTACGTGCTTTAGACTCGCTCAGCCAGAAGCCACACGGCCTGGATGTGAAAAGTTTACTAACTCATAACTCACAATAACCTGAGAGTATGCTCCAATAGTTTTGGTATAAACAAGAGGAGTCAGGAATTTAAAACACACACGACTGGGGCAACCCGAGAATTCTTCACGCAGGGGGTGAGTTTCCATTAATCCAGTAAACGTTGTAGAGCATATAATAACCTTGCTCAGAAAGGTGGCTTTACTTGATGTTGTAGATTTCTGTGTTTGGAGACGGAGAGATCTATCAGGCAGAAAGGGCCAGGGATAGGAATGGACTTGCTTTTTTGCAGGGACTCCGAGGAAGTCACTCTGCTTGCACAGGATGCAAGAGATAGGAGATAAGGCTGGATGGCTCCGGAACAAGTGATTGTATGGTTTTTAATAGAAGGATAAAGATTTCGGATTTTAGTTTGTGCAGAAGCCCCTGAAAATGTTTTAGGAGAATGGCTGCCTGTTATGATCTTAAAGATGCCCCTCGGCCTCGGAGTTCTCTGATATCCCTCTCATGTTAAGGAAATTTCTTTATGCACCCTCCGTCTTCTTTGCCCTAACTAACACGTGCTCTGAGCGGGAGGTTCCAGAATCGGCGCTGAGCTGGAGCGCGGTCGGGCCCGAGCTAGTCAGCACCGTGTGGCCGTCCTCTGCCGGGCTGTGCTGCTGCAGCAGACAGTCCTGAGTCCAGTTTCCCAAACGGAAGGCTCGCTGTCCGTCACCGGCTATGTGACTCTTCCCCAGAGGGTCTTCCTCATTCTCAAATGTCCTCCCCAGGACATGGCTGTGCTCATGGTCGAAGAAAAAGGATGTGGACAGAGCCACGAGAGGGCTTTCAAAAGCTCTGTGCCGATGTGCACACATCGCTTCCAGCCACCCCTCAACGGCCAGAGCAAGTAACACAGCCAAGCCCTCAGTCAAAAACGGGAGAAACATGGCCTTGTTACGGGACACGCAGAAGATGACGGGAGGAGGGACACACAGCCATGTTCCTGGACAGAAGGAGTGCTACATGGACGGACACATCAAAGCGGATTAGAATCTTCTCTCAGATTTTTCTTTCTCTCCTTTTCTTTCCCTGGTGTGGACAGCGGGGGAGATTCTAGGGAAGGAAGGGCCTCTTGCTGATGGGAAACTGGGGAGACATGGAGTCAGAGCCATCAGCCAGGTACCGTGTCTGGCTGGGTCATGGTGTGTGAGAATCTCGAACATGACTGCCTTCAAAATGGGACCATGTACTCTCCGGGTGGCCATAAGTCAAGGCCACCCTTTATGATTTCCTTGTGAGCCCTTTTTTCCCTGCTTCATTCAAAGATACTAGGAAATACTCTGAGTTTGCTGCTCAGTAAAATCTGAATTTTCAGAAGAAAATAGGTAGAAGTCTATAATTTAATGGTCTTAATGACATTACGGTGTTGGAATTCACAGTCCCATGCAACGCTAAATATGGTCTGAAAGGGAAAGTTATGGTATGTCTCCTAATACCAGGATAATGCTGATGGTGGCATATAATATCTATCAAATCAATCTGTCTGATTTTTTAATGGCCGTTTCATGGCTGTATTGGTGAATAATCATATCTAGAAAAAGACAAGAATTTTGTGCCGACGTAGTTTTGAATTTTATTAAGGTCTAAAATAGCCGATAATTCTACCGTAGCCATACGTTTTCATTACTGCTAATTTGATTCAATGTGAACAGCTCAATAATCTAGAAAGGAAGTTTTTATCTTTTTAGAAGCTATAGGAATTGTTTATTGATAAACATACAGACAGTATTATGAGATGTTGGTGCATTTTGCTATTAAACATTGACCAAAACATTAGTCTTATGAAAACTGTACAAACCGCATAGTGATCCCTGTGGATCCATATAGGTCCTTGTCACATAATCTATAGGTAAGTTTTAGATCTTATCCACATTTCAAAGTGTTATGAAAAACCAAAATAAGTATTTCATGGAAAACATAGTGTCTTTTTTGTTTGTTTGTTTTTCCTGACTTGGGTGAATAATGCAATATGATTATGGAAATGCTGAATGGATTATCTCTAAACTTGGATGCAGGAATATGTTTTGCAAAATGTTAAGCATATCTTGCAGGAATTTTACCCCATAATCTTCTCTTACGAAAAATCAGTATTAAGTTTATCAGGTGTGTGGGGTTTTTTTGTTTGTTTTGTTTTTAGTGGACACACAAGGTCATGAGAGAGATGATATAAGGTTATTTCCTTTACAAGATCTTTAATCTTTGACATGTTGCTCAGGTAGAAGGGATTTCAGGAGCAGGTGCCTGTCTCTTCATCACCTGAGGTCAGAGGAACAGAAAGAAGAGAATATGACAAGTCAGACCCTCGAGAAGCTCTTCTCTCTGACGAAGGCAGGCATTTTAAAGAGCTACATGAACTTTTAGGTCAATAATTTGCAAACCCTATCCTGAACTTGGAAGGGTCAGGTGATTTTCCAGTGCCCCAAGTGCCCATCGATTTCCCCAACAGTGAGAGCTGTACCATGTGCATAGAAAGGCTCTCCGCTGATTAGAGCTACTCTCCAGGTTTGAAATTAATTATCACCAGAGACACCATGTCTCTAACAGTTGTTATGTAAGGAGCTGGGAGGACTCCGGTCAAAGAAAAGGAAATCCAAACACACACACACACACACACACACACACACACACACACACAGAAATTCACAATTTATACAGGGAATAGCTTCTGAAACAAACATAATTTTGTGTTTAAAGCCAAGAAAAGTTTAAACAAGTCAAGTAGCTTAAAACATGATTTTTCTAGAATGAAATTAGTATTTGAAAGAATGATTCAGTGGTGCATAAAATTAATGCTACCTGTTATCTTGGGGAAGGGCCAGCAAGGACTGNGGGAGGGAAGGGGAGGAGGGGGAGGAGGAAGGGGAAGGGGAGGAGGAGGGAGAGGAAAGGAAGGGGAGGAGGGAGGGGAAGAGAAGATGAAGAGGAGGAGAAAGGGGAGGCCAGGAGCCTCGGCCCCGGGCCGCTTCCCACGGGCGGTGCCGCGGAGAACACTCCCCTCCATCACAGTGGACGCCCAGGTGAGACGGTTTCCTGACTTCAGGAGGGGAGCCAAGAGCCACCTCCCTCCTCCGCCTGCCCCCCCCCCCCCCCACCCCCCC
>NW_027529424.1:12680754-12696623 GCF_008692635.1 Crocuta crocuta | reverse complement strand
GATTCCTCTGTTCCAAGAAAGGACGACCTGACCCTCACCCCTAAACAGACCAACAAAGGCAGCCTCATGCCTGTCAGGCTTAAACGCCCAGAAAACCCCCTGAATTCATTGCATTCTGTATCATTAACCTCAAGGTCGGAAGAGGGCAGCTCGTGTAAAAGCTGATGCCCAAAACATTAAATTAGACCAGAAAATGGACCGGATACCGCAAGAAAAACTTACACTTACACCAACAGTAAGCCCCCAAACCTTAGAGCTTTAAAAATATCCAGGACCTCACTTATTTGGAAATCACCTCACGTATGTGCGTGTACGTATGTATTCACATACACACAGGTATGTGCAGGAGTGTCTATATACATCTGTACACACTTACCTCCAATGCTTATAGAAGGACACTTTCCGAAGTTCATTTTCTGCACTGAGAACACTCTTTTGTTACTGATCTTGCTGTCTGTTCTTCTATCGGTTTGTTTTTTTGTCAGACAACAGCCTAAGTTACAAATGTTTGCAAAAGTCCAATAAATCAATGCACGTGTGACGTCCCCAAGTCCTAAAATCGCCAGTTCTTTGTACAAAAACGGAATCCCACTGGCTGACCTCAGCCCGTTGCAAGTTGCCATGGAAATGGATTTCCTGTGCTGCTCTGGCATTCAGCCCTGGGCTTCGAGGGGAAGGGTCTGCGTGCACTGGTCACTCCCCGGTCTACGGCACGCCGACCCAGCTTCGGCTCCGGGTGAGACAGCGCACGTGCCCCTGGAGGAGCGGTCTGTCTACACTGAGGGAGCGGTCTGTCTACACTGGCCTCAGAGCGGTGTGTGCTACGCCCCTGTCCTTCGTGGAGGCCGTGCATCACTCCACCTCACAGCAGGTACAGGGAGCTGCAAAGGTGCACCGTGCTTTCTAAGTGGAGGCCCCATATCCCAAACCGGGGCAGGGATGCACTTTCTCTTGGGTACGTGGGCCCCGGAGCCGCACACTTCCCCCTACGGCCTCAGCGGTGCCTTCCAGGGACCTCCTGCCATCTATGGTTGTTGCCCTGATGGGGCCCCAACAAACCTTCCACAATACAGACTGAGAGGCTGACTTTACGGCGATGCAATAGATGGTCAGCAAATTCCCTGCCCAAACTCCATCAGAACTATCCTGGCGAAGCGTGAGATCTGCACCGTCACGGAAGAATTTTTCAGTCAGCAGCGGACATTTAAAAAGCTCTTTAATTCTATGTAAACCCAAGTTAGTTAACATATAGTGTGATAATAGTTTCAGGAGTAGAATTTAGTGACCCATCACTTACACACGACACCCAGTGCTCTTCCCAGCAAATGCCCTCACCCACTAGCCCATCCCCCACCCCACCTCCCCTCCAGCAACCCTCAGTTTGTTCCATTTAAGAGTCTCTTATGGTTTGCCTCCCTCTCTGTTTTTACCTTATCTTTCCTTTCCTTCCCCAATGTTCATCTGTTGTGTTTCTCAAATTCCACATATGAGTTAAATCATATGATATTTGTCTTCCTCTGATGCACTTATTTCTGTTAACTTAATTCCCTCCAGTTCCATCCACGCTGTTGCAAATGGCAGGATTTCATTCTCTTTCATTACCTAGCAGTACTCCCAAGTATGTGTAAACCACATCCTCTTTATCCATCCGTCAGGTGATGGGCATTTGGGCTCTTTCCATACTTTGGCCATTGTCAATAGCGCTGCTATGAACATTGGGGTGCGTGTGCCCCTTCACACGAGCATTTTTGTATCCTTTGGATAAAGACCTAGGAGTGTATTTTTTGAGGAACCTGCACGCTGATTTCCAGAGCGGCTGCACCAGTTTACATTCCCACCAACAGTGCGAGAGGGCTCCCATTTCTCTGCATCCTCGCCAACATCTGTTGTTGCCTGCGTTGTTAATTTTAGCCACTCTGACAGGTGTGAGGTGGTGTCTCAGCGCGGCTTTGATTTGTATCTCCCTGATGATGAGTGATGTTCAGCATCTTCTCATGTGTCTGTTGGCCATCTGGACGTCTTCTTTGGGAAAGTCTCTATTCACGTCCTCTGCCCATTTCTTCCCTGGATTATGTTTTCTTGGGTGTTGAATTTGGTAAGCTCTTTATAGATTTTGGATACTAACCCTTTATCCAATGTGTCATTTGCAAATACTCTCTTCTGTTTAGTAGGTTATCTTGTAGGTTTGCTGATTGCTTCCTTGGCTGTGCAGAAGCCTTTGATCCTGATGAGGTCCCAGTAGTTCATTGATTGCTTCCATTTCTCTTGCCTCTGGAGACACGTCCAGTATGAAGTTGCTGAGGCCAAGGTCAAAGAGGGTGTTGCCTGTTTTCCCCTGTAGGATTTCGAGGGTGTCCTGTCCCACATTTAGGTCTTTCATCCATTTTGAATTTATGCTTGTGTGTGGGGTAAGCCTGTGGTGCAGGTCCGTTCTCCGCGTCGCTGTCCGGTGTCTCCGGCCCACACCCTGTCCGTCCTTGCCGGGGACACCCTGTCCGTCCTTGCCGGGCACCCTGCTGGCCCCGGGCCAAGCCCTGCCCTTGCTGAGGCTCCTCAGAGAAGCAGGACAGCTGGTCACCCCTCCAGCCTCCTTTACGGCAGAATATGGCCCCACGTCCCAGTGTTGTCCAAGGAGACATAAACACGTTGCAAAAGGGTCCTGCTGAAGAGAGGGCCGCAGGGGAGGGTGTCCACGCTGCGCCCACAGCGTCGGCCTCGCCTCAGTGCGACGAACCCCGGCAGCGAGACTTTGTGAGTCACAGGGACAGAAGGGCAGTGGGACGGGGAGCCGGGACGGTGGGGGGCGGGAGAAGGCAGGGATTCGGTGACGATCCGCGCTCTGACCCCAGTGCCTCTGCCCCACGCTGTGGGTGGCGGCCGTGACACCAGCTGCCTGGAGATGCCGGGCAGGGCGAGGGACCCTGTGATGGTCCGAGTGCTGGGCGGCCCACATCGTCCCCATCCACCTGTCCTCTGTTCAACAGCATGTCGCCCAGAAACCTCGCGGCTTAAAGCACACACAGCAGCGATGTCACCCCCGGGGCTCAGGGCGACGGTCCAGAAGCAGCCAGGTGGCTCTGCCTCAGGGTCGGGCCGCTGGGGGGACTTGACTTTCTCATTTGTGAACTCCTCTGTACGCTGCCCTCGCCCACGGCGGGTGACGGGGAGAAAGGGGGAGACGAAGAGAGACACTGAGAGAGAAAGAGAAGGGGAGAGAGAGGGAAGGGAGAAGACGTGAGAGAGAGAGGGATGTGATGTGACCCCCAGGGTGACCTCTCTGACTCCTGGGGTCTGCTGCCGGCACTCTTGCCACAGTGGGTGCAGGCGTGGGTGCCAGGAGCCAGGCGCCTTTGGGGACCCTCGTGGGGGCTGCCTGGCACAGTCCCCAGAGGGACTCCGTTGCTGATTAAGATCAACTTGCTGGAAGCAGTAAGAAACGCAAGGTAAAGGGACCCGAGACTCCAGGAGCCTCACAGGCCGCAGACGGGAGCCGCCCACCAAGGTCCAAACTGCCGGTGGGCACGGGACAGTCAAGGCCTCCGGCAACTTCCTTAGGGTCTCTAACCTTGATGTTTTCACCTGTACGAAGGGAAGGTCCACTGCAGGAAGCTGAGGGAGTCACCAGGGGAAGCGTCCAGCCTGCCGAGCTCTGAGTGTCGCGCGTCGGGCGTCGGCGCTGAGGCTGCTTTGTTCGGAGGGCCCGCTGACTGAGAATAGGTCGATTTGACGGTGGGCTGAGCTATCGACCTAGGAAAGCTCCAGAAAAGGTTACAGGATAAGATGATCTTCCCAGCTTCTCCAACAGCTTTGTCATTAACAGGAATTGTATAGACGAAGTTTAGCCCCGAAAGAGCATTTAAAATACCATCCTGTTTCCTAAAACTATGGCTTCGGGCTACGATTACGTAAATTGTCCGCTGTGTGAGGGCTCTGGAAGGGGGGGGCCAGATCTCCCCACCGTCAGGAGGGCGTTTGTTATTCAAGACATTGTAATTCGATGAAACACTGGTCTCCTGAAGGCCAAGGACCACTCAGAGCCTTCAGATTTTAAAGTATCAGTTGCTGGGGTGCTAGGGTGGCTCAGTCGGTCAAACGATTTTGACTCAGGTCATGATCTTATACTTTGTGGGTTCAAGCCCTGCACTGGGCTCTGTGCTGACAGCTTGGAGCCTGGAGCTGCTGTGTCTCCTGCTGTGTCCCCTCCCCTGCTCATGCTCTGTCTCTTTCTCTCTGAAATAGACGTTAAAAAATCTTTTTTTTTTTTTTAAATATTTTTATTTATTTCTAGGAGAGAGAGAGAGAGAGACAGCGTGAGCAGGAGAGGGTCAGAGAGAGAGGGAGATACAGACTCTGAAATAGGCTCCAGGCTCTGAGCTGGCAGTCAGCACAGAGCCCGAAGCGGGGCTCGAACCCACAAACCGCGCGATCATGACCTAAGCGAAAGTCGGACGCTTAACCGACTAAGCCACCCAGGCGCCCAAAAAATCTTTTTTTTAAGATGAAATGTCAATTGCTTATAAGCATTCAAGGTGCAATTTTATGACAATTCTTACTGGTTAACTCTGTGTGTGTATGTGTGTGTGTGTGTGTGTGTGTGTGTGAGAAAGAGAGAGAGAGAGAGAGAGAGAGGAGGGAGAGAGGAGGGAGAGAGGGGGAGGGATAGGGAATTTTAATTGAGGGCAGTAATATTATGTAATCTTCTTTTTTATCAAGTGAGTTTTCAAAATATATTTAAAATTCTCACCTCTCCACTTCCTTTGTGACATATTTGGTTTTGTGCTAAACTGAATTCAGAAGATGCTATTAATGAAGATGGCTTAATGCCTATGCGTTATTATAATGGATCCCTTTGTACTTCCGTCTCTCCTCGTGTCATAGACTAAGTCATTAATCAATGGGAGCTGAAAAATAATTGTCTGGTTCTTAACAATCGCCTATTGTGGAAACATTTGGAATTTTAAGATAAAGATGTACAGGCTGTTCTGGAAAATGGTTTAAGATTACCCTTCATGGGATTGTGGACATATTGTTGGAGACGCCAAGCTGCCGACCTGGTTTTAATGCGTTTCTGAGTCCCGTTGTTCTATTGCCTATTCAGATTGTGCTGGAAAAGTTGACTTCATTAATGTCAGGAAATAATGATTCTGGTTGTTGTTTTTTTTTTTTATTGAGCAGGAACAATTATTAAATGCAGAAATATCACAGATTCTATAGCATTTTAAAGTAGGAATGCAGCATGCTAGGAGTTGTGAGGGTGACTTTCGTTATTCAACATTTTTGTACACCGCACCCCCATCCTAGACATCCGCTGTAAATAAGCATCCCGTATCTCTGAGTGATTACTATTCAGCAAGAAATATATGACTACACCATGCTGTTTTAGTAGCTCAAAATTAGATGCCTTTCTCATTGAAAATGCTATAATTTGAAATGTCAATAAATACATTTCATGCCATCTCATACTATAACAGATTACCACTTAAATCTGTCAAGATTGAAGCCTAACTCAAAGCCTGAAAGAAATGTGAATTCTAAATTGGGGGAGAATGTGTGCCTGACTTTTTAATGTAGCTCACCTTTATGCAAATACCTGCATCACTGCATATTTATTTGATTATAACTCTGACTCTACCCAGACAGAATGTTCCCACGGACAGTCTTCGGCCACTTTATTCTTGGTATACCGGTAACCTGTTACACACTTTGGTGAATAATTATCCAGTGGCTTTGTTTGACGAGTGCCTGTAAGAGACACTATTTCTTAACCAGAGAAGAAATAACTGTGTTCCTCTGCGTCCCTGTTCTCCAGAGGGACTGTCGGTAAACAGCCTCTCTTGTCTTGTCCCCAACCACACACCCCAGATAAGGAGGCCTCTCGTCTCTCTGATGGGTATCCAACGAGTCTTCACAGCATGTTCATGTGGGAGGGACAGCTGGCATCAGTAGGTCCCCTCCATCACTTTAAAGTCTAGAAGGCAGAGGCCCACAGAAGACACCTGGTTATTTCAATGGGAAGATTTGTCTGTTGGGTAGCTCCATTGGGCAAAGCACCATGCACGTGTTATCCCATCTAAGGATATGTGTCATCACAGCTCTGTGGGGAAGGTCAGGTGGCCAGAGTCACGGAGCTGGAGTCTGAAGCCACTCTGTCCGATCCATAGGCTGAGTCCTCCATCAGGCTGGCTTCCCTTGTTAGGCGCAGGCTACTTACGGGCAGAGTGCTTGGCGGTACGAGACAGAGACCTTGGCCCCTGGAATCCAAGTTATACCCAGTGCACCAGATGGCCAAGTGGCCTCACAGCCGCTCTCTGAATCCAGGGCACGTGGCAGCCAACTACGTCCGTACTTGAAGGAATGATTAAGCTTGAAGGGAAAAATACACGATACGACACACTATGTATTCATACACATACATGTTATCAGACCTGTGTGTGCATGCCGGCTATTGCAACAAGCAGCAGGTGTGAGGCCATGAAGCAGAAATCACTCGCATTGTTTTATTTCTCACTTCCTCTTTCAAAAATGTTATGGTCTGAATGTTTGTGACCTCCCAAAAATGCTGTGTTTCAACCTAACCTCCAAAGATATGGAGATGCCAGAACTAGAACAAATGGTCCTAAAGTTTGTATGGGACCACAAAAGAGCCCAAACGGCCAAAGCAGTCTCAAAAAAGAAGAACTAAAGTAGAGGGATTGTAGTCTCAGGTTTCAAGCTGTGTTACAAAGCTGTGGTCGTCAAGACAGCGTGGTGCTGGCACAAAAATAGACACATAGATCAATGGAACAGAATAGAGACCCCAGAAATAAATCCATGATTACATATTCAATAAATCTATGATAAATGAGGCGAAAATATGAAAATGAGGAAAAGACGGTCTCTTCTGTGAATGGAAGAAATGGACAGCAACAGGGAGAAGAATGAAACTGGACCACTTTCTTACACCTTGTGTAAAAATAAACTCAACATGGATTACACACCTAAAACCGTAAAAATCCTAGAGGAGAGCACAGGTAGTAACATCTTTGACATCAACCAAAGCAACTTCTTAATAGTCATGTCTCCTGAGGCAAGGGAAACAAAAGCAAAAATAAACTATTGGGACTTCATCAAAATAAAAAAGCTTCTGTACAGCAGAGAAAACAATCAACAAAACAGACAACCTATGGAATGGGAGAAGATATTTGCAAATGACATATCTGATAAAGGGTGACTATCCAAAATATATTTAAAAAACTTGTACAACTCAACACCGAAAACAAAAACCAAAAGACAAAACAAAACAAAAACAAATGAACTACAAAAATGGGCAGAAGGCATGAACAGACATTTCTCCAAAGAAGACATACAGATGGCCAACAGTCACACGGAAAGATGCTCAATATCGTCTTCTTCAGGGAAATGTAAATCAAAACCACCGTGAAGGGTTCTCAGGTGGACCAGTCAGTTAAGCATCTGGCTTTGACTCAGGTCATGATCTCACAGTTCGTGAGTTCAAGCCCCATGGCAGGCTTTGTGCTGCCAGCTCGGGGCCTGGAGTCTTCTTCCGATTCTGTCTCCCTCTGTCTTGCTGCCCCACCTCTGCTTGCACTCTGTCTCTCCTTCTCTCAAAAATAAATAAACATTAAAAAAATTTCAAAACCACAATGAGATACCACCTCACACCTGTCAGAATGGCTAAAATAAAAAACACAAGAAACAACAGGTGTTGGCGAGGATGTGGAGAAGGAGAGCTCTCTTGCGCTATTGAAGGGAATGGAAACTGGTGTAGCTACTGTGGAAACAGTATGGAGGTTCCTCAAAAGTTAAAAATAGAACTACCTTATGATCCAGTAATGCCACTCCTGGGTAAATTCCCAAAGAATACAAAAACACTGATTTGAAAAGATACATGCACCTCAATGTTTACCGCAAGCATTATTTACAATAACTAAGACACGGAAGCGGCCCAAGTGTCCATCAACTGATGAATGGATAAAGATGGTGTGTATATACACAATGGAATATCACCCATAAAAAGGAATGAAATCTTGCCATTTGCAATGATGTGGGTGGAGCTAGAGCGTATTATGCTAAGTGAAGTAAGCAGTCCGAGAAGGACAAATACCGCATGATTTCACTCTTATGTAGGATTTAAGAAACAAATGAACAAAGAAACATAAAGAGACAAGTGAAACACAGACTCTTAACTCTAGAGAAGACACTGATGGTCACCAGAGGGGTGGTGGGTGGAGAGTGGGGGAAATAGGCGACGGGGATGAAGAGTGCACTTATCATGATGGGCACGGAGTAACGTATACAACTGTTGAATCATTATGCTGTTCACCTGAAGCTATTATAACACCGCATTTTAATCATACATTGATTAAAAAACCTCTCGTAACCAAAGGTCATAAAATAACAAATGTGCACTGACTCTGGGTTAAGGAAGTAAGATGTTCTTGCCAAAAATGAAAGTGCAGGAATTCTAGGCCTGACTCTTTCAAGGGGATGAGCAGCAGTTTACTCCAGACGGTTTCGAACTGAACGCAAAATGGCGTTGAAAGGTGGTCCCCGTGGATACCCATGATGTTGTGCCCAGAGAAAACCCTGACTTCTGTAGATCTTGAAGTTTTCATGTGCACATGAGTGAGACCTAGTTCCCAGGCTACATAGAAATACCTGTCCCAGGTAAAGGGATTTAAAAATCTTCAGCTTAATGATTAATAAGAAGGGAACCAGAGAGTATTTAATGTATTTTTTGTTAAAAATTCTTCCAGGTGTATTCATGTCAAAATCATATTGATCACGGCGTAATTACTCATTTGCCTCAAGGTCTTGGAAACAGGCCGTGTTTGTGTGATCACAGTGGCCCAAACTCCGTAGAACTTAGAGCCAACAGGTACTCGGCGCAGGCACGTTCTGCCCACAAACAGTGACATTTCGAAGGCTGTGTGTAGCGGGGACCGCTAGCTGCACTGGCGTCTGACTTAACGGCCCGAGATGGGGCAGTTTTGCGTGCCGACTGGTGAGAAGTGTTTGCCGGAGGCTTCCACTGCGCTACTTCACACAAGAATCGGGCTGCCATTTCAGAGGGAGGTCCCAGGACAGAGGCGACACCCTTGTGCTCCGTAATCTCCTCTCATTTGGGGATGATTTGGAACCGTAGAATGAAAGCTATCCTCAAAATCAAATGGGCAAATACAAAAAGCAAATGAACGATGGAGGAAGGCAGACGTGAGACCCTTTCGCAGCTCACAGGTCCTGAGTGTGGGACTTTAGGACCTTCTCTGAACACAAAGGGGGGCCTGCTGTTTGTGTATTTTAGTGTGGTGAGGACACAAGCTCATTCAAATTGTGCTTAGAAGGAAAACTCTACTCAGGTCTTGGGATGATGATCTTTTTCCTTCTGTTCCTTTGCTGGGCAGGGACCTTCCCAAAATGGAAAATCCCCTTAGGCTTCTGTGAAATTTTAAATAGAAACATAAAAATGTATAGTAATAATAATGATGCAAATCTAATAATTTTTAGTCTATTTACTGCTGTTTAAGAATTTTATGTGTTTTGTGCTCCTTTCCTAGATGCGTGTCATAAATAAAAAGCTTGAAAGTGATTATCGTCCAGCTGGGAATATGTGGAAACATAACTCAGTTTTAGTGTCTAATACGGGACAGAGAACACGTTAAGATCAGTTTATTTTTATGTCCCCCTCTACTTGACTGGCATGTCTAATGTGACTGAAAAATCCATACTCGAGTCATGAAAGAGACAAATGGTTTTGCCGAGAGATATTCTGCTTTTAACAATAAATGTTTCTGGAGAGGGACATTTTGCCTTTAACGATGAATATTTCAGTGGCCCCGTAGCCCGTCTTACAACTGGAAGAAGCTCAGGAAACGCCCCTGCCCACTCCCGCTGGTGGTGGTCCAGTTTCACGTGACTTTACCTGCTGACCCCACTCCCGAAATGAGCGATGCTCCCCATTTATTCTGGGAACTCTTCACTTATTCTGGGCACTTGCCTCGTTGGGGTTTCTTGAAGGTCCTCACCTGGTTTTTCACACGGTCCTTCCTCTGTTCCCTCCTCTGGAATCCCGACAGTTGACGATGGTGGACCGAGGCCAGGGAGGAGATGTCATAGGGCTCTTTGGGAAGGCTCCCCGTTTAGAGAAAACAGCAAAGAGTCCATTGTTGAGAGTCTTCTTGAGAGTCAGTGAGGCTGTGGCTGCTCATGAGATTGACGAAAGCAAAGCACGTGTGGCTGAGGCCACTTGGAGGAAGTGACGTTGATGATTTGTAGCCTGTCCGGAGAAGCGTGGTCAGGTAATCTGGAACATCAGTCCGTCAATAGCAAGTGCTGTGAGCCCTGCTGCCCATCCGATCCGGGGAGAGTGACCCAGCCTCCCCTGCTTCACCCCGACGAGGACTCTAGACTCCTTGACTCTGCTTCCAAGGTGTAGAACCCGCTTGTGGGAGATGCCACCTTCCTCCACATGGCGCCAGAGGCTGGACTAAGATTAATGTTATACATGCACATAGAGCCATTTTTCGTGTGCAGGGTAAGCCTTTCTTAACTCAGGGACTGGCTCCCAGGGGACAGGCCTCCTGCATGGCTCTGGCCGGGGTGCGGAGGAGGGTTTGCCCGGTGATGGGAGCAGAGGTGCCACGGCTGATGGCTCACCAGGCAGGCAGGAAGTCTCAGAGCCGAACACGATGGTCTCTTAGTGCTTCCACGACGTGGGATCTGGTGCTGTTCATGGTCACAACGACAGCACTCAGGCACCTGATGTGACCTGATGTGACCCAGGCTGCCCTACCCAGAGGCCAGCCGCCGCCTGCAGGGCCCGGCCGGCTCAGTGCACAGAGCCTAGCATTTTAGGGGTGCAGGTGGAGGAAGGGGCAGGCAGTGGGGGAAGACAGAGGACTGAGCTGCAAAGAATTCACAATACCTACATGCAGGTGCTTCCTGCTAATGCTCAACGTTGCCCTCTTCTGGGGTCCCCCTGGGTTCAGAAGCCTGGAATTACATCCGCCGCCATGGTGGGGTCTGGATTCCTCCAGCATGGGTGTCTGCCATCCTGTTGGGGGCTGGGATTCTCCGCCCAGGCAGCGAGTGGGCCGTGGATGCCTAGAGACAGCCATGGGTGGTATAGACCACAGCTTTGAAGAATGTTCCAGAGAACCACTGACTAGAGTCAACATTTCCTGTGACCTCTGAATCCTGGAATTACTTCAAGTCATACTTTTCCAGTCCTTCCAAAGGGGATGTAAATCCATAGTTCCTTGAAATACTAGAGGGAGTTTTGTTTTCTTCCTGAATACTGGCCTCGTACTATTGAAAAAGAGGATTCTTTCCCTGTTTACTNGGGTGGCCAAAGGAAGGCCAGAGCAGCCACAAAACGTGCCCATCTTTTCGAGGTGGCGCCTTTGTCCTCTGCGCCTAAGACGGGCCCAGGGTCTTCCTGTAGCTGCATTTTGGATCCTTCTGGATTATGTCCCTAGCACAAGCCCAGGCTTTCCTGTTCCCTCAAAACCCCCGCGCTGCCCGGCAAAGGACTGGGTGTTACGAGAAAATACGGTTTGGAGGCAATAGTGGTAGAACTCTGTCCGGCACTAATCTGCATGACTTAGGCCATTGGTTTTCCCTTCTGCTAAATGATCTCTTCGCGGCTCCTGCCAGGTATAAAGCGGAGAGAGGGTTCCAGCTGCTGAATTCACTGAGTGAGGACGCTGGGCCCTGCCTGTTCCTCAGATCCCACTTTAAAAGGAGTAGTAGCATCACACTGATTCCAGGACACGGAGACTTTATCAAAAATGCCTGTGGACGTGGGAGCACCATCTTGCATCGGCAAGGAGGTCACAGGTCAGGCAGCACAGATTCCCTGTGTTGGGAGAAGTCAGTGCCGCTGGGGGCCGTGGGCTGTCACGGCACAAAGCAGCTGCCATTTCCCTCTGCCGTCCTCTGATTCTTGGAGGGGATGTTGGGAGGGTTCTTCTGCCGTCTGATGCTCAAGATCAAGGGCAGGACAAGGTCACGGCCCCGGAGGAGAGAAGCGTAGCTCAGGTTTGGTCAGTTCACCGCATCGAGCGTTTGGTCCAGATGGTCTGTGGGGCGGTCAGTGCAGCCGACCCTTGGTGAGACACAGCCTGGGCTCGGGGACTCTGTGTGTGGCCTCGTCCCAGGTTCAGACGGGGCCATCCACGACTCCTTTCTAAGTCTTATGAGGTCAACATACAAGTGTGGGGCTGTTTCCCAGGACCCCAGGGCCCAGCTCAAGGTCAACAGTGGTGGCGGGGATTGAGAATGAGACCTCGAATCCGCTTCTGTGAAGCGCAGCTCCGGGGGGAGGTGTGCACATGCTTTGTGCGCAGCTCCCGGGGGAGGTGTGGCCTTGGGGGCCGGTCCTCGAGGCTGAGGCAGGGGTGGGGGTGCACAGCGCTGGAGGGGCTGCGCGGGGGACCACAGTGGAGCATGGGCGCGCTGGTGCAGGAGAGAGTCAGCAGGGCTGTGGCCTCAGGAGGCTTGCGTATCAGTAAGCGCAGTTACCTCCTTGGAAGACGGGGCTGCTGTCTGCCCCTCCAGGTGGGCTCCTCTGGTGGTGGCCACCCTGGGGAGGTGGCTTTTATCAGCCAAGGGCATTCTGAGCGGGTGCAGGGAAGCCCGTGCCAGTGCTCAGAGCCGCGGGCGAGGCTCACGTGCCCAGGTGAGTGCGTCCCGATGGGGCGGCGCATTGTCTCTCTGTGGCAACATGAGGGTGAACTTGTATTATGTTACTTGGGTCTCTCTTCTTTAATTAGTTACTTCCAGCTCGGTGTGGACAGATAAACGTGTGTAAGACACCACAGTGACTGAGTCATTCAACAGAGTTTCTTTCATTATTTCTTAAAAAAAATTTTTTTTAATGTTTATTCATTTTGAGAGACAGAGGAAGACAGAGCATGAGCTGGGATGGGGCAGAGAGAGAGGGAGACACAGACTCTGAAGCAGCTCCAGGCTCTGAGCTGTCAGCACAGAGCCCAGTGTGGGACTTGAACTCACAAACTGTGAGATCATGACCTGAACCGAAGTCGAACGCTTAACTGACTGAGCCCCCCAGGCGCCCCTGCTCCTCCCGTTTCCTAACCGGGACACCCGTGTCCTGGGTGCCCGGAGCACACCTGTCCTTCACACCCAGTGTTCACACCCAGCGTTCACACCCCCAGCACGCCTGCCGCCTCCCTCTCGGTGACCCTTCGTGGATCGTGCAAGGTCGTCACAAAGCTCAGTGCTTCATCACACGTGTGGTCCGTTGCTGCAGGTGTGCGGGTCACCTGTGTCCGTGCTCAGTATCAACACTGAGGGGGGCTATCCCGGCCGCACGCGCACACACCGCCCTCCCGCACACGGCCCTTCGTCGGGTTCCCCGTTGTCTGGTAGACAGTGGTTTCTGCTGAAGCTACAGCTGTATTGGCTGCTTCTGCTCTAATGCGAATTTCCTCATCTCCACGCAGCTCCGTCCTTTTGCTGGCGATGGAGTAAGACACAGAGGCCAGTAAAACATGCCAGGGGTTTTAATCCTCAGCCTCTTAAAATAATGTGCCAAGGACTGAATCTGTGAACTGTAGACATGAAGCAGAAAAATACACATTTTCATTAAGACTAATAACCGTATTTAGCCAATTCAAGTTACCTTGTAAATAATATTGTGATTGCCTATGAATGAGCCCCTAACATAGGCATTGCTCTACTTTTTGTGAGGCGCACACAGTCAAAGTCAAAACAAAAACAAAGAAATGGAAAAACCTACTGGTGACTCCAGAATTATTTTCATCATGAATACAATTCAGAAGTTTTTTCTCGCAAGATCTCATACAATAAAGTATGCATTTTATACTCTAAAAGAGAGGACAGCAAAATCATTCATTTTCTGAGTCCTTTTTCCTTTTCTCTGAATTATGGCTGTCAGAATAAAAGTTTGAAATACGGTCAAATATCAGATAAGACTTTGAACAGCACTGTGTCTACCATATTTAGATATAATTATAATTTTTCAATATTTTATTAACAACAAAGTCATATTATGATAGCAAGACGTATTAGCATATTTATAATTTTACCCTCTGTGACCGGCCGATAACTTGCAGGCTCCCTCATTTGAACAATCTTTTGTTTGAATGTAACTACCTTCCATTGCTAACAACACCATTGACCCCAGTGTCAGGCTACATTATCTACTCGGTAATTTGCACCAATAGTCTCATTGTATTTCATTTAGCAGAATGCTTATCAGGGAAAGACAGGAAGAGAGAGATCCACAGCTCTTTGTAAAATAAATGGAAGTAATAATAATAAAAAGATAGGGCGTCAGAAAGCAGACTCGGAGGCTGTGGACAGGTGACAGAGAAAGCTGATATTTAGTCATCCGATGGCAGAGATAAAATCCAGCGAGAAGTGGCTTTGGGTCGGGAGTGTGAGGGTGACGACTGGGTCTTTATTCTAAATTGTAGCCGTCTCTAGCTTTGGGGTTTGAAACGAAATGGATGCGGTGGCTTAGATCTCCCTCGAGGAGGAGGTGGAATGGAGATGTTGGGGCTGCTTAGGAGGCCTCAGAAGCCTTGAAGGGAAATTCCTCATCTGCATCTGACCCTGGTCCAGGCTCTGTTCTTCTGGCCCCGAGACTTGACTTGGTGGCACTTTACAGCGAATTCGGTTCTCTGTGTGGCAGGATCTTGTTTGGATCCAAATCCTGATGCTGCCTCCATGTCGAGTGTTCTCAGAACAGTTAATGGATCACCCGCTGCCTTTGTTTCCTCATCTGTAAAATGGGGGTACAGGAGGACATTATCACAGGCAAGAGACCGAATATGCAAATGCTCGACAGCCAGAGCACCTGGACGACGGAACGCGACCCATGTTCTGCAGCCGTCAGCCCACGAGGCCAGCCACAGCCTCTTGGGCAAGGAGCCCACATGGTCTGGACTTGACCATTAAGGGGAAGCTTTCCTAATCTTTGCTCCTGCTGACTGCTTAGGACGAACCCGAAAAGCCAAATGCACTCCCCTGAGCAGTCACACGGGACTCCCCTTCTGTAGCTGCCTTCATGCAGGGCACACCCACACCCCTTTCTGGTCCCTGGAAAGCTCTCCATGCCCCGCCTGCCTTTAGGTCTCCGTGATGGTGGCTGCCCCTGCCCCCAGCTTAGGAGGCTCTGAGTGAATCCTGGGCTCACCTGGGTCATTTGTGCCTGGAACATGGTAGGCACTGAGTCCAGGTAGACAGTGTTCTGTGTCTGCAGACGTTTCCAAGATCCTCGTACGCTCCTGCAAGTCGTAACTGCCAGGGTGGGAGTCCATTCAGAAGACGGTAGACTCCCACCATGAAAATATAACGACATGGGAGAGGTGACTGAAAAAGTGGTATTTAAAACCACACATGTTTCTAGCTGATCCTGGACTTGACACTCCGGGCCTAAAATATATTTTTTTTAGAGCAGTATATTGCTAACTACACTTTGGATGGGCTCTTATAAAGACAGTGAGCAAACCTAAGCAACAGGGCTAATTTGAAAGTTGCTAAGGCTCCTTGCGGCAGAGATGCTGGTGGCTTGGGCGGCGCGTGGGGCACGGGGAGTTGACACAAGCTGGCGGCGGGCAAGGGCCACACGCAGGATCACGGGGACCGAGGACGTGGACGTCGGCCAGTGAGAGGTTCCCAGTCTGCGTCACTGTCCGTGGAACTTCACATCGTGTGCTGTGTGACCCTGCCTCCCTCCCTTAATGTTTGCAACGCCTGGCGTGCTTGGCATTTGCACAAAATCGTGTAAAAGAGACTGCGTCCCAGATCAGGATGTCGCTGCCCAGGAAAGAGGGAGGTCAGATGTGAGCGGGACTGACAAATCCCTCAAGGACATTTGG
>NW_027529424.1:12669355-12680486 GCF_008692635.1 Crocuta crocuta | reverse complement strand
CCTTAATCCAATTTTACATAACTCTCAAAGGACAAGGCGATCCCCACTGACATTCAGCTAAATTAAAAAAAAAAAAGATATATATATGTATATAAAACTAGGTCATATATGATCAGCTTTGAAAGTGATACCAAAGCTCACAGTTTTCTGCTGGTTTTTACGTGTGGATATTTAAAGACATCATGGTTTTCAGCTGCTGGGGATTATTATCCGTTACAGTCAAACCACAGAACTCATTGTTGATAGAATTGCTTGTGGGTATTATGTATTGATCAGCACAAAATTATAAATAATCTGAAATATCATAATGAAAATTTTACAAGACTGATAGATGATAGACATAAGATATAAAAACAAAACAAAGCTATGACAATATACACATATATAGGTCTATGTATGGGTGCACAGATACTTAGATGGAATGAATTATTTTGCTGGCAGCATCTTTGATCTCTGATATGTGTTGCAGTACCCTATTGCTCAGACAAAATTTGGCATCTTGTACAGCTTTTATGGAGAGAGAGAGATTTTATTCTGTATTTTTTTCTTCCATGAGTCATGCCTGAGAAAAAGTTGAAATGTAATCCTTCAATGTTACTCTTAATTTTTTGGTCTGACTATACATGGCTGCACTTAGCAGTGGTTTATCTACAAACATTTTTGGCAATAATTTTAGAAAACATCAGTGTCACTAACTGTGCTGTGTGGTCAATAAAAAGTGACAAAGAACCTTAGGAAATAGCACAGCTAAGCTTTCACGTGATTTAGATTCTTTCATTTACTAACTCAGAACCAGTGGAATGGTTATTTGTTTATTTTTGAATCTCTTTTTCCTTGTGAGAACGTATAGTAATAATTTCCTTTCAAGAGATATTTGCATCAAATACTATGATGTGTCCACCTCAGTGGTCAGAACACAGAGGTATTTTAATGAGTGGTAGCAATCTTTATTATTATCATTATACTTGGTAAGAGGGCGTTGACTTTGTTTGTTGGTTTGATACTCACTACTTTACAACCTCTTTTAATGCACCCCTGTTAGAATATCAAGTTAACATGATTGAGTTTTTAGGCTTACGAAGTGAAATCACTTATTTCAAAGAGCTCAGACATTAATATTGCTTGTGTTTGTAATCTGAAAGAGAAGCAAGTAGGGAATCATGGAATATTTCTTCTGGGAAGGACTCTGACTACTTTCTTACGTATAGAGTCTACATTTTTACTGGGCGAGGGATGTGTAAATTCTGAGCCAAGAGATAAAGTTGAGTCCCTTACCACTGTGGCTTTGACTTGGCTATCTTTCTAGCAACCAGACGTTCTAAAACTAAATATCCATCAGTCCATCATGTTCATCCATATTTCTATGTATTTGGCTATATGTGAATCCACCAGTACATCCACCCATCTGTCCATCCATCCATCCATCCATCCACCCATCCATCCACCCCTCCACCCATCCATCCTCCAGCCATATACACATACAGACAGACACATGTTTATTTATTAATTATAACACATAAAAGGCACATGAAATAGAAACATTGAGCTAAATGAAGGTGGAACAATTTTTCCAGGACAGCAAAAGTCATAGTCCTTACCAAAAACAAATATTAAGAAATTTCAAAACCAAGAAACCTGCAGACACACAAGACTCTCATAAAATAAAAAGTCTCCCCTGAAGATGAATTTAAAAATGGAAACCACCCCGGAAAGTGACCTACCCCAAGAGAGACACAAAATTTAAATGGGAAAATCAGCTTTCCAAGGGCCCAAGGTAACGCAACAAGGCTTCAGAGACTCCAAAATAAGTATTCTAGGTGAGCGCAAGGGACGGAGGACCGAGGTTCTGGAGGCTGAAGGTGTGTGTCCTCAGCCCGTGCTGCACGGCGTGGCCAGACCCCTCCCCCTCAAGCCCGGCTCCAGGTGACGTGCCAGAGTCCTGAGCACACTCTGTGCCAGGCGGCCTTAGGCGGTTCTGAGCCCGAGCTGTCTGCACACACGGGCACAGCAGCTTTCGCCCCGGATGACCTCCTGCACCACCTGAACACCTGCTCTCCACACGGCTTCTTCCTCTTCCTTCCCTCCCGAGAGCTCCACTCACCACACCCTCACTTCGCTCGTTCCCATTTTGTCGTTCACTTTTTACTCCTACCATCTGTCTTTTCATTTCATGATGCTTCATGGATACATTCCAAACCTTTCTTCATGTCCTTGTTACTGGTGCCTAGTATCATTCCTCAAACACAGTCACGCCCTGGTCACGGGAATGCAATATTACCCACCAGGGCAGATGGAGAACATGCCTTCGGCAGAATGCATCAACCAACACCTCCTGAGCAGAAGAGAAGGGCTTTGGCCCGTGCACGTCACTGCGGCAGTGTTAGGAGCCCGGAGGTCCTGCAGCCGATAGGTCCCGGGCGCTCGCTCTCTCCTCCAGAACGAGGTCCGGCCCTTCCTTCCCTCTGGCACCCACCCATCCTTCTGATGGAAGGTCTTTGCCCCTTGAAGCTAACTGGTACATTTGTGTAAACTTCCTTGACTTTTTATCACGCTCGTTGCTAAATAGCGAAGAGAAGAAAGCAGTAAACCGAATCTCATGGATCTCTGGCACCGCTGCAACAGTGAGCCAAAGTCTTTCTGTGTCCACGCAACAAGGTGGTTGTCAGCCTCAGGATAGAGACCCACGGTGCAGTTTGCTCTTGGCTTGGTCTGTCAATTGTTTATTTGGTGCCTTGGGTTTTGTCTGCAGTGAGATCAGTAGCGTGACCCAGGGCCACCGGGCCAGCTACCGACCTGGTCTATGAATCTACGTGTTCGAACTCTTGCACCCATAAAGGGATGTTTGAGAGCAATTCCCTTCTAATAGGTCCTAAGCACCCAGGAAACCGATAGCTTGCCTCTGCTCTGTGTTACCATCATGCTGCCCATGTCAGAGCTGAGCTCACAGACAGTGCAGAGTGTGGGGTGCTCCAGAGTCAGCCGAAATGGGGTTCGCTTTTCTCTCCGGCATTCAGCTCCTGGGAAGATCACAGTGGATCTGGCCTGATTAACCGCTTATGAGACGTCGGGAAAATCACCAAATACATTTCTTGTGCAAGATTGCTCTATTTGAAAATGCGCAACCTCCCATTACCATGGAAACCATAAAGATTCTACTGTGAATTACAGTTTGAGATATTTTTTTTACTTGGCTGGTTGTGTGTAATTAACTTTTTTTATATCATATTTTTTGATATGCCAGGAAGGGCTTCCGTGATACCTGCTGTAGTACTAACGAGCCCGTTGCATGTCCTGTTTTGGAAGGTGTGAGCCCTGGAACGGCCTCCTGGAGACCAGGGCTCCTGTTCTAACGCACTGCAGGCTGTCATTAGCTGCAGGACTTTGAAAACCGCACTTTTTCTTGGCCTACGTACGCTCACTCGCACGGGGCTGGGGAAGGCTGTGTTCCATTCATTTAAAAATTATAAACTGTCTACTTAGAATGTGTCATTTGAAGGCTAGATCAACTTTTACCTTTTTCACAAGTCTATTGATTTTAACGTCACCTTTATCTTAAACTATTTTCTGTCTCCAGGTAAGTCTATTTCTAGATTTTCCAACATGCACCATTGTTCTAGAATATATTTTATCCACTGATGCCATGCTGTTTCAATCATGAGGGAATTTGTGGTGTGTTTTATTAAAAATGTTTTCATGTTTGTTTATTTTTGAGAGAGAGCGACAGAGTGTGAGAGGCTCTAGACTCTGAGCTGTCAGCACAGAGCCCAATATGGGACTCAAACCCATGAACTGTGAGATCATGACCTGAGCCGAAGTCAGATGCTTAACCAACCGAGCCACCCAGGAGCCCCTGTGGTGTGTTTTAATATATGAAGGACTCTGGTATTTTTCAGTCTATTTTTGACTAATCCTGCTAAGGTATTCTCCCATATAGTCTTTATATTCCACTTGTTTGCTACAGAAAAACAGACAAACTTTAGTTGGGATTGTTAAATGTGCATATTAACTAAACAAGGATTGTCATCTTTATAATATTGAATTTTCCTATCTAATAATAAGATATCTATTTTCAATTTTTCAATAGTTTGTGTCTTTTAAGAGTGTTTTATAGTTATCCTCATAGAAATTCTGGAAATTTCACGGGCAGCTTGCTCCTAGCTTTGTCTCCCCTCTGCTTCCTTCCTTCCTCCTTCCCTCCCTCCCTTTCTTCCTCCCTCCCTCCTCTCCTTCCCTTCCTTCCATCATACATATACTTTAATCTTTTCCATTATAAATTTAAGTGGTTTCTGTTTGTACATATAAAAGCTGTTAGTTTTGTATGTTCATTTTATAACATGCTGCTGAATAGATTATTTTATTTTTTGGTAGTGGGTTTCCATCACTTCCTCTGGTTTCGCCTGATGTAGACTTATGTCCCCTGGAAGCACAAATGGCTTTATTTCCTTCTTTCCCATGTGTGATTGCATGATTGCATTGTCTGATATCTCCACTACAGTGTTAAAGAAAAGTGAGTGAGGGCATTCTTGTCTTTTCTTGCATTTGGAATGAAACAAAAAAATACCATGATGAGCAATAATCATCTCAGATTAACAATGACAAAACCATAGCCAAAATCTAATTATTGGAAAACATTTTTATATGTGCATATGGATTCTATACATACTCTCTCGTGTCTTACTGTGTGTTTTAACTTGAACATGTTGATTTTGTTGATACCGGCTGATATACATCGATTTTGTCAATTGTGTTTTCTGAATTCCAAGAGATAATCATATGTTTTTTCTCCTTGACTGTATTAATATAAGATATAAAATGTCTTCAGTTAAAAGGGTTAAAACTTAAGACTTAATGAGTTTTTGGGCACCTGGGTGGCTCAGTCAGTTAAGCATCTAACTTAAGCTCAACTCATGATCTCACAGTTCATGGGTTCAAGCCCTGTGTCGGGCTCTGTGCTGACAGCTCAGAGCCTGGAGCCTGCCTCAGCTTCTGTGTCTCCCTGTCTCTCTTCCCCTCCCCAACTTGTGCGCATGCTCTCTCTCTCTCCCTATCTCAAAAAAGTATATAAATAAATAAACTTAAAAAAAAGAGTTAATGAGTTAATGAGTTTATAAATTTCCAGGATTCAAGTATTCCTGCATTCTTAGAATAAAGCCCATTGGATTGGATGTGTTAGCTCTTAACGGGGGCCTGGATTTGGTTTGCTGACATGCTATGTAAAGACACATGCATTTATATTAATAAGTGAAAAT
Organism: Crocuta crocuta; assembly: GCF_008692635.1. Taxonomy (NCBI): domain Eukaryota; kingdom Metazoa; phylum Chordata; class Mammalia; order Carnivora; family Hyaenidae; genus Crocuta; species Crocuta crocuta. The sequence continues at coordinate 12,675,237 of NW_027529424.1, read as the reverse complement.
GGCCTATGGGTTTTTTTGTTTGGTGATTTATTTTTCAGGTTTGGGAGCAATATTTTCTCTTTACAGAAAACATTTTTACAAACAGACTTTTCCATACTCTGGAATAATATAAATGACATGGGAATTTACTGACATTTAAAACCTTGATGAAATTCCTTTGGAAATCTTTCTAGGTCCAGTGCTGTTCAAAAAATTTAAAGTTGCTTTTTATTCTGTCTCTTTCTTACAGCAGCTTCTCTGTTAGACTTTCTGTAATGGGATCAATTTTGTTAAATTGCAAAAGTTTTCTTTTTCATCTAGGTTTTCAAATGTTGTTATGGTGCATATTACTCTCATAATTAAAACATTCTACTTTACCTTTTTTGCGTTTTTTAATGTTCTTGATAATTAGTGTTTTCACCCCTTTCTCTCTTCTTTATTGGGTTACCTGTTCTTTTTGGTATTTTGTTGATTTTTCACTTATTTGTTATATTGTTTTATTTGGTTGTTCTACTTTTTTCATTTTCTCATTCATTAAGTCTTCCTTCAGTTCCTTCTTCTTGCTTTTGATTTGTCTTTCTTTCTTTAGTTTTTGTAGTTGAGTGATATATTCACTTATTCATTTTATCATTTCTATTTGTAAAGTTTTGTATACCATAAATTTTCCTCTATTTGGGTTTGGGTGAATCCCATGGGTTCCGAAATGTTAAATTTTCATTATTGTGCTCGAGAGGTTCTGAAATTCTGTTTGGGATTTCCAGTTTGACCCCTGTGTGTGCGTTGTGTCCGCGTGTGTCCGCGTGTCCAATGCTGGCCCCTCTCAGCCCCGTTTTAAAAGAAGTTAAAGGAAGGCTTCTGCTGTCAATGTTAATACTCAATGTTTTTGCATAATGGTCAGAGAATGTTGTTTTTATTATTTGTATTCTTTGGGCTGTATTGAAGTTCTGCTTGTCAGCTAAGTTACCCCAAGTTTTGAGAATGTTCCATATGGACTTAAACGCTCGTAAAACACTATGCATTGTCTATTTCGGTTTAGAGGAGGATTTATAGCCATAGGATCTGCCTTATTGCCTTGTTGTTATGTCTTCTCTATTCTTTCTGTCTACTTGCTGTGTTTTTTGATTGAGAGAAATATATGAACTTTTTTTTTAGCATTTCAGTGTCTCTCTCTGTAACTCCGCGTTACCTATAGTTCCTGTAGTGCACACTTGGTTGCCCTTTTAACGGTGTGCACCTATCAATGACTGTTAAAGCTCTACTGCTCACTGTATCCTTCAGCATTATGAGGTAAGTGCCTCTCTGTGCCTCATTAAATACTTTGCCTTCTGAGCATCTCTGCGCTCTGCAAGCATATGTGACGTACACCTGCTTCGCTGTCATCTGCATTTACTTGTCGTAACTATACTCATTGTTTAACACTTAATTTCTCTAGAATATTCTTGTTCATCTGTTTCCTGTGTAAGCTTGCTGTATAGCCAATACCAGAAGTAAGAGAGAAAATTGGACCATGGGTGTAATAAATCTTAAGGGGCAAGGAGAGAAAATTCTGACAAGCCAATGTCAACAAGTAAGACAACTTGGATAAAAGGGACACATTCATTGATAATTAAAATTAGCCAAAACTGAACCAAGGTGAAACAGCAGATATAAGTAGTCTTATGTCAATTAAACACATTTAACTAATAGTTATTGAAAACCTTCCTCAAAAAAAAGCTCCAACTTAAGTGGTTTCATTGTGAATTCTCTCAAAAATCCAAGAAAGGAATAACAGAAATCTTATCACACATTAAAAAAAAAATTACAGTGAGCAAGAACATTTTCCAATCAGACAAAAAAATTAAGAAATATATCCCCATGAACAATGACCTAGAAACCAAAGTTACTCATGAGCATAGTTGCAAATATCACTCATGATTTATTATCAAGCCAAACCCAGCAATAGATAAAATACAATAACCTAATGAAATTAATCCAGGAATGCAAGTTTGTTTTACAAGTTTGAATTTACTGTAATTTACGATAGTGAAAGAATGACAGTAAAAGCCATTTGATCGGTTCAATAGACACAGGAGAAACATTTGACAAATTCAACACCCATTTGTGTGAAAAAAAAATTGAGTAGGTAAATAGATAATAAAAAATAAAAACATGAATCTGATTATAACAATTTTCCTCTAGAAAAGTAAATAAACTTAAATATAAAAACTTAAAAAAAAAGACTCTTAACCAAATTTTTGAGGAATTTACATAACCTGCTAAAGCTGATGTATGAAATGTCTACAGCTGATTTCATGTTTAATGATGAAATATTAAATTATTTCCCCCTAAAATCAAGAACAAATTAAATATCCATTCTTAGCACTTCTGTTAATCATTTTACTGGGGTCATGGGTAATATTGAAATAAATAATGAAAAATACATAAAGGGCATATGTATTTGAAGAGAAACATTAACCCTATTCTCAGAGTATTTTTTAATGCAGATAGAAAATCTTAAATAATCTAAAACAAACCTGACAAAAATAATTGAATTAGAGTATTTCAGGATACAAGGTCAGTATAAAAGAGACAATTGTATTTTTTATATGAGTACCAAAAAATCGACAACCGAAATTAAGAAGAATATTCCATTTAAATGCTTTCTGAAAAGATAAAGTACTTGGGAAAAAATTAACAAATGATGTGCAAGGTCTTTACACTAAAGACTATAAAATATGAATGAGATTAAAAAAAGACCTAAATAAAGAATGGACTCACCATGTTCATGAGTTGGAAGACCAAATATTAAGATATCGGTGCTCTACCAGTTGATCTATAGATTCAATTGCATTTTTAACCCATACTGCAGAAGACTTTTTTCGAGGAATGAGCAAATGGATTGCAAAATGTATACAGAAATGCAAAACAATCGTGAAAAATGACAACTTAGGAGCGATTATATTATCTAGTATCGAGACTCCCCATGAGATTCTTGACTGTAGTCAAGAAGTGTAGTACTTGCATAGATATTGGCAAACAGATAAAGTCACAGAACAGAGAACCCAGAAACAGACCTGCATTTGAACAGATGATCGATTTTCAGCAAAGGCACCAAGGCCGTGCCATAGACAAGGTATAGTCTTCTCGGCAAATGGCGCTGCTGATGCTCTCCTCACAGACACAAGCACAGACCTCACCTTCTAGACCTCGCGTGGTGCACCAAATCTATGCGGGGTGCATTATAAATGTAAACCTAAAAGGTAAAACCTAAAACGTAGGAAATTTTTGGGAAATAACATCAATGAATTTCTTCATGACACGAGTGTGGGCAGCTTTTCCTAAACGATCACCTAAAACAGATAAGTGATAAATTAGTTTCCATCAAAGTTTAAAAACCTCTTCCAAAAGACGTCATTAAGAAGATGAAAAGTAAGATGCATCCTGTGACTAAATGTTTATAGAACAGGTACTTTAAAATGGACTGGGATCCGGCATATAAAAAGGTCTCCTATAACTCAATAACAAAATTATGAGCAACCCAATAAAATTCGGTAGAAGAGGGGATGGGACATCCCACAGAGGAAGACACAAAAGAGAAGGTAAGCATGTGAAGGTGAGTGAGTGCCACACCCCAATCAAATAGCTGCAGGAGAAAACCCAATATTGGTGAGAATGAGAAGTACCCGGAACTCTCCTACATTTCTGGAGGGAGGGTAAATCCACCCCTGGACACTTACTTGAGAAGCACAAATGTAAGTTCACAAGAAGACTAACACAAGGATATTCATGGACACTCCCTTTGTGGTATACACAACCTCGAAAGAGCTCAGGTGACCTTCAACAGAAGAACATATTCACAAACTGTGATATACCCATACAATGGATACTATTATCGATTTAGAAAAAACCTACTGATACGTGCGGTCACATTGATGAATCTCATAAACACATGAGCTGAGTGAAATTTGCTTTCATAAGAAAGATTGCTATTTCAGGCAACATCTTCTCTTCTATGCTGGAGGAAAATCTGGACAGGATGTATGGTGGAGGTGGTCAGGGAGGCAGCGGTGTCTGGTGGATGTGGATGGAGGTTTTGGGGGAACTGCACTGTTCTCTAGCTTAAACTGGTGTGTTACATGGGTACACATGCGTGATGAACTGAGACAGCTGGAGTTTCAGAAATGAGATCATTGAACACAGAGTATAAAAGAACCCACTGTGAACCAGTTAAAGAAATAAATATGGCTATAGCAAAAGTGAGCAAGCAGCAAAAGACAATTCAGGAGAGCCGGGCAAGTTTAAAATCAACGGAACATAGGAATGAAAATTGTAATGGTTGAATTTAAAAAGTCAAGGAGCCAATTAAAAACCAGATTCGACTCACATGAAGGAGGAATTCATGAGAAGCACAAGATAAATCTGTAGAAATTTTCAGAATGTGTGTGTGTGTGTGTGTGTGTGTGTAAGAGAGAGAGAGAATATTGGAAAGAAGTTAAAGGACATGAGGATTTAGTGAGAGTATTTAACATCGACGTAAAGAAGGCGCCCGACGAAGTAATGAATGAAAGAGGGCAGAACAGCTCCTCAGCTGCAGAGGGACAGCTCTCACACACACCTGGGCCAGCAGTGCCAAGGAGAAAATGCAAGAGTAAACAGACACCACAATGTGTTCTAACAATGCTGTCGAATAAAGAGAAGTAGGAAGGCACATCCTCTCCTAAAGAACCACTGTTGACCGGGAGCCGGCTTCTCGACTGCAAAAGTGGAAATCAGAAGACGGGAAAAAACATCTTCAAAGTACTGGGGAAAAAATAAGGTAAACGCAGACTTGTGTACCCAAAACACATCTTTCAATCAGAAGAGTAAATAAAGATACCTACGGATCAACAGAGGCTGGGAGAGTTTTCACCCAGTGGGTCTACACCAAAGCAACTTCTAACAAATGGCCTTCAGAGAAGAGAGAGTCCTACCTGGAAGGAAGGTCAGAGGTGCAGGAAGAAACGCCAAACAAGAAAAACATTCACTTTAGTCTAAACTCTATGTATGAAAGACTAATGTCTCATTTTTGCGTGATTTTTGAAAATGAACAGAACTAAAATATAGCATAAGGATCGTAGGCTGGTTGGGAGGGATCACAATCAAAACTGCAAAGTTCCTATGTCCTTTCCTTCCCCAAGACATACAGTACTCACAGTATACTTTGTGAAGTTAATTATATGTGCAGAATTTCCGCATAAGCCAGAAATAGAAGTACGGTGAAGAAATTAATAGAAAAATGCAAAGAAAAAATAGATAAAACAAAAAACCCGAGAAAATTTTTGGACAAGAAAGGAAGAAAAGGAACATAAAAATAGGACAAAATGAAAGCCAGAGAAGATGTAGAAACGTCTCTATCAGCAAACCCAGTAAGTATAAGTGAATCAAATCATCCAGCTAGCAAAAATGGTAGATTCAGTGAAAAGAATTTGGATTTCTAATGTTTAGAACTCAGAAATCTGAAACACCATAGTGCTGAAAGATGAAAAGTAAATGGGCAAAATGGGTTAACCAGACAAAATTAACAATAACAAAAACCAGAACACGATATTAATTTCAGACAAAATAGACTTTAAAATAGAAGGAAATATAATGATATAGATAATTACTAACGTATCATGAATATCCTATCAACAGGAAGATAACAATTTTAAACTTGTACACACTTAATAAGGTTGAAGCAAAAATTGAAGGTGTCATGAGAAGAAACGTAGGAATTCATAAATCCACTGCCATAACAGGAAGCTTAACACAGCTCACAATTGTTCGGTCAACCAAATAAAAAATTAAAGACACACACTATAAACATTTAAGTAGCTTAGCAGGGACAATGCTATCAAAGTAATGTTAGTATGTCTGGAGAATGATTTTTTATTTTCCCACTATTT
>NW_027529424.1:12660941-12669319 GCF_008692635.1 Crocuta crocuta | reverse complement strand
TGTATATTGTTTTTTGTTATGCATGCGCGCACGTGACACACACACACACACAACAAATCACTATTTTGTTAATTAATTCATCGCCTCGTACAAGACAGTATCGATGGCTCTTGCATAACAGACGAAAGAACTTAGGTTGAAATTGTTAATGACTAGAGAAAGGACTTTCTTATCTTTTTGGTGTTTATTTAAAAGTTTAAGGAAAATAACTCACACATATAGTTTTAATTAAAATAAGAAAAAATGACAAAAATACATCCCGAGTATCTAGTTAGACTCAAGGATCCTGGTGGCCTGTCAGAGTTCTGTAATAGGCTGTGTTTATGGCTTTCTCTTTCTTCGGGGGAAGATAAAGGTCACTGCATTGCCACCCTTCATGAAGATATCGAACATCACAGAAGAATTATAAAGTCTGGGAATAATTTGAAAACATACACTTTAGTCCTTAATTTCAACAAAAAAAAAAAATGAAAGATTGAGGTATTTGGGGAGGGGACACAATTTTTTTATTGTTGATTCAAGGGCTATATATGCACATTTCTTAATAATTGGTAGGTTTTATGCATATCTATCACCTATCTATCTATCTATCTATCTATCTATCTATCATCTATCTACTATATCATCTTCATGTATCTACTATTGTCTACACACTTGAGTGAAATATGTTGAAATTCTCAAGCATGAATATAGAGTGCACATAGTCTTCAAAGGAAGAGACTTGAAGGGAGAAACTTTTTATTCTTTCTACAGTATAATCTATATTTTGGTAAAATGATACAAAGATCTTGGTGGGAAAAAAAAGGAAAAGAAACCCCAAAGATCTTGGTGAAACTTAAGATATACAGACGATGCCTTTAGTCTATCTATCTCATCTACTTCCCACAGAAAGGAAAATTTGTGAGTACTATTAGGGCATAGTAGAGGAATTTCACTAAGGCTATCCCAGAAAATTTTTTCTTAGGATAGATATATCATAATTCAGTTAAATACTTCCTTACTTCTGTGTATTTGGACTCTTTCCAATTTATTCCCTTGTAAGTGATGCCACCATAGACATACTGGAACATACATATCTGTATGAGTCTCTGATTTAAAAGGTGAAGTTGATTTTAATACTGAAATGTTGAGTAAAAGTATGTAAACTGACAGACAATCCCAAAGGAACTTTCAGGATTCTAACACCTATAGTCCTACAAGTAGCATCTGATAGCTCTCTTTTCACCTTGCTTTTGCCAAAAGTTAGTGTTCTTTTTTAAAAAATTTTTCAATGTATTTTATTTTTTGAGAGACAGAGATAGAGAGCGAGCAGGGGAGGGTCAGCCAGAGAGGGAGACACAGAATCCGAAGCAGGCTCCAGGCTCTGAGCTGTTAGCACAGAGCCTGACGAGGGGCTCGAACCCACAGACTGTGAGATCATGACCTGAGCCAAAGTCGGACGCTTAACTGACTGAGCCACCCAGGCACCCCCCAAAATTAGTATTCTTATTTACATATACGCTGAGCTCTTTGATGTGGGAATTATGGTGTCAGGTTTATTTTTGCATTTTGGTGCTTATTAGTGACATTGTCCACATTTATACTTACTTATTAAGCTGTTTTTCCTCTTTAGATACTTGTATATATTCCTACTTTTGTGTTTATACTTTATTATTTATTTGTAAGTCTTTGTATATTAAGGTTATTAACTATAATTCTTGAAACAAACAATGAGGGGGGAGGGAAGGGGGTAGAGAGAGAGAGAGAGAGAGAGTTTTAATATGATCTTTGATTAGTTTCCAAATAAAATTATACACAGACCAGTATCCAAATGGCCCTATTTTAAGTGTACTCAATCAGAGGGGATAATTTTGTCATATTTAACCAGTATTCTGTTCTTTAGATGTTGGCTACTTAATTAAGGGCTATAAATGGTTACACCTTAAACCACTGTTTTATGGTGGTTTACCTGTATTAAATAATTTATTTCAAGATTGATGTAGGTATTTCTACGCTGCTACAAAGGCAAAGCTTTCACTAATCCTTCTGTTTGGATGTAGAGTGACTTACTGACAAAGCCAGCTTGCAAATGGCATCCGTCAAGGAGGCATTCAGGGAGGGACCAGTGTGGCACATAGTGCCGTTTACTTTACCAGAACTTTTAAATCGGTGAGCTTGTGTTACCACCTGTTCCTTCTTTTTGTTTTGTTTTTTTTTAAGATAAACTTTCATTTTATTTATTTTTAAAATATAATGTATTGTCAAGTTGGCTAACAGACAGTGTGTACAGTGTGCTCTTGGCCTCAGGAGTAGACTCCCATGAGTCCTCACTTACATACAACCCAGTGCTCATCCCAACAAGTGCCCTCCTCAATGCCCCTCACCCATTTTGCCCTGTCCCCCACACCTCCCATCCACTTGCAGTTTGTTCTCTGTATTTAAGAGTCTCTTATGGTTTCCCTCCCTGTCTGTTTGAAACTATTTTTCCCCTTCCCTTCCCCCGTGGTCTTTTGCTAAGTTCTCAAGATCCACATGAGTGAAAACATATGGTATCTGTCTTTCTCTGACTGACTTATTTCACTTAGCATAATACTCTTCAGTTCCATCCACGTTACTGCAAATGACAAGATTTTATTCCTTCTCATTGCCAAGTAGTAGTCCATTGTGTATATAAACCATATCTTCTTTATCCATTCATCAGTTGATGGACATTTGGGGTCTTCCCATAATTTGGCTATTGTTGAAAGCCACTGTTATAAACATTGGGGTACATGTGCCCCTATGAATCAGCACTCCTGTATCCTTTGGATAAATTCCTAGTAGTGCTACTGCTGTGTTGGAGGGTAATTTTTCAAAAAAGTTTTTGATGAATTTCCACACTATTTTCCAGAGTGTCAGCACCAATTTACATTCCCACCAATGGTGCAAGATGGTTCTCCTTTCTCCCCATCCTTGCCAGTATCTGTTGCTTCTTGAGTTGTTAATTTTAGCCACTCTAACAGGCATGAGGTAGTATCTCAGTGTGGCTTTGACTCGTATCTCCGTGATGATGAGTGACATTGAGCATCGTTTCAGGTGTCTGTTGGCCATCTGGATGTCTTCTTTGGAAAAGTGTCTATTCATGTCTTCTGCCCATTTCTTCACTGGATTATTTGCTTTTCGTGTGTTGAGTTTGGTAAGTTCTTTATAGGTTTTGGATACTAACCCTTTATCTGATATGTCATTTATAAATATTGTCTCCCATTTCATCGGTTGCCTCTTAGTTTTGTTGATTGTTTCCTTTGCAGTGCAGGAACTTTTCATCCTGATGAGGTCCCAATAGTTCATTCCCTTGCTCTCAGTGATGTGTCGAGTAAGAAATTGCTGTGGCTGAGGTCAAAGAGGTTGTTGCCTGCTTTCTTTTTCTAGGGTTTTGATGGTGTCCTGTCTCACAGTTAGGTCTTTCATCCATTTTGAGTTTATTTTTGTGTATGGTGTAAGAATGTGGTCTAGTTTCATTCTTCTGCACGTTGCTGTCCAGTTCTCCCAGCACCATCTGTTAAAAAGGCTGGCTTTTTTCCATTGGATACTCTTTCCTGCTTTTGTCAAAGATTAGTTGGCTGTACATTTGTGGGTCCAATTCTGGGTTCTCTATTCTATTCCATTGGTCTATGTGTCTGTTTTTGTGCCAATACCATACTGTCTTGATGATTGCAGCTCTGTAGTAGAGGCTAACGTCTGGGATGGTGATGCCTCCCACTTTGGTTTTCTTTTTCAACATTACTTTGGCTATTCAGGGTCTTTTGTGGTTCCATTCAAATTTTAGGATTGTTTGTTCTAGCTTTGAGAAGAATGCTAGTGCAATTTTGGTTGGGATTGCATTGAATGTGTAGATTGCTTTGGGTAGTATTGACATTTTAGCAATATTTATTTTTCCAGTCCATGAGCATGGAATGTTTTTCCATTTCTTTGTGTTTTCTTCAAGACAATCTAAGCCCTGGGAGCAGAGGCCTAGACTGGTAGGAACATTTCAGGAAGAAGAGGGATTTTTAGGACAGTGAGACCCTAACACTTAAAATATTAGCAACATCCTGTTGTGTTGAATCAGCATATAGTGGTATAGTTGAGCTTTGGATTGTAGTGTGATCTTTTTCTTATTTGAGCTTGTTTTGTCTCTTCATTTGTGGTGATGATTTCTGCCCGCCCCCCAACAGTTTTTTAAAAACAAGTTTATTTATTTTGAAAGAGAGGGAGAGAGAGAGAGTGTGTGCGCAAGGGGGGGGGCAGAGAGAAGTAGAGAGAGAGCGGGCAAGCAGGGGAGGGGCAGGGAGAAAGGGAGAAGCCCCCACTGTTAGCACAGTTGAACTCATGAAACCATGAGATCATGACCTGAGCCAAAACCAGGAGTCAGACACTTACCCAACAGAGCCACCCAGGCGCCCTTTTCCCCTCTTTTGTGAAAGTGTATTAACTTAGGTTAAAAGGCTGTCACTGCTAGGCTGGGTGACATCCCCTCGCCTAGCACCTCTCTAGCCCACTGTCTATTGGCAGCTGTGCCACTCAGCATTGGTTGATCTGCCTGGGAATGGTTGCATGATGACTGATTTTACATGTCAACTTGACTGGGCCATCATATTTGGTCCTATTTGGCCCTCAGATTTGGTCACGTGTCATTCTGTCTGTGCGGGTGTTTCGGGATGCAGTGATCATTTGAGGCAGTAGACGAATCAAGCAGATTGCCTTCCCTATGTGGGTGGATTTATCAAGTCAGTCGAAGACCTGAAGAGAACAGAAGTCTGACCCCCCACCCCCACCCCAAGTAAAAGAGAATTCCTCCTGCCTGACAGCCTTTGAACTGGGACGTTGGTTCTTCCTGGTTCTACAGCAGCTTGTGGTGTTCAGAGCTGAACAGGGCCATCGGCTCTATGGATTTGGGACTCGCCAACCTCCATAATCACAGGAGCCAATTCCTTATAATCAATCTCTGGATGGATGGATGGATAGATAGATAGATAGATAGATAGATAGATAGATAGATAGATAGATAGATAATAGAAGGAGATAGATACAGATAAAAATACATGTCCGGTTGATTCTGTTTCTCTGGAGAGCTCTGGCCAATACCATCATCCTACGATGAGGACTGGAGGGGAGATAGGTGGGAGCTAAGCTGGAGGGCGGCAGAGGAAGGGGAGAAGCATGTGGCTCCTGTGGTCACTTCTAAGGTCCCCGCACTTACAGAGTTTGAGAGTGAGGAGTAGATGCTGACTGCTGAGACTATCACCACCGTAGTCTCCAGCTGACGTTTCCTTGTCCCACTGAATGAAGCCCAGTGTTTCCCTGAGGACCCAGCTGGGAGGTCAGGCAGAAGAGCGCTTGCAAAGCGAGCACTGGCCTGTGCTTAGGCTCTTGTGGCAAAGTAAGAATTACCCCAGCGAGTCACGCCCAGAAGACACTGCTGACCGGCAGCAGGTGCCACAGGACAGTCGCTGTCAGGCTACGTTCTGGGCTTGTGGAAGGTACCGGGCCGGGCACCTGCGGAGAGCGCCGGAAGCATATTCTGAAGGGTCATAACTCAATCCAAAGGCTCACCCTTGGCAGTATTTTGTAATCATTGGTGTGAGGTCAGGGGCATTTGTCTGTATATTATACCAACCAATGCATGTGAGAAATTTAACCTTTTAGAGTTTTTGTTTCCTTATTTAAAAAATAAGGATAACAATGGAAACTCTAATCTAGCATGAGATTAACATTGGACATACACTTGTGATCGCTGCTATCCATCCCTGGTCATCCTGCCTCTGGAAGAGCAGATATTTTAGCAAAGAAGAAACACACCCAGAAAAGTTAACTGCAACAAGTCCCATAAAGATGGTAGTTAGAGGAATTTCGGGAAGCTGACCCAAGCCTAGAAAGAGCAACTCAATGTTTGAGGAGCTGGGAAACATTTGATGGGGAAGCTGGCTCTGAGCTAAACCTTAAGAGACAGTGATGGCTGCCTGGCCCTCAAGATGGAAAGGGAGCCGCGTGGAGAACAGCGGACACACCAGGCCGTGCGGGGCAGTGTGCAGACACAGGCTGCATGTGTTTGCCTGTAGGTGTGGGAGGTTCGTGGATGCTCATGTCTGTCTGGGCATGCGTGTACACATGCACAAGTGTCCACATGTGTCTGTGTATCCGTGTGTGTGCATGTCTGCCACACGTGGCAGTGTCTTCATGTGTGCATGTATACACACAGGAGTGCATGCATGTTCACGGATTGTGTATTTGAGTGTGTGTGCCTTTGTGGCTGTGAGGGGAACTGTCAGGAAGACCCCAGGGATAAGGATGAGTTTACCAGACACTAGGGAGTCTTGTGTCCAAAGTTCCCCGGTTCACACAAGCAAGTGTACAATTTAGATTTTGAAAGAAGACAGAGAAGCATTGTTCGTGCAGATGCCTCTCGGGGGAGATGAATGCACGGAGGAACCTCCCCACCCGAAGTGCTGAGCGAGCTGCACTTGAAAACGTGGCTGCCATTTGGAAATTACAGAGAAATTCACTCACTGCCGCTTTTGCTCGTAAGTCTTTGAGGAAATTCTCAGCAGGTAAGATATAAATTAATGTGTTTTGTGAAAACCCAGAGATACTCTATTGTGATTCTTCCAGATGATAAGCTTTAGCCATCTGCTTCAAGTTTTCGTTTTCTTAATATTTAATCTGTGTTTAAAAATTAATTTATATCATGAAAAATGACAAAGCTTCTCGCTAAGTCATAACTGGGTTCAACAAGATAACAGTTGAATGGATAAACTTCTCACCCTTTTTTCAGAGTGCTTAGACTTAAGCAGATGTCGTTTTCCCAACTAATAACAATGGAAATTAAAATGACCCTTGAGTTTTACTTTTTAACAATATCTGCAGTTCTGTGATTTCACTGTGTTCGTAGACTGGGTAGGTTAGAAATATCTTAGGTTAACAATTCACAGGCAATGCAATCGATGTGTTAACTGTGAGAAAGTGTGGAGTTAACAAGAAGGGAAGAGAAACTGTATCTTCCTATGTTTATGATATTATGGTTGATGATTACATAATAAATAGACTAGATATATTTAGTATAGAACTTTTTCAAATATTTGTTACTATCTATAAATTATGCTTATATACCACAGCTTCATATTTTTTATTCAGAGTAGAAAGCTAGGATGCTTTCACCTTTAATGAAATTCTTTTTAATGTTTTACTTTATTTTTTGAGAGGGAGAGAGAGACAGAGCATGAGCGGAGGAGGGGCACAGAGAGAGGGAGACACGGAATCCGAAGCAGCTCCAGGCTCTGAGCTCAGAGCCTGATGCGGGAGCTCAAACTCCTGAGCTGTGAGATCATGACCCGAGCTGAAGTCGGACACTTAACTGACTGAGCCCCCCAGGCCCCCACTCCATCTTTAATGGAATTCTGAAATTCACTTGGACAATCATTAATGTGACGTATTAGGAATGTTAATAGAAGGACCCTTGGCTGGAAGTCGGGTGTGATGCGCTCAGTTTGGGCTCCGGGTGTCCCGGGGTCAAGGGTTGACCTTTCCACGTCTGTGTGATGGAACTGGTGATGGATGTGTGGGGGCCCAACGACCTCAGGCCTCCCCCCCTGAGAGCTGATGGGACTCCTCCGTGCACGCAGGACTCAGGAACGTGTGAGTCGTGCTGCACTCTGCGTGCAAACGTTCGCTGCGCCCTGTGCGCTGTGGCCGCCTGGCTGGCATGCCGGCGTGAGGATGGGGACGATGGGAAAATGGCCTCCCCGTTAGGGGGCAGCGACCTCCGCAACCCACTTTCCCGGGCGCGGAGACGGTGCTGCGCAGCCGGGCGAGGCCGTTTTCCACGCAGCCGTCGGGGCGCGAAGGCAGCACAGGGACGCGCCTCCTCCGGGGAAGGGGCTGCGCGGCCCGGGCAGGAGAATGCGGGTGTGAAATGATGCACCGCCCGCCCTGAGGTGGTGTGAGCAACCGAGCAAACACGTCTGGCCGCGTGTGCTGGTTCGGGTCTGTTTCGGGCACCGTGGGGGCCTGTTTCCCCGTGAAACCGCTGTGCCCACAGCCCCGCCCTCACCCGAAGCGGCCCGTCTGCACCGGGGTCTCTTCCACAGCGCGCCCAGTCAAGGCGAGGGCTCCCCGGGACCCCGCGAGGCCGCAGGCGGGACGCGTGCGGAGCCCAGCAGCTCGGCTTCGGGCGGAAAGAGCCGATGGCCGTGGGGCCGCTGGAAAGGGGCCGCGTCCCCCAGAGGCGGGCTCGNTCTTTCGGAAGAGCGAGGAGCCGCCTGCTCACCGCGTTAAGCCGTGTGTGCGACGAGACGGGACGGCCTAGGGCGGAGGGTTGACGCCCCCGACGCGGATCACTTGGTTCAAGCTGGCGGCACAGAGGCTCGCGGCCCCCGGGGCTGACC
>NW_027529424.1:12660702-12660899 GCF_008692635.1 Crocuta crocuta | reverse complement strand
CCCCCCGCTCGCTTGCGGGGCCTTGGGGATGCAGCCTGTGGGCCCCCCCCGCTCGCTTGCGGGGTCTTGGGGATGCAGCCTGTGCCCCCCCCCCGCTCGCTTGCGGGGCCTTGGGGATGCAGCCTGTGGGCCCCCCCCGCTCGCTTGCGGGGTCTTGGGGATGCAGCCTGTGCCCCCCCCCCGCCCCCTTCCGCGGT
>NW_027529424.1:12659469-12660654 GCF_008692635.1 Crocuta crocuta | reverse complement strand
CGTCCCTTCGGGGATTCGTCTGCTGTCGCGGTTCTGGACGGAAACGGGTACAGCAAGACGCTGGAAGCGATTGTCTCGTCTAACAGAAGAGGTGTCTGGTATTTCGGTTTACAACGGTTGATAACATTCATCACGCTCTGTTGGGTTTGGTCCTCTCCAGGTCGTCGTCCCCGCTGCGGCCCGGGCCTGGCCGGCTCCCCGGTGCTAGTGTCTGGGTGCCCGCCTCCTCGCGGTTGCGACAAGGTGTCAGGAGGCAGGACTGAACGTGGCGGCCCNCCAAGCGACTGACCCCCCGCGGGGCGCCGCGGGGCCCCGGGCAATCCCTCCGCCCTCCTGCCTCCGGGGCTCTGTTCCGAGCGGTGCGGTCGGCGGCTGACGCGCCCGCTCGTTCCTCCGCCGCGCAGCTTCGGTGCGTTCTCAGCGCGTGCGGAGCCCATGCCGTCCTAGGGGCAATCACGTTAATGACAAACTCAAAAAGCGATACGGGACGGTGAGGACAGGTGTCAGAGAACGGGCACGAGCAGCGCCGACGCGCCGTGTCGGCGCCCCCGCTCGCGTGGCTGCGGCAGCCCAGCAATTCACTAACCTGTAACTGATCACGTCTCCTCTGTGTTCTTAGGATGCTGGGTTGAAATCAGGAAGGCAAAGGGGTTTATTAGCAAACATCAGTTCAGAGTCTTTTATATGGACGAATAAGTTCTACGAACTAAAGGCATCAGGAATCAAGTGATGTTTTACCCCCACAGTGTGAAACTAACCTTGCATTTTGGGATTAATATGATTTGGTAACGAAGTATTTTATATATACATATATATTATACATACATATATTGGACCCATGCATATGTATAAATATTATACACATATATACATGTATGCATATGTACACATTTTACACACATACATATATTATATAATATATAGCATATATACATATACATTTTACACATATATACATGTTACATAATATATAGTATATATACCATTCAATGCATATATAATATATATGCACATAAAGTGTATTAAACATGTGCTATACTTTCTCAGCAGTTTACTAGTTTGTTATTTTTTTCCTAATGACTGGTATTGACTTACAAAACTTTATCTTTTAGAGCCTAAGTGTCCATCAACAGATGAATGGATCAAGAAGATGTGGTTTATCTATACCATGGAATACTACATGGC
>NW_027529424.1:12631635-12659270 GCF_008692635.1 Crocuta crocuta | reverse complement strand
GGGGAGATGGGCATGGAGGAGGGCACTCGTGGGGATGAGCACTGGGTGTTATGTGGAAACTAGTTTGACAATAAACTATTTGTAAAAAAAAAACAAAAAAACAAAAACTTTATCTTTTAGTCCTCAATAAGAATTGGTTTCAAGATCCAATTTTCCTTTTTTTCCCTTAAGTTTATTTATTTATATCTCATAAAGTAGATATATGGGAAATGTTCCTTCAGCTCCCCCCAGGGAGACTTCATGTAAGAAAAGAATGTGGTTCACTGAACCCTTGGTGGAGCTAACTTTTCACATCACCCTACCGCTCTGAGCGGGCGCACTGGTGGACGGGACAATCCAAAGCTCTATGGTAACAAAGGCAAAGCAAATCAAGCTTCAATAAGCTAGTGCACTAGTAATTCACTCGACAAAGTTATTTCTCTGGCCTCATTATTGGTAATGGAACATGCAATTTAATGCTTCCTGTGTTATAACAGTCCATTCGTTAAGGATTGTTGGGTAATTTATTAAAGAGGTTCTTTTCTATTTTTTCTATTTTTATTTTTATTTTATTTTATGAATACAATTTATTGTCAAGTTGGCTTACATGCAACACCCAGTGCTCACCCTAACAAGTGCCCTCCTCAATGCCCATCACCCATTTTACCTCTCCCCCACCCCCCATACACCCTCAGTTTGTTACAAACTAAAAAATAGTTACAAACAGAGAGGGAGGGAGAGGTTCTTTAGTAAGCCCTGTGGCCAATGTGGGGCTTGAACTCACAGCCCTGAGATCAAGGGTCCCATGCTGCAACAGAGCCAGCCAGGTGTCCCTGTTTCAAAGATTTTAATGATTCTTCATCAACATGTAGTTGTTAGCCAGGGGTTGCCTAGATACAGTTCCTTACACTTTGTTTTTACAGCTTTATTGGGGTATAATTAACTTACAATTATCTATATATTTTAAAAGGTAGACTGATGAGTTTTGACATAGATATATACCTAAGAAACTATCACCACAATCAGGATAATGAACGTACACACCGCCCTCCAAAATTTCCTATCTTCCCAATAATTTCTACCTTATCCCCAGGTAACAATTTCTTCTTATTTACTCATTTATGATTTTATTAGATTTTTCTTTCTTCCTATCAGTACCGACTCAATGGTTTATAACACGGGTTTTGTTTTGCGAGTCAGTCATCGTAAGAAAAGCCTGTTCGATGAGACACCGGATTTTCTGTTTTCCACATTACCACTTCACTCTTTTGCTTCACAATCTAGAAAGGAGTGAACACCTTCTCCTCAGCTGGTGGCTTGTTCCGAACTGCAGAGCATGGTGATGTGAGCCAGCATCTGCTCTTCTCTTTGAGACGGCTCACGGAGGTTGACATTACTAGATGCTGAAGGTCTGGTTTGCAGATGTGAACATAAAAACCAAAAATATAATTATTGGAAAATTAGTTGAAGGCTTTTTCAGTATTTCAGAGAAAGGCAATATAATGTTTCTAATAAATGTTGATTTTCCTGCCCAGAAATGAAAACAGAGTAAAATATCCTGATATTTTTCTTTGAACATTTTTCAAATAGAAGCTTCATATATTAATGATGTGCATATAAACTCAGGGGCCAAACGCCACAGGCTTCCTCAGCCCTTTGACTGCTGAGTCACTGAGAGTCCAATGTTAATTATAAGTAGGTTGACTTTCCTTCCATCAAAAGCTCCTCTTGTCCACATCTTACTGAGATATAATTAGAATCAGATATCAAATACTGGATTCTGGGTTAGTTAGCCTAATTTTCTTGGCAACTAATTATTCCACTGGGTTGATTTTTTTTCAGGTACTTTCTTAGGCCTGATTCTTTCAAGTCCTCTGAACGTTCCTTTGAAAGTGATTCACTTGGTTATAAAACACCAAAACCAACGTTATTTCCCCCAAGGTGTGTCTTAAAAGTTTGAGTCACTATTTACTACATGTGTTCATTTTTTAAGTGGAAATATACTTCCAAGTAGTCCGTTTAAGTATTAATAGAGTCCAAGGCTAGTGTGAAAGCTTTACTCCTTGTAAAGTTATAGGAATGTGAACTCAGATGTGAAGATGGGTATCAGGGCAGAGTGGATAAAAGCAGCAGAAGTGTTGTGGGGATAGAGAGAGAAGCAGGGTACCAAGGGGAGCAGACACAGGCAATGAGGAGGGACATCAGAGAAAACTTCTTACGTGATCAAGTAGTTCTTTAATCACATCCTGTTATGGCTAGTAATCTCTTCATTCCGGATGAATTAAGTTTCTTCCATGCTCATGGATTGGAAGAACAAATACTGTTAAAATGTCAAGGGGCGCCTGGGTGGCTTAGTCGGTTAAGCGTCCGACTTTCGCTTAGGTCATGATCTCGCGGTTCGTGGGTTCGAGCCCCGCGTCGGGCTCTGTGCTGACTGCCAGCTCAGAGCCTGGAGCCTGCTTCAGTCTGTGACTCCCCCTCTCCCTGACCCTCCTCTGCTCATGCTGTCTCTCTCTCTCTCTCTCCTAGAAATAAATAAAACATTCAAAAAAAAAGTCAATACTACGCAAAGCAATCTACGTATTCAATCAATCCCAATCAAAACTGCACCAGCATTCTTCTCAAAGCTAGAACAAACAATCCTAAAATTTGAATGGAACCACAAAAGACCCTGAATAGCCAAAGTAATGTTGAAAAAGAAAACCAAAGTGGGGGGCATCACCATCCCAGACTTTAGCTTCTATTACAGAGCTGCAATCATCAAGACAGTATGGTACTGGCACAAAAACAGACATATAGACCAATGGAATAGAATAGAGAACCCAGAATTGGACCCACAAGTGTATGGCCAGCGAATCTTTAACAAAGCAGGAAAGAGTGTCCAATGGAAAGAGGACAGTCTCTTTAATAAACGGTGCTGGGAGAACTGGACAGCAATGTGCAGAAAAGTGAAACTAGATCACTTTCTTAAACTATACACACAAGAAATTCAAAATGGATGAAAGACCTAAACATAAGACAGGAAACCATCAAAATCCTGGCAGAGAAAACAGGCAACAACTTCTTTGACCTCAGCCTCAGCAACTTCTTATACGACACATCTCTGAAGGCAAGGGAAACAAAAGCAAAACTGAACTATTCATCAAGATGAAAACCTTCTGCACTGCAAAGGAAACAATCAACAAAACCAAAAGGCAACTGACAGAATGGGAGGAGATATTTGCAAATAACATATCGGATAAAAGGTTACTATCCAAAATCTCTGAAGACTTACCAAACTCAACACCCAAAAAACAAATAATCCAGTGAAGAAACGGGCAGAAGACATGAATAGACACTTCCCCAAAGAAGACATCCAGATGGCTAACAGACACATGAAAAGATGCTCAACATCACTCATCATCAGGTAAATACAAATCAAAGCCACACTGAGATACCATCTCACACCTGTCAGAGTGGCTAAAATTAACAACTCAGGAAACAATAGGTGTTGGCGAGGATGCGGAGGAATGGCAACCCTCTTGCATCCTGTTGGTGGGAATGCAAACTGGAGCAGCTGCTCTAGAAAACAGTGTGGAGGTTTCTTGAAAAATTAAAAATAGAATTACCCTATTGCCCAACAATAGCACTATTAGGGATTTATCCAAAGGATAAAGGAATGTTGATTCACAGGGGCACATGTACCCCTATGTTTATAGCAGCACTTTCAACAATAGCCAAATTATGGAAAGAGCCCAAATGTCCATCAACTGATGAATGGATAAAGATGTGGTTTATATATACAATGGAATACTACTTGACAATGAGAAAGAATAAAATCTTGCCATTTACAACATTGATGGAACTGGAGGGTATTATGTTAAGTATAATAAGTCAGGCAGAAAAACACAGATATCATATGTTTTCATTCACATGTGGAATTTGAGAAACTTAACAGAAGACCATGGGTAAAGGAAAGGGGAAAAAATAGTTTCAAACAAACAGGGAGGGAGGTGAACCATAAGAGACTCTTAAATACAAAGAACAGATTGAGGATTGATGGGAGGTGTGGGGGGCAGGGGAAAATGGGTGATGGGCTTTGAGGAGGGCACTTGTTGGGATGAGCACTGTGTGTTGTATGTAAGTGAGGAATCATGGGAATCTACTCCTGAGGCCAAGAGCACACTGTACACACTGTCTGTTAGCCAACTTGACAATAAATTATATTAAAAAACAAAACAAAACACAAGGAACAATCTGGAAACCCTTCCTAATCATATTTTTTCTCTAATTATGCCATAATTTGAAATCCTATAGCATCAACCTTGAATACATTTGCAGTGTTCTTCCACTCTAAATAAAATTCATTTTTTTTATTTTATTTTTTTATTTAAATTCAAGTTAGTTAACATACAGTGTAGTCTTGGCGTCAGGGGTAAAACCCAGTGATTCATCTCTTACTTATGACACCTGATACTCATCCCAACAAATGTCCTCCTTAATGCCCACCACCAGTCTACCCATTTCCCCATTCCCCTCTCCTCCAACAACCCTCATTTTTTTCTCTGTATTTAAGGATCTCTTATGGTTTGCCTTCCTCTCTGTTTTTATCTTATTTTTCCCTCCCTTCTCCTATGTTTATCTGTTGTGTTTCTCAAATTCCACATATGAGTGAAATCATGTGATAGCTGTCTTTCTCTGATGGACTTATTTCACTTAGCATAATACCCTCTAGTTCCATCCATGTTATTGCGAATGGATAAAAATTTAGACTTCTATTTGAAGTCAGAGATGGGATGCTTACAGTTTTTGATTAGGCATTTCCCTCCCCCCCCAATTTTTTCCATAATACAATGAAGATTTTCCAGAGAAGATAGATCACTTGAATTCTATTTGCTGATAACAAAAATAATTATTTTAATGTGTCTTATTCTGAAATGCAGTTTTCTGTTTTGAGAAAGGAAAATAGACAATGCAAATCCTGGTTAAAATGTAGAAATTTGAGAAGAAATTCATTTCAGGGATTCTTTGTGCTGGGTTCCATTCTCGCCTACTTTGTACACTCAAACATATTTGTTGAATTCAAATTGTGATAATCAGTACTTCTTTAATTCCTGGTTATATATTTTTTGATAAGTTACTTCTTTCCGTTTTTATTCTGCCCATAACTGCTTATCCTTGACACACCTCAGTCCCTTTGTACATATCTCATTGTAACTTAGTTATCAGTATTTTCCCTCCTTCTTTCTTGTAATGATATAGGAAAATATAGATATTCCATTGGTATCAACATTACTGTTTCATTTAAAATATGCACACCCTTGAAGGAATATATGACTGAAAGACACTTTTTAATTTAATTTACTAAAGTATTTAGTCGAAGAATATAATCCATTTACATTTATTGTCAAATGGAAATTCTTTACATTAATCCAACCACAATATATTGCATTTTCCCTTTCTTATACCTTTTGTGTTGTTTTCTTATTTCTCATTGCTTATTGATACTGGTTGATGAAATGCTATTGCTTCCCAGACCATATTCCTAATAGTACTCATGGATTCCTCCAGGTTTGTGCAAATACATTTAGACTTTATGTCTTTATCAATATCCACAGTATATAAAAATTTCTCTTATTTCAACTGACATAAACATGCTTTTATCCTACTTCCACCCTGACTAACCACGAATATCTGAGGTTTATTCTTCTAATGGCTTTTACCTTTGATTTTGTTTCAATTTTGTTTTTTTGACATTAAGTACTTTTAACTTTGCCTTAAGCATCTTTAGGAAAGTTTTAAACCATTTCAATAAATTTTATAAAACACATTGTCACCAGCATCCTTCACAGAGCTATAACAAACAATTCTAAAATGTCTATGGAACCACAAAAGACCTCGAATAAACAAAGTAATGTTGAAAATGAAAACCAAAGCTGGAGGTATTATAATTCCAGTCTCCAACCTGTATTAAAAAGCTGTAATCATCAAGACAGTATGGCAATGGTACAAAAACAGAACAGAGATCAAAGGAACGGAATAGAGAACCCGGAAATGGGCCCAGAAACGTATGGGCAGCTAATTTTTGACAAAGCAGGGAAGAGTACCCAATGGACAAAAGATAGCTTCTTCAGCAAATGGGGCTGGGAAAACTGGACGGCAGCATGCAGAAGAATGAACCTGGACCACTTTCTTACACCACACACAAGCATAAATTCAAAATGAATGAAAGACCTAAATGTGAGATAGGAAACCTTCAAAACCCTAGAGGAGAAAACAGGCAACAACCTCTTTGACCTTGGCGGTAGCAACTTCCTACTAGACATGTCTCTGGAGGGAAGCAAAATGAACTATTGGGACCTCATCAAGATGAAAACCGTCTGCACAACAAAGGAAACAATCAATGAACCCAAAAAGGCAACCACAGAATGAGAGAAGATATTTGCAAATGACATATCAGATAAAGGGTTAGTATCCAAAATCTATAAGGAACTTACCAAACTCAACCCCCCCCAATAATCCAGTGAAGAAATGGGCAGAAGACATGAATAGACACTTTTGCAAAGAAGACATCCAGATGGCCAACAGACACATGAAAAGATGCTCAACATCACTCATCAGCAGAGAAATACAAATCAAAACTACAATGAGGTACCACCTCACACCTGTCACAATGGCTAAAATTAGTATCACAAGAAACAACAGGTGTTGGCAAGGATGTGGAGAAAGGGGAACCCTCTTGCATTGTTGGTGGGAATGCAAACTGGTGCAGCTACTCTGGAAAACAGTACGGAGGTTCCTCAAAAAATTAAAAGTAGAACTACCCTATGAGCCAGCAGTTGCACTACTAGTTATCTCTCCAAGGGACAGAGGTGCACTGTTTTGAAGGGGGCACATGTACTCCAACGTTTATAGCAGCACTAGCAACAATAGCCAAAGTATTGAAGGTGCCCAAATGCCCATCGACAGATGAATGGTGGTACATGTATACACTGGAGGATAACTTGGCAATCAAAAAGAGTGAAATCTTGCCATTTGCAACAGCTTGGATGGAAGTAAGGGGTATTATGCTAAGTGAAATAAGTCCATCAGAGAAAGACAGATATCATCTTATTTAACTCATATGTGGAGTTTGAGAAACACAACAGATAAACAGAGAAGAATGGAGGGAAAAATAAGATAAAAGCAGAGAGGGAGGCAAACCAGAAGAGACTCTGCAATACAGAGAAGCAGCTGAGGGTTGCTGGAGGGGAGGTGGGGGCGTGGGGGATGGGCACGCAGGAGGCACTTGCTGGGATGAGCACTGGGTGTCGTATGTAAGTGATGAGTCACTGGGTTTTGCTCCTGAAACGAATACTACACTGTATGTTAACTAAACTGAATTTAAATAAATAAAAATAAAAAATTAAAATGCATCCCTAAGGGAAAACAAAACCAAATGATTATCTTGACTTAATTTTGAATTTTACTAGAGTGAATGACTATCACTATTTCTCCTACTTCATAGCTTCTTTTCCTTCATGTTTGTTATTCTCATCTTCTGTTTGTTTGACTGATACAGAACTTGACCGTGTAAAGGAGACATGTTTTCCAAATCCTGTGAATACACACGTCTGTGTTGTAGGTACTTGTAGTGAAGTCTGTGCTGCTGACATTCTTGTTACCCAGTTTCGTGCGTGGAGAGACGTCCAGGCGAGCCAGCAAGCGTGATGTATGTGGGCTCTGCTAACAACTGGGAGTCACTCCATGGTTTCCAGAGGCGTCCTCTGAGCATGGCAGGTGCCTTTCCGTTCCACGGGAGAGCCCCATTCGGCGTGCTTTCCTCCCACGTGTCAGCAGGGAGTCAGCCACGCAGGGGACCCCGTAGGAAGGTGAGATTCTGTGGCTCTTCTCTGTTTCCCCTCTTGGAGTTACCCCCAAAAGAGCTGAGTTTCAACACAGGACGCACAGCATGTGCGGGGACTCGGAACGCGGCAGCTGGAGGGCGGCCTTCCCAAGAGCAGGACTGGGGGAGCCCCACTCTGATTGCAAGCCCCGTGCGCAAAATGGGGGATCCAGGTCACTGGCAAAAAGCCTGGCTTTCAAGAGGAAGAACAGAGGTGAGGTGCAAGTCTTTAATTCTGGAGCCTGGAAGTGAAGAATAGAGAAAAACGGTACTCTGATGGATAAATAATCAGGGCAAGGTTAAATGACCTGGTCTTCATTTTGCTGCATTTACCCCACGGACCGAGGGCCAGATGGGTCACAAACCTGTGTGTGGACTGCAGTCCTGGCCAGATGTGTCACCACCAGTGAAATCAAAGTGCTTCCATATCATCCTGTATCTCACTCCTCTGTTAGGAACCGAAGTAAAATCTCCCGTAAACTCATTGCCCGTCATCATGGTGTTTTGTGAACGTCCTGGACCGGCTGTGTATGCACCCTGCATCATTTCTTCTTCAGAGACTTTCGGTCCTCACGTGTGCACGCAACATGCACACGCACACACACAGACATGGGCACACGCTCGCACACATACTCTACCTGATCCACGCAGACTGTGGCTATTCTGTCTCTCTGGGCTTCTGCCACGCAATTGGCTACAGACCACCTATGACCTCATAATCCACCATGAGGTTCATGTCAATTTTAGAACTGCAGCATGATGTCATTTTGAGCGAGGCCCTGTCTTATTTTATTATTTGTCCCAGGGCACCAAGTACAGGGCTCTGCACCAGATAGATTCTCAATAATTGTTTGTCAATCAAGTGATCACGGCTAATATTTTAGGAACTCCTTGAGGAGCAGCAGCATGATCAGAGCGCCCAGGGAAAGGCGCAGGGCATGCCCGCTGGGGGGTTGCCCACACCAGGTATGGGTCTATACGTTTCCTCCGCATTCTTATATAACGAAGTAAGATGCTGGCTAAAAATACAAGTTTTAGAGATTTTTTTTTCCACTTGGATTGGAGCTGAATTGCTTTGCACATTCTTTGGAGAAACAACTGAAATTCTGTTAGTTAGCACGATGAGTCAGCTGTCTATATTTATGACACTGGCTTTATGGAGTGCATATATTTATTAGGGAACGGCACCTGAGGGAATAAGGAAATCAAGACGGATGTCTTAGGTTGCCTTTCTGCGATACCTGAGCAACTTACATTTTCTACCAAATCAGTAAAAAAAATCATGCAAGCATGCAAGTTAATTGTTTAGAATTTTGAGTGCAGGAAATCTGAGAGAACGAGTTTTTCATTTTTCATTATTTTTGCTTCATGTAGACATGATTCAAATACTAAGAATTACATCGTACCTTTAGACTAGATGCATGAACACCGTTTGTAACTGACAGTCTCCATCTTTGCGCACTCATTTGTTAGGTGAAGGATGCATTTCTGGTTCCACGTCAGGCATCAAAATTCATTGGAAACAGACAATCATTGGAGAAATATTTTCTTCCATCAGTGCAGATCAAGGTACGACCCTCGGTGTAAGCGTGCCCCACGGAGTCAGGGCAAAGGGATGTTTTTCTCCCTGAGACCAACCAACTTGAATGTATGTACTGTTCTAGGAAGAAAGGGGGCACGGCAAGGGAGGTGGCCGGTCACCGAGCCGGCAAGAACACGGGTGACGAGGGGGCATCGCCGAGGGCAGGCAAGGGGAGGAGGCCGAGTGACCAGTATGAACGTGGGAAACGAGGTCTCTTGCAGGAATCGCAGCCACGTGTGGTGGGGACCCTCCTCCAAAGCGTACACTCCCTGCGCGTCAACGGTGTGAAATCACATGAGGCAGATCTGGACCGAGCCTGGGGAAGCTGCAGCGTGTGCCAGGGTGGAGGGTGCTCGACTCTCCGCCGGTGCAGGAATGGGAGATGCGGGCAACTGCTATTTATAGCACAGAGGACAACCTGATCCACGTTAGGTTTTTATGGTGACTGAGGAGTATTGTCCTGTTGAAACGTGTTATAGGTTAAGTATCAGTTTTAGTCGTTCAGCCTCCTCTCTAGGAGAGGCTCGGTGGCAAGGTTTATGCAGGGCACCAGTGGGCGCAGCAGACCCCTGCACGGACACTAGGAGAAGGGGATGGGGCTCAAGTTAAATATGGGATGGGGGAGGGGAAGAGTTCTTTGCAGAGGCTGGAAATAAAAGAAGGTAATGGGCCTGGTTTCTAGTGGGAAGGGCACAGATCAACCACCGGGCTTCTGCTGTGGATACACCGCACGGATGTGGTACACGTCCTTGTTAGAGAGGCAATCAATTAAACGGTTGACATTTTCTTTGATATTTAAGTCAAAGACTCTCTATAAATCTAAGTAGCTATTTACTCAGGGTACAGCTTCTCTTCCTGTGTTTGAAGCTTGTCAATGAGTAGACGCGTTTATCCATCCTTCTGCGGTTCTAAACAAACACGGCGGAGAGCCGGGATTGTACAGGGAATAAAAGCCACAAGAGAAAAGCAGTCTAGATATCATCTGTATTTACAAATTCATTTTCTTGGGGCGTAATTGGTAAAGTGGAAGTATAATTTTCACTGCCTCTCTTCCAGCTATTTTTAGGGTGGTGTTTGGGAGCTCGGGGGTGGGGGGCGAATGCTCAGTGCCCCCGCCCTCCTGCAGCTGTCTGCCAGTCCTGACATGCTGGCTGAGTGCGACCTGAGGCAGAGCCTTGAAATGGAAATGTGTGGGATAAGGGGCGGGGGAGGGTGGGCACAGGGTCGAAAGCAGATGTCTTGCAGGACTGCTTTCTCTGTGGGTCTCGTAGGTGCCGCGAAGGCAGTAAGCGCTTCTCAGTAAATAACCTGAGAAACTCCTATGTGTAGGAGAGGACTGGCTGGTCTTTCGGAAGAAGAACCTAGCGGTTTCCTTTATGTGGAAATTTCTTAACAGCCATTCTGTATAATTCTCAGGGGAATGTCNGAGAAATGAATCTGTGACTAATACCCTAGATGAACTTTCTTTGGCTGAGACATTAAACAAATTTTTATCTTTATCTTTATCCATTCTTTATCTTGCTCATTTGAAAAAAGAAGTGAATCATGAGCGGAATTTGATGACTACTTGGCTTAGCTGTAGAATTCAGGGCTGATCGTGGGTATGGATGTAATGGGTTAATCAGTTTAGTAAATTGGATATGAACTTCAGAGTCAAAAGCTAAATTTGAAAACAGACATTCTACACAACACTTGTCATTTAGGAAAATAATATACCCACGCGTATGCAAGGGATACATTTAAAATTCTGAGATTGTGTCATATTATGTTGAGCAAATGTAGCTGGTCTATCTTCTACCCTTAGGGGGTTATGATCATCTATTGCAGCGTTAATTCTGGCTGTGGCCCCCAACATGAGCCTGTCTCGTAGCATCCAGTGCTAAATTGGGGATCTTTATATTTGTGATACTTGCATTTTTATTTTGTGTTCTACACTCTTTATATCTGTTTGTTATGTCATAGCTGACAAGGTTCTCAATACTCCACTCTGAATAGATTTCTGCATTTTGGTGACACCGTTTCAAATGGTTTTGAAACTCAACATTAGATTGTCTTTTAGGGAGTTACTGCTTCCTTTTACTATGTTTTTATTTATCTTTTTTTGTTTTGTTTTGTTTTCTGGGTTTCCCCCACCCTCGGTCTTTGTTGTTTGTTTCCTTGTTTATCTAGGCCAGTGATTTGGAAAAGAAATTCAAAACTATTTCTTTAATTATTTATGTTTTTACCTACCTAATGATAGAAACCACATTTTGGCTTCTGTAAGGTGAGAGATTTATTACCCTTTTATTGTTCATACCGTTCCTTATATTCATACTGAAAAATACCTGGTCTTCCTAAAAAAATTTTTGTTTTAAATTATCTGATTTACTGACCAATATTTTACCACATTTAAAATAGTGGACTGAGGTTTATGCTTAACAGTTTTCCAAGGCCATTTGTTATTTTAGTCCGAATTTTTGGTCCTAGTTTAGACCTAAATTACTTCAGTTTGCATTTGAATTGCTTACTGCCCAATAAATTCATAGCTGAAATTGTGTTTAAATTCTTTTTCTTTTCAAGGACAAGAGCCTGGTTGTCAATCTGCACGTCATTATTGCTGATGCTCCTGTTCGTACCGTGGCCCGTCAAGGAAAACCTGGCTGCTTATAAAATCCTCAAGTTCCTGTTTTTACTGCAAGTTGCCTAAAAATGATGCCCAGTGTCTTTTAAAAATTAGGGCTGGACAGGATGATGAGGCTACTGTGATCTTTATTTATACTTTGGAATTGTTTTTATCAATATGCCTGTACATTATTCTATTTAGTTTTTATAATTAAATTTTGCCCCATTTTTATGTCATTATTTTATTTAAATTTCAAAAATAAGCAGCACATGGTGGTCCGTCTTTACTTTCAAAGTTTGCTTTGGATTTGTGTCCTTGGTCTCGGCTTCACTTCCCGTTTTCCCATGTTTTCCCTCAGGTTCACCGAATAAATATTCAGCTTGGACCTTGCGTCTCTGCGTTCCATTTCTACCACCTCAGCATGGACTTACACCTCGTCACCCTTGCTCTTTGCTAAGGTCGTTTTTTCCTTGTCACTTATACGTGTGTCATTCGATTTTATACATTAACGAATTCTAAAGTGAGTTTGAGTTCTTGCACATGCCAGGCCTCGCCCCCTCCCCCCAAGCTGTGCCCTCACCTTCATGTTGCCCCAGCGTGGCCATCTCTCCGACCTTTGGCTTCACCTTTAGTTCACAGAGGCCATCTTAGTATGTCCTGTTATGGGCCACTCCCCCTTGTCTAGATTTCCCCTGGCTCCCCAGGAATTCACCTTCTGCTGTATTACGTTTTCACCAGTCTTTAGGCTTCTCTTCCCCTTGTTCCGGTGACATCATGGTGATGCCCAGGGAGTCGTATCAGGGGGCCCGTCCTCTTGAGTGCAAGTGGGACCTGCCCCTGGCTTCCTGCCAACACAATGGCAAAGGGGGGGCCTGTCACCATCCTGGTGGCTGAAGGCACATTCTGCTGCTGGTGTGGGAGCGACTGGCTCTCAGGCGTTGGCCACGGCCACGGGCTCCCCAGTGACAGCCAGGGAAACCTGGACCCCGGTATCCACAACTACAAGGAGCCGAGTCCTGCCCGCAAGCCTGGGCTCGGAGGAAAACCCTGAGCTCCAGATGTGTCCAGACTCCTGGCCACCAGACGGACCACGTGTGCTGCTTTCAGCTGCTGAGATCTGGGTAACTGTTCACTCAGTGAAGGAAGACAACACCCTTGTTCTGCAGAACTTCGAAAACTCTATGTTGATGTCTCTCCTTATTCTTTTTTTAAGTTTTTTTAAAGCTTTTTAATTAATTATGTATTTATTTTAAAAATTTTAATGTTTATTTTTGAAAGCGACAGAGCGCGAGCTAGGGGAGGGTCAGAGAGAGAGGGAGACGCAGAGCCCAAAGACAGGCTCCAGGCTCTGAGCTGGCTGTCCTCACCGAGCCCGACGCGGGGCTCGAACCTATCGACTATGAGATCATGACTGAGTCAGACACTTTACCACCCGAGCCACCCAGGCACCCCTTGTTTTTTTTTTAACAAACGTTAAA
This sequence comes from Crocuta crocuta, assembly GCF_008692635.1. Taxonomy (NCBI): domain Eukaryota; kingdom Metazoa; phylum Chordata; class Mammalia; order Carnivora; family Hyaenidae; genus Crocuta; species Crocuta crocuta. Next base: position 12,645,765 of record NW_027529424.1, on the reverse strand, counting down.
AAAAATATATGTTTATTTCTTTTGAGAGAGAGAGCACAAGCAGGGAAGGGGCAGAGGGAGAAAAGGAGAGAGAGAATCCCAAGCAGGCTCCACGTCGTCAGCGCGGAGCCTGAAGCGGGGCTCAGTCTTATGAAACAGCGAGATCATGACCTGAGCTGAAATCAAGAGTCAGACACTCTGACTGAGCTCCCCAGGCGCCCCATCTCCTTATTCACTTTTATACACAATCCTGTGGCCAAATACCCTCATTTGTTGTGTAAACAATTGCTTTGCTTTCGTCATTGTTAGACTGAAGAAACAACAGACCCAGAACCAAAGCTGTGTGTTTTGTATAAGTTTACTTGAAGGTAAATACATATTTTTTGTCCGTCATTTATAGGAGCTCTTCAGGTTGCTTTCTGGCCTCGTAGAGATTACTCTCCATGCCTAGAAAATATTGGTGATATTAGCCAAGAGTATCTAGTTGGGGCAATTTCGATTTACAGCTGAGAATTAAATCTCACCTTTTTGTCGGCATCCACAGTCTCTTCTAAAGCTGTGACTCTGCTGAATGTCAAATACGGGAAACATGCATAAAATTTACCCCAAAATAATAATCCTAGTGCATTTTTAAAATTACATTCTGGCTCATTGCCACAACGAAGACCCTTGGGTCCCTGGGAAGTCTATATTTTTGTGTTAAATGGATATTCTGGTGTCAACAGGACCACAGTAAGTCTTCCTGGAGAAGGCGACTGATGCAGTTATGTTCACTCCGTGTTCTCATCTTCTATTCCTGAGGACGCTTAATAAAGAATCTCTCACGATGCACTTGGCAGTGCAGGTCTACGCAAGCTGCGGAATGAAGTGGAACTTCCCACACATGCTCCGTGTACTTTTGCAAAGCTCTCTCTGAAGATGAGGAGAGAAAGCCGCCGCTCCCCTCTGGAGGCCAGGGGGTGGTTCACCCCAGGGGAATCTGCTCTCAGCCGCCCCTCCAATGGGGCCACATTCCAGAAGAATGTTTCGGAGCCCGCACCACCCCCTGCCCCCTGAATTAGTCAGTTGGGGGTGCCGTAACAGGTACCCCCGACTCAGGCTGAAACAGCAGACCTTCACCCCCTGCATGCTGGAGGCCGGGAGGCCAGGATCGGGGGGTGGGCAGGCTGGTTCCTCCCGAAGGCTCCCTGCTGGACGTGCAGACGCTGCCTTCTCTCCGTGTCCTCACGCGGTCATCCCTCTGTGTGTGTGTGTGTGTGTGTGTGTGTGTGCGCATCCTGATCTCTTCTTATAAGGACCCCAGTCAGATTGGATTAGTGACCTCATTCCACCTCAGTCACCTCTCTAAAGATCCCTTCTCCAAATACACTCACACTCTGAGGTCCTGGGAATTAGATTTCAGAGTAAGAATTCCGTGTGGACACAATGAAGCCCACGCAGAGCCTGTTCCTGCATCCCGACCATCAGTACTGGCGTCATGATTTCAGCCTCAGACTGATCCTGGTTCAAAATAGCCCAACACCCACAGAGGCTCCCGGGCCCGCTGGCGGTGAATCGGAGCAAGTGGGGGTTTCGTGGTCTCTCTGCTGATCTCCAGAATTCCCTCAGGCTGCCGAACTCAGATGGCGTCTTCAGACGGAGGCTGGGCCTCGGTGCCTTCCATGCTTCTTCGAACAGGGAGCTCTGGCATGCAATGGCACACAGATGCCGGGATCCTTTTCTTGCTGTGAAGTCATGCAGGTGCACAATCTGCATGACTTTCTTTAAAAAATCATAACATTTTTAAATGTGAGTGTAACTGATTATCAACATTGGTAAAAATAATCTAAGAGTGTTCTTGCAACAAACATCGGGTAGGGCGGCGTGGCTAAATGCACTATTCAGTCTAACGCCCGCTGAAAAGATGAAGTAGCTTGCCATTTTAATATAAAAGCAAAGCCAAGGTGGGGAGGGAGGATTAATTTATGGAAGAAGAAATGACTTACGGAGAGTCTCCATATCTTGGGAAAATGTATCTGTTAGCAGTGACATATGGGCTTCTCTTTAAAAGCATAAGCTCTTTCAGATCCCATTAGGCATGCATTTTTCTAAATAGTTACTTTTGAACTTCATAAACAAGCCAAACAACATATGGAATGATTATGATTTGCATAAAATATGATGTGGGAAATGTCCCACAAATGGTTCTTAAGTTGTTGCACACTTTTTTTTGAAGAAACAACAAATTCCAAAGGAAAAAAACCGGCTTCAATTTATGCTTAATTTTTTTTCAGTTGACCTCAGTTCTAATAAGGACCTTGTTTTCTTCCTTCTCCTTTCTTTCTCTTTCTCTTTCTTCTTCCTTCTCCCCCTCCTCCTCCTTTGTCATCTCTCTCCCCTCCCCTCNCCCTCCTCTCCCCTCCTGTCCCCTCCCCTCCCCACCCTTTCAGAACTAGTTTTCTAAGATCTTCTTTCGCTCCAGCAAAGTGCCTCCCATCATTTATTTGGAGCTGACTGACCCTTTCTGGTCACAAACGGCATTCCGCGCCTGTGACCTTGCTCTAGAACATGTGAGCTGGCCCGGCACTGAGGAGGCAACAAGAGCAGAGTCCACGGTGAGTCTCTCCGGCCCCTGGGAGGGGACTTCCCTTGGGTCGTGTGACAGTGTGCACCATGTCACCCCCAGGGACACCAAGAAGAAGCTGTCTGTGACTGCGTGCGACCCGCGGCGCTGCAGGGACACCCAGGGCCCCGTGCAGCCCCCACAGCTTCAACGTGACCCCATCCACTTGCACACATCACTACTACCCTGCGCTCATGGGGACACTGGGCGTGGGTAATGGGAGGGGCGGGGCGGGGCGGCCGTATCTCAGTGTGTCCTGAAGTTGATTGTATTGTGTCCATTCATTTGCTTTGTCCCTCCTTCTCCAAATCCTGGAGGGCAGCCAAATGTCGAGCACCGTGCCCAGTGACAGCGTCATCAGGTGAGTAAAACTTTATTTTCTTACAATAGGCGCATGTTATTTAGACAATCAGGAAAAAACCCCGCAAAATGAAGGCACATTCTCTGTGAAATACGATGGGTAAACATAAGAAGATTAGACTGTAATTTTACGGAGGACAAGAACTGTATTTTCTCTATCACTATATATCATAAAATGTCTTGCTGAATACTTTTTATAAGTTAATTTATTTAAAATAGGCTCTAAGCCCAACGTGGGGGCTTGAACCCACAATCCAAGAAAGAACTGGAGTTCTATACTCTGGTGACTGAGTCAGCAGGGAGTCCCTCTTGCTGGGTACTTTTGCATATATGTTTAGTAAATATTTTTGAATAACTGATTCTGAGATCCAAAGACATTAAATATTATTCACTATAAGAAATTTCAGAGGCACCAGGGTGGCTCAGTCGGTTAAACGGCTGACTTCGGCTCAGGTCATGATCTCACAGCTTGCAGGCTCATGAGTTCAAGCCCCACATCAGGCTCTGTGCTGATAGCTCAGACCCTGGAGCCTGCTTCCAATTCTGTCTACCTCTCTCTCTCTCTGGCCCTCCCCTGCTCACACTGTCTCTCTTTCTCTCTCTCTCTCAAAAATAAGTATTAAAAAAAAAAAAAAGAAATTTCACTCCAGTGAAATATGGGTAAAATAAATGAATGCTAATTACAGTTAATAAACATTAGTTTTATAGAAAAATAAATGTAGGGGCACCGGTGGCTCAGTCATTTAAGCATCTGACTTCGACTCAGGTCATGACTCACAGTTTGTGGGTTCAAGCCCCGTATCAGGCTCTGTGCTGACAGCTCAGAGCTTGGAACTTGCTTCGGATTCTGTCTCCCACTCTCTCTGCCCCTCCCCCACTACTGCTCTGCTTCTTTCGGTCTCAATAATAAGTAAACATAAAAAATTAAAAAAAAAGAAAACATAAATGTAAAGAAAACTTTAAAAAGATTTCGCATTAAATTGGTTCTTGGGATGAGTTTATGATGAAACCATCACTACTTGCAAAATTCCAACTTTTTGATATAAATGCATCTTTTTACATATTCCCGTACTGCTTTTACCTTATCAGCATTTCTAGACATAATTCTGTACGATCACCTCTCTGACTGTGTCAGAGTAACTGTGTAGATGGCAGGAAGGGTCTCACCGCTTCTGGCTTTGGGGTGAGGAGCGACCTGTGGGTGGAGGGATGTGTTCTGTGTGCTTGTCTACGCATTTGTTTCAATCCAGCCGTGTCAGGAATCGCCTAGCAACACGGTGCAGAGACAGACCTCGGGATGGGCAGCAGAAGCTGACAGCAGTGAGCAGGAGACTCTGTATAAACGAGCATCACACCTGTTGATTTTTGTAAAGGAGGAAAACACAGAATGAGCTTTCAGGTGATGCCTGCTGTGTAGGCTCAGAGGCTCAAAGCAGCAGCAGCACGTGTCTGGATCTGGGGTTGGGCGCACACAATTTCACCCCTGACCCGTCATCCCGACAGTTACCGCGTTGGTAACGAAGGGCACGTGTCTGCCTCAACCTGTGAGGAGTGGCTGGGCCGTGTCCACACCACTCCCGTGTGTGCGTGTGCGTGCAGAATGAACACTGGTGCATGCATGCGTGCAGAACATGCGTGCATACATGTGATGCATGCATAGAGATGGAGAGAATACAGGTGGCCTTTTGGAAGAAATGGACTCACGTGATTCTGGAGGCCGAGATGTCCCCGGGTCTGCCACGCACAAGCCTGAGACCCCGGGAGGGTGACGGCTCAGGTTCGAGTCTGAGTCTGAGTCCAAGGACAGTAAGAGGCCAGTGTCCCAGCTCAAAGACAGAAAGACAAAATTCCTCCCACTCAGTCTTTCCACTTTCTTCAGGCCTCTGAAAGATTGCATGGAGCCCAGCCACACCGGGGAGTGAAGCCTCTTTACTCATCCCCTGATGGAATGTTAATCTCATCCAGAGACACTCAGAGACACACCTGGAGTCACGTGTGACCGAATGTGTGGGTATGCAATGGCCTAGTCAGGTGGACACATGCACTTACCCACCATCAGGGATAGAAGACAAGACAGAGAGACAGATAGAGACATAGGCATAGATGTGGGCAGGTGCGGATAAAGACAGATATAGAGAAGCAGACAAGTGTGGAAAGTGACCTCGGATTCTCAACAGCTCTCTTGTTGACCATCTCTGTAGAAGCTGGAGATGCAGTAACCTTTCAGGGTTATATTTCCTAAACCACAACGACAACAAAAAAAGGTTTTAGACTCATCCATGAACTGGAGTAGAAAAAAGCAGGGTTTTCTTTTTGGGGGGGGGGTAAAATTTTTTTTAATTGTATTTATTTTTGAGATAGAGTGTGAGCAGGGGAAGGGCAGAAAGAGAGGGAGACACTGAATCCCAAAGCAGGCTCCAGGCTCTGAGCTGTCAGCACAGAGCCCAACGCGGGGCTCGAACCCACAAACCGGGAGATAATGACCTGAGTCGAAGTCAGAGGCTTAACCAACTGAGCCACCCAGGTGCTCCCTTAACCAATAGATATAAACAATATAGCAGCAAAATAATTTCTACGATATGAGACAGCCTTGAAAAAAATAAGCAGGACAGTTACTTTCTCTAATTGTCCATGGCTTAAAACCTGCTTTTCACGTGTCTCCCTTAACACCAGGATAACGGTAACGTGTTTGCAAGTGAGGGTGGTGTTACCCGTTCCGGTACGTAGAAACTGAAGAGAAAGTCCATGTGACTTTCCAGCTTGTCATTTCAGAAAGAGTTTGTTAAAACTTTCATTGAAACACATTTCCACCTAACATTCCATTTTGAGGAGGTATTCATTCAAATGCAACTACATACACACACGTGTATTTTCTTGCCATGTACCATATGAGGAAATCTGAGAAATAGTATGAACTATATATCTATATAACACACACTGTATATAGTATATAGTGTATGAGAACATAGTATAAACATATGTGATATATCATAAAATACGGACACATTATAAGATATATATGCAGTAAATAGATAATGTAGCATAAAGTACCCCGGGAGAGCCATTTTCTTGAGTTCGTAAAGCAAATGTAATGAACATAACATTTTAGAAACAGCTTTTCTTCTTTACTTTGAGTGTAAGTAAATTCAAAAGCAAAGGGAAAATAAGAAAAAATAATGTCTTACTTTGGATTCAAAGGCATGCAATCTGTCTCAAATAGGTCATTCGCTCACAGGGCATGCATTCTGAACTTGGAGACAAATGTGTACAGTGACTCTTTCACTTAGGAACCAATTTGTCCTTCACAAATGCATCGCCACAGGCTCTGTTAATTTGTTCATTAGGCCTCCATATGGGGCGCGCTGTGCTGAGAGACAAACAGAAACAACTTGGAACGGATCTGTTTTGGAAATCCGGGCATGGGGATGAGAAGGAGAGCCCACAATCCTGATTTCCCGTAACTGATGAAATCCAGAGGTCACTGGGAAGTGTCTGCAGCCACCAGCAGAGATGGTTGTTCCAGGGCTCTCTGTTTCTCTGTCCAAGAAAGCGACATAGTAAATCGAACCGTGTGAAATCAGTGCGTTCACAAGCCAAACATGAACACTTGCTGGCACTTTCCCAGGCTTCAACCTGTTCAGCTATTCGACAGAACCCGTCAATGGATTTAAGGGAATATGAGAGAGTCTGTAGATATTAGTCAGACCAGAAGTGAGGACGTGGGTTTTTATTGCGTTCTTTAGAAGCAGATACCTTTTGAGGTTGGGTAGGGAATATTTGTCCTCAGAGGTTTTAAGCAATAAATTGAGCATTATTCAAATAGATGTAAACGAGGGCGTGCGAGAGGAGATGCGAAAGAAAGTGTGGCACCGCAAGGCAGGGAGTGATCAGTACAAGTGCAGATTCATCAAATTACTGAATTAGCAATCACATCCCTCACACGTGTTTACTCTGTTCCTAGGCTATCTGCTCACCCTTCCTCCGTCCTGTTTCACTTTTCATTCCATCGCAACTGTCAACATGGTTAGTCTCTAATTCTTGTTGGCTCAGCATCAACCACACCGCTTCTGAGCTGTACTGTTCTCACTGGCTTATTCCCAGTCCCTTCTTTGAATCTATGTCAGGCAAACCTTTTCCGTCTTCCACGGCCAAAGCTCAAGCCCACTTCTACAATCTTCCCGGCTCCAAACTCACATTTCTCAGTCTATTGGATGCCTCTGAACAATTATTTTCTTAACTCATCATTTATAACATAAATAATATTTTTTATTGTATATCAATTTTTCATGCATCTTATTTCTCCGGTTAAGAGATGATAAGATCTTTGACGTTTGGGTCCATCCTTCACCATTAGAATCCCTAGGCACACACAAGATCTTAATGATTAATTAGAAATCACTTACTGATTTCCAACTCTTTCTAGCACACACTTATAGAATATGTATTACTCTCAAGGATAGACTATAGGAGGACATAAAACCAGCCTCAATAAATTTGAAAGATTAAAATATTTAAAAAGAAAGTGTTCTCTGATCAAAACACCATGAAATGAGAAGTCAATAACAAAGAAATTTGGGAAAGTCACACCAATGTGGATACTAAGCAACACCAACGTATTCTTAAATAACCAATGCATCAAATAAGAAATCACAAGAAAAATTTTAAGTACTTTGAAATTAACGAAATGAGGACACAAAGACCAAAAATTATAGGACAGAGCCAAAGCAGGATGTAAAGCTAAATTTATAGATCAATTCCTACATTAAGAAAAAATAACGATCTCAAGTCAATAAACTTTCACCCTGAGACCCTGGGCAAAGGCAAGCAAACCAAATGCAAAGCAATCAGAATGAAGGAAATAATAAAAATTAAAATAGAAATTAATAGAATAGAGAATAAATAAATAGAGAAAAGCAATAAGACTGCAAGTTATTACTTTAGAGGAGCAACGATCTTGACAGATTTCAGCTGGACTGAACAGGAAGAAAAGGAAGGCTCAACATTAAAATCAGGAATCAGAGTGGAAACTTACTGCCAATCTTATAGAAATCAAATATATTAGAAGGGAATTCTATGAAAAACTGGATGCCAATCAATTAGGTAACTTTGATGAAATGGTCAAGCTTCTAGAAAGATACAAACTACTGAAACTGACTCAAGAGGAAGCAGAACATTTGAATAGACATAGCAAAAAATGGAATTAGTAATCAAAGAATTTACCAAAAAGGAAGCCCAAACTGAGTTGGCTTTACTTATAAGTTCTACCAAATATTTAATAGAGAATATCATTTTTTTAACTCTCCCAAAAAATAGAAGAGGAAATACTTGGCAGCTAATTCTACAAGGTTAATATTCCTCTAATCACAAAATGGAGACAAAGACATGATAAGAAAATCAGACCACAGAGCAATGTATCTAAGCATAGACACAAATATCGTCAACAAATTGGTAGCAAAAAACCAAAAAACAAAAAACCCAGAAAAGCCAAAGAAACCCCAGCGACGTATAAATGGGTTCTATAACATGACCAAAAGGCATTTGCCCCAACATTGCAAGATTGGATTAACATCCTAAAATCAATTAATGCAGTACATTGTATCGACAGAATGAGAGATAAAAATAAAAACCCATCAACTTATCTCAACGGACACAGGAAAAAGAAAAGGAATTTTGATTAACAAAGTTCAACACCCTTCATGACAATGCAGTTAACAAAATAGGAATGGAAGCGGACTTCCTGGAGCTGGCAAATGTCACCTATAAAACTCAAAGCTGGTGCCAAACTTAATGGAGAGACACAAGCTGCTTTCCCCGGGACACAGGAAAGCAGACAGATGATAGTCTCACCACTCCTGTTCTACATTAAGCTGGAAGATGTAGCCAGGGAAGCCCGGCAACAAACAGAACTAAAAGCCATCCTTACTGACAAGCAAGGAGACTGCCCTGTCGGGCCGCTGTCTCACAAAGCCACATGACACCCTGTGAATACGCCAGGCTTCAAACACACAGCTCATTCAAAGGAAGTAACATAAGCACTCTTGGGAATCATGTATTCCATGGTAGGGCTTCAGACACCAAAAAAAGAAAAAAAAAGTTCTAAACACTTGGTCATGCTCTCTACTTACTCTTGGATAATTTGGGGGACACGATATGTGATTCTTCTTGGGGTAACAGTAATGAGCTGCACGATTTTGGCGGGATGAATCACTGATAGTAATAACAGTACTTATCGAGTGCTTGGTGTGTGCCAGGGATTATGCTAAACGTCTTCAGTGTGGTCTCCATCTAATTGTCCTAAGAACCCTGTGGTTTGGATACAATCATTATCCCTATTCTTATAAACGAGGAAAGTGAAGAACAGAGAAGGTGGGTAACTTGCCTGGGATCACACAGCTAGTGTGAGTGGCTGAGCCTGGAGTGGAAACCAAGCTGTTTGAAGCCACATTCATGCTCTTAGCTGTGCATCAGACTGATAGTGACTTACCACCCTTTCACAATCCATTCTGTCACTCGCACGCGCAGCCCAGTAAGGGAGTGTGTGGGGGTGTGCACCTGGCGGCTGGCTATCGGGGTCCCCGTATTACAGTCCAGTTGACCCTTTTTCATTGTGTCCTTAGTTCAGGTTGATTTATAGCTGGCCGTGTCGAGTCTTCTAGAACAATTGCAGGTCAGGGGGAAAGAGAGGTGAGGAGTCTCTTGGGTGAGACACCCAACCCGGAGTCTGAGCTTTCTGAACTTTCCGTCTCTGCTCAGGGAAGGGAACCTGACCACCTGTCTACCTGCCCCAGATAACCATCTGGGACGAGAGCATTCGTTCAAAGTCCTCTCTCATCACCACAAAGCATCCCGAACAGCGTCCCACGCGCTTGAGCGTGCCTGCACCGCCCGGCGCGTGTTGTAGTAAATCCCGCGTGCACGTCTAGCGGGGAGCCCTGGGATGAGGAGACCATGTGGTCTCAGCCCCAGCTCTGATGATTTGATCCTACCGGGAATCTCCCAGGTAAACAAGCAGGCATTTCCTAACAGACGAGTGTGCTGTTAACAGAGAACAGAAAGTCACAGCTTTTGTTTGCTGTAAAACAATAAAACTACTGTTTCCATGTTTTCATAAGCAGGTTTATGACTAGCTCAGTACATAGGAGTCAGTGACAGTAAACCAAGTCATGTTATAATTTTTTTATACAACAAAAAAGTTATATCCTTTTTTTTTAATGTTTATTTTTGAGGCAGGAAGAGAGAGAGAGTGAGCAGAGAAGAGGCAGAGACAGTGTGTGAGTGGGGGAGGGTCAGAGAGAGGGAGACACAGAATCCAAAGCAGGCTTCAGACTCCGAGCCGTCAGCACAGAGCCCAGTGAGGGGCTCGAACCCACAAACTGTGAGGTCACGATCGGAGCCAAAGTGGGGTGCTTAATGACCGAGCCACCAGGTGCCCCTGGAAGGGAGTGTATTGTAATTCTCAGTCTCCCCTGCAAATGATGACTAACACCACAGAATGGAGATGGAGACACCCAACTGAAGACAGTGTGTAGACCCCACAGGCAGCCATGACAAACAAGGGAAGCATCTGTACGCGGACGTGCGGAATTTAGGATGGAATAATGAGGGCAGAATTCACAAAGCAGTTGCGTAAAATTAATTAATTCATTTATAATCCAGGCATTTTCTGAGTCTTCGTGAGGAGCTGGGCTGAGTCTATGGGACAGAAGGCTGTGGTGTGAACCGCTGAGGGGTAGCAGCGGTATATCGTAAGCGATCGTTACTCTTGTTCAGGACACAGAGGACGCCGCAGCCTCAGACGGGGAAGTGCCCATGGCGCAGACCCCTCCCCGGGCACCGCTGCTCGCTGGCCATCAATGTCACCACCAGCCTGGCCATGTCAGCTTCCATACTCAACACCGGCATCAGCTGATGGGCTGGAATCTGAAAATTGCTCAGCACTTTTGNTGCAGTGGGTCAGGAGAAGTGGAGTGTGGGCGCCCGCCTCCCCCGCCTGTCCCACAGCTTCAGAGCCTCGTACATTTCTGCGCACAATTGTTCTGGAAAAGCAGGCTTCACTCTGAAAGCATCTGAACACCCAAGGGTCAACCAAGCCAAGGCGTAGGCGAGGATGGCGAGGGCAGGGGCGTGGGCATGGGGTTTGCCAAGGCCTGTGGGTCAGGGAGGGCCTGGCATGGGTCCGCTCAGCGTGGCTGCCACAGGCATGCGATCTCAACTGTACACTCCCTGCTTCGTCATCAGAACACCCAAGTCCTTCAGTCCATTGCTTTCCCAAAGCATTAGGATTATATATTTCTGTTTTCTCCCCCCCACCCCTCCCCCGCCTGCCGTGTCTGGTCTGTAGTCTCCATGGGGAGGTGACTTCCGGTGGTGTCCACTCCGTGCACTATGCTTAGTAAACATCTGTCTCTGTGTGGTAAAAACCAGAGGAAGCGCCCTGAACTATTTGACAAGACTCTTGCGGCTCTTCCTCGTTACGTGTCCCTAAAATCCCAAGGACTGGAGTTGAGGATGCTCTGTCACCTGTTCTGAAGTTTACTGCAAATGCAAGGCCTCCCACAGAGTAAAACATAGGACACCTCGCAGAAAATCAAAACATAACGGCAGGAGTAAGTGACCTCACGGTCTTCTGCTCTGGGACGATGGCCACGTTCCCGGGTAAGAATCAACATTCACCTCCACCTGCCCCAGTTCACAGGAATAGCTATTAGCCAGCCCATCTGAACCATGAGATCACAGCTTTGCCCTAAAAAGCTGGATTTAAATGCCTGAAAGAGATACTTATGTGCAATAGTTGGAAAAAATTTGAGGAAAATGCACACATACACTTGCACAAGCCCATTCCTCATGGAGATTATTCAAGTATTCATTAAATTCCTATCAGGGAACAGGCATCATAAAAATCTTAATCCTCATGGAGTTTATATTTTTTAGAGGAGAAAATTAAGTAAACTTTACAGTATGTGAAAGAGTAATAAATACTATAAAGATACAATTTGAAAGAGATATTTTCAATTTTAAATAGTATGAGCAGGGGAGATTTCACTGAGAAAGTTGGATTTTAGTGAAGTCCTGGAAGCAGTGAAGGGGAGATGCAAATATCCAGGAAAAAGAGGTTTTCAGGTGCAGGGAACAGTGTGTGCAAAGGCCCTGAGGCAGTGAGGCACCTGGCGGTTGGGGGCACAAATCACTGGGTGGGTGAAGCATGCAGTCTGTGAGATTAAGCTCACCTCTGAGTGCTCTGGGTCCCTAATCACGCGTCTGAAACTAGAGGTCCAGTGTGTCCAGAGGTCCAGAGGTCAGAACTCCAATTTCTCCAGATTTTAAAAAAGGTAACTAGGAGGGGCGCCTGGGTGGCTTAGTCGGTTAAGCGTCCGACTTTCGCTTGGGTCATGATCTCGCGGTTCGTGGGTTCGAGCCCCGCGTCGGGCTCTGTGCTGACTGCCAGCTCGGAGCCTGGAGCCTGTTTCAGTCTGTGACTCCCTCTCTCTCTGACCCTCCCCTGCTCACGATGTCTCTCTCTCTCTCTCTCCTAGAAATAAATAAAAATATTTAAAAAAAAAAAAAGGTAACTAGGAAAGGTAAATTTCTAGTTAGGGAACTTAGTAATAAGAAAGGTAATACTCGACCTGTTCTTGTTATCACACAATCCCCCTTGGGGACTGTGACGACGCCCCATAATTACATGGACAGAACTGTGTGAAAAAACAGATGTGCTCACTGAGGGGAAAAGACTCGAAAAGGCTTCGTTGCAGTTGAGATTCAGGTTGCATTTTGCTGCCGTACAAGTTTTGAGTGTTCGTCCAGTTCTGGGATCCGCCTTCCAAGAGACGCAGAACCAGGGAAAGGGGGTCGTGAGGCTGTCCTCCAGCTGCGGCCCAAATAAGACGAGGTGCAGGGAGGGTGTCGGGCGCAGGAGGCCAGGGCGGGCAGGTGCCAGCTGGTGCCAGTGCCCCGGCCGCACTGGGGAGCACCCTGCTTCCTCGTGTGACTGGGCGGCCAGGAGGCATTTACCAGCATCCACTCCTTAGATGTTTGTTTGTTTTCATTTTTAATTTTTTCCTTTATGTTTTTATTTTATTTTTGAGAAATAAAACGTGAGCAGGGGAGAGGCAGGAAGAGAGGGAGGCACAGACTCTGAAGCAGCTCCAGGCTCTGAGCTGTCAGCACAGAGCCTGATGTGGGGCTTGAACCCACAAACCGTGAGATCATGACCTGAGCTGAAGTCGGACGCTTACCTGACTGAGCCCCCCAGGTGCCCTGTCCTTAGATAGTTTAAAGTCATGCATTTAATGAGCTCTTTCTCCAAAGGTCTTTCATTCCATGCAGGGTCCCCTCAGAGCAGATGTAGAAACTATGCAGGAGAAGCATTTTGTTAAAGCCTCCGTGTTTTACCCTATTTCCTGAAAATGCCTTTGATTGTTGACACTACACCGTGGCATGTTGGTATCCTTATCTGTGGGCTGTTAAATTAATACCTATTTTGAGCACCGATAACAGGTGTTTCCCCGCTATCACCTTCCCGCAGCTAATTACGAAGTGATATCCGAAGCTACCGGCTGACTGGTGCTCAGCGAGGCTGTCGCTGCGGGTTCCGGCAGACACATTCTTCCGCGTCTTCCGTGTCCTTGGTAGGAACCCAGCGGCTGGGGTCCCATTCTGTTCCCTTTTTCTTTCCTTTCCCCGACACAGAGTCGATCGTGCCAGGCTTTCCCCTGAAATGCANCGAAGCAGCTCCAGGCTCTGAGCTGTCAGCACAGAGCCCGACGCGGGGCCTAAACTCAGAAACCGTTGAGATCATGACCTGAGCCGAAGTTGAACACTCAACTGACTGAGCCCCCCAGGCGCCTCTGCCGTGACTTTTTAAAACGCCCATATCCTGCCTCAGTGTGAGACCATGATGACTGCTGAGTCACCTTGGGCAGTAATGCAAGGTCAGCTCGGCCGCGTCTGATGCNCAGCCTCTTCTTCCCACAGTGTCCACGGCCTGTGCCGGGTCCTGCGGGCCGGGAAGAGGGTGCTTTCCTGGGAGGCGGCCTGGCCTTGACCATCTCCGGGGCGCGTTTGCGTTTCCTCGTGACGCGAAGTGAGACAACTGGAGCTGCGTTTGTTCTAAACAATCACACAACGTTTTGTGCCAAGTCGCCCTCTCACGTGGAACGGAGGCTGGTGACGGGGGCGTCTCGGGGGCG
>NW_027529424.1:12628739-12631502 GCF_008692635.1 Crocuta crocuta | reverse complement strand
TATTTATTTATTTATTTATTTATTTATTTATTTATTTATTTACATGTTTATTTATTTTTGAGAGAGACAGCGCANCCGGGACAGCGTGCACATCCGGGAAGAGCTCCGGGACAGCGTGCACATCCGGGAAGAGCTCCGACAGTGTGCACAGGCGGGAAGAGCTCCGACGGCGTGCACATCCAGGATTGGAGGATCCCTGTTGGCTGCCGCCGTTGCTCAGAGCCAGTGCCCCAAGGTCACGATGATTGTGCTCCTTTTCTCCCCGTCCCTCATCATGAAAGTTCCTTCCAATATTCACTGCTTGGATGGCAAAGTTGTGCGCAGACGGATAGGTGCTACTCGCAGAACCACCCATCTGGAAGATACTAGACTAAAGATAGTAACAGAACAGAGGGCACAACATCGTATCTCAAATGTGGCTATTTCTGAATCATTGATCAGAAATTCATGATTTTCACACATTTGGAAATAAGGTTTAGTTAAGATGTTTCTAATGCCCTACGGCCTATTTTTCTGTAATTAGTAAAGTTTTCTAGAATGAAAACAAATAACTAAACATTACTCCTTCTGAACAACCAGTGTTGTCATCAAGCCTCAGACAAACGCCATCTCCTTGACAGGGTGTGTCCAAGGGTAAGAAGCAGAAACTCTCTACACTTTTGCATCAGCTAAAATTAGTCATTAGCATTTCGTGATCCCTATTTTTCCATTTTTGCATTTTAAAAATTAAATAATATCATCTATAGTGCATCTCTCAGCTGGAAGATTTTGTAACTTTTTAGGCCCTATGTGTTGTTCTTACGAACATCTAAGCAACTGAAATACAAGCCTCCAAAGCCTTTCTGGTAGCGAAGCACCAAGGTCGCATGAACTGTGCGTGGTGATTTCACGGGGAAGAAGAAGTGAAGCACAGGGCTCGAGCCCTCTCGGAACCACTTCTGAGAAGCAAGCTCAGACACGTAGAGACGAGCCCCTGGCGTCACATCCGGAGTCGCCTGAGTGGTGCAGACAACGGAGCCTTCTTGGTCAGTCCAGAGAGATCCAGGAGCTTCCAGAAGCAGGGGCACGTGAAGCGAGCCCACGCAGGCCATGGGGAGCCGCGTGGCCTTCCACCAGTGTTAACGATATGGTGCAGTGATGCGCACACGATGACGGGCCAGGGAACAGCAGCAGCTAACAGCTCTCTCCTCTGTAATGGAGAGCGCTGAGCAGGAAGTTGGTTAAGCAGGTGACAGACATGATGTTGGGGAAACCAGTGCCCCAACCAGGTAGAGAGCAGCTCGTACACCTAGCGGGGGCCAGGGCAGGAGGGAGAGCTTCAGAGCCCCGGCGGCGGAGTCCCCGCAGAGGCCCCCACCTCCCACCTGCGCCCTCACGTCCCACCTGCGCCTCCCCTTTCTGGAAGCCGGCTGTCGCGGGAGCCCGCAGGGCAGGAGCTCGGTGGACATGAGGGGGAGCAGGTGTGCTGCCGGCTGTCGGACGGGCTGCCGGCCACTGGGCACAGTGCAGCCCCACAAACCACAGATGAGTATTTCACCCCTTACCCCCGGACGTAAAGTTTAAAGATCAGGTAACAAAGCAGAGAAGTATGAAGTAGCTTCAATATGGTTACGAAGCGGCTAGCTGGAGGACGGACTCGTGAATTTTATCGGACTCAGTCCTGGGTTTGCCCCTGTGGGTACGAGGTGCCGGGAAGAGCGGGCTCCTGCACACTCCGGTGACTCCTGGCAAGCCGCTCCTTCCTGGCTTCGGATGGTTGGCAGGACGTGGCACCTGCTGGAATACCAGGCATTTTGTGAAGAACTTTGGACTCAAACATGGACCGAACTGGCTGTCCCAGTGGCCCCTCGGCCATCTGTCTGCAGCTGTAATGCAGACACAGCACGGGGAATCACGGAGGCCGGTCACACTTGAAACTTCCGGTGGAATATTCCAGTAAGGGGGAAAATTAATGAGGAAACGGGGGTTTGTAAGAGTGATTTATCACATAGCCGACCTGCGACAATCTTACGGTGACCTTTATAACATGATTTTGCCAAACTCAGTTGCCATGAAAAGGAGCAGTATCAGTAGCAGTCAGTTTTCATAGACCAGTCCCTGTTTTCAGATGTCTTGGTAAGGTCGTAGGCGTTTCTCACGCGGCGCCTAGTTTATCGGTGCAGGCGGCACAGGTGTGTTCAGGCTACATTTCACTCTTCCTCTGCTCCGAGGACGTATCTACAGTCCAGACTGAAGGATGTTCATTACTCAGAGCACACCTGAAAACCGCCAGGCATTTAGTGAGTCTGCGTTGCATCCATATATGAAGCACAAGAAATATTTTAAGCTTGTATGGTTTTGTCCTCTCCGGGGCTTCTGTGTCGATCCCCTGCCTGGATTCGGAGCTCTAGAGTCCTGCCTGGGAAGCGAGACCACAGAAGGGAGGTCATTCAGCTCCCCCAGGCTTGGTGATGACAGGAAGGGAAGGCTGTCATTCTCTACAGGGGCACTTTGTACATAACACGCATGTTATATATGGATATATAATACGCTCACATATAGGTGCATATGTAATACACACATATATTATACATGAATACACAGTGTGCACACATATGTACAACGATAGAGATAGAGATCACAGTTCATCCTTAGAGCTGCTGTTGATTCAGGCTGTGTGTAAGGAGCACTTGCACACTTGACTGGTAGAGACAGGAAGAAAGGCTGGAAGTAAAACAGACGGAGAGATGCCAGATACAGGAAGAAGGCACTTCCCCCCCACCC
>NW_027529424.1:12612853-12628698 GCF_008692635.1 Crocuta crocuta | reverse complement strand
TGGGCCAGTGCTCACCTGCCTTTGCACACACCCGTCAAGGTCTTTGCACGCTTGAGCTTTGTGTTTCCCATATATTAGGAGGCTTTTTGTACACTTCTCCTCAGCTGCTTCTTAGAACCAAGAATTAGCATTTCAAAGGCAGAGTCTAGATATTAACCAGATGGAAGTTACTTGTATATATTATGTACAACATTAAATTTATGGACTTTTTAAGCCTCTTAAAAATGTCCCCGTTAGAAATAAGATCATGACACAAATCAATTCATCAAAACTACACACTTTCACTGGCTTATTTATCCCTGTTCCTCATCTTTACACAGGGACAAACTGTCACAGGCTTATTAGCTAAAGAATGAAGTTTACTTATTTGACACTAGAATGCTGTCTGGTTAACAAAGAGCTTCCAAGTTCACACAAGGTGTAAAAAATCTTCAAAAAAATTTAAAATGTCTAACTGGAATCCCCAGTTAAACTGAGTTTTTCCTACTAACTATTTTACAAGACAGAGAGCATGATAGAAAAACAACCTCATTTAATACGGGTGTTTAGCAAGGAATGTGCCACATTCCGTCAGTGAAGAATTCGACATGTTAACACATTCATCTCTATAAAGTGATTATATGGGGACAGTCGAGATAACACGTGATCTCCAGTCATCAAACATGATTTAAATTCTTTCCATGGGAATCAGAACTTTTAGAAATATGTTTTGTCAAGGACACATGCATTTTTCCTTGAGCTTGGAGACCTCTAGATCCTAATCTTAGCTTTGTAAGCAATGACCAATATAAATTCAGGGGATGGCTCTTAAACATCTATGGTGTGATATTGTCAACAGCAAAATGAAATGTTATTGAACATTTAAGTTTCCTTTTTAAAAAAAAAAACAAACCCAACACCACCTCCTTCTTTAGAGAATAGCACCTGCCTCCTCTAGGGAGATGTATTCTGCTTTTGCTTTGACCAACATAATTTAAATGGGGACTATCAGCACCGGGGAGTCCATCCGTCATGACCCACTAACATAGCATGAGGGTGGACATCTGACCCAGGGTTCATTTCATTTGATTTAGTTCCCTTTATTAAAAAATTTTTTTATTTAATATAATTTATTGTCAAGTTAGGTAACATACAGTATGTACAGTGTGCTCTTGGCTTCAGAAGTAGATTCCCATGATTCATTGCTTACCAACGACACCCAGTGCTCATTCCAACAAATGCCCTCCTCAATGCCCTTCACCCATTTCCCTCTCTCCCTCGCATCCCCTCCCCCATCAGCCCTCAGATTGTTCTCTATATTTGAGAGTCCCTTATGGTTTGCTGCCCTCTCTGTTTGAAACTATTTTTCCCCTTCCCTTCCCCCATGGTCCCTCCATTAAGTTTCTCAAATTCCACATATGAGTGAGAACATATGATACCTGTCTTTTTCTGACTGACTTATTTCACTTAGCATAATACCTTCCAGGTCCATCCATGTTGCTGCAAATGGCAGGATTTCATTCTTTCTCATTGCCAAGTAGTATTCCATTGTATATATAAATCACATCTTTTTTATCCATTCCTCAGTGGATGGACATTTGGGCCCTTTCCATAATTCAGTTATTATTGAAAGCGCCGCTGGGATGCCTGGGTGGCTCAGTTGGTTGAGTGTCCGACTTCTGCTCAGGTCATGATCTCATGGTTCGTGGGCTTGAGCCCTGCATCAGGCTCTGTGCTAAAAGCTTGCTCAGAGCCTGAAGCCTGCTTCGTATTCTGTGTCTCCTTCTCTCTCTGCCCCTCACTCATGCATGTTCTGTCTCACTCTGTCTCTCAAAAATAAATAAAATGTAAAAAAATATTAAAAAAAAAAGCACTGCTATAAACATTGGGGTATATGGGCCCCTATGCATCAGCACTCATGTATCCTTTGGGTAAATTCCTAGTAGTGCTTTATTCTAAACCGGATCTGAAAAAGAGACTCTTATGTTCATGAGGTCTTAAGATTAAGTCAGCTCTCCGTCTCATCAAAGGGCTGTGGGGGAGGGAGAGGCTACCACAGAGAGAAGCAGAAACACAGGGCAGAGACCCAGGTTCCAGGCCCTTCTCAGGGAATACCCATCCTTGTCTTTTCCACATTTCATCAAGGAAGACCCTGGTCTCGCTCAGTTCAAATCCGGGAAGACCCTGGTGTAGCTAAGTTCAAATCCAGGAAGAACTTGGTCTGACATCACAACCTAAAGATTTCTAGGGGCACTAGGGGCGCCTGGGTGGCTCAGTCAGTTAAGCATCGAACTGGCTCAGGTCATGATCTCACAGTTCGTGGGTTCGAGCCCCGTGTCGGGCTCTGTGCTGACAGCTCGGAGCCTGGAGCTGCTTCAGATTCTGTGTCTCCCTTTCTCTCTGACCCTCCCCTGCTCACGCTGCCTCTCTCTCTCTCTCAGAAATAAATAAATCATTAAAAAAAAAGATTTCTAGGGGCACTAACCTGAATGGACTTTGAAATCTCTTCCATCCCTAGAATTTCATTATTTTAAGGTCAACTAAATGGAAGTCTAAGAAAAAATAATAAAAGATTTTTAGGGAAACCTCAGTTGGTCAGAAAATTATACTAGTTAAAGATGACACAATTTCACAAGAATGTTAGGGAGCTAGACTAGAATAAAGCCTGACACACAGAAGGACCTATGCATTTGCCAGCTGGCAGAGTGAGTCTAAATAAATCATGCATTACACTTACCAGGACACATACTTGGTTGTCGACCACAGTGACTAAATTCTGTGGGTTTGGGTAGACACAGCGTGGTAATTCAGAAGTATGGTCTGCATGATATTTATGGACATAAAATGGTAACTACTAAGCCTTCCATATTCTCGTTCATACCAGATGTTTGATTCTTCCTACACAGGCAGCTTCCATGAGGATGGCATCTCTGCCCAAATGGAGCATCAGTGCCAGCGTAGTCATTCTGTTGAAGCAGGAGACACTGCTTCACCGTCTCTACAGTGAGCAGGAATAAGATAAAGGTGGAGGTAGCAGGGGAGGGAGGGAGCTAGCTGGCAGGAGAGATCGGGTCATCAAATTAGCAGGAAAATAAGACAATTTCTAGAGTGATAGAAAAATAATGTAAGGCATTGTATAAAGCAAATCTCTATGGAGATCCACTGATATTCTTGTACTCAAGATAAACTTTCAGAAAATTTATAAACAGAGGCTGAGGGTAAAGGCCTGGAAACTACTCAGCACCCTAATGTAGATCAAAGAGGATAAAACAGTGTAGAATGTACAGATCAACCATCCCACATTAAAAAAGGGAGAAAAATACAGAAAAGAACCCAATCTTTTCATTAAGAGGGAATGGAAACAGAACCCAATTTTACATATTTATTCTTTGTTCTATGTAAATATATAGTTGGAGAATGAAGAGCATGCTATTCTCATCTTTTGGCAAAGACATAACCATTCCCCAGGGATTCCTCTTATGCGTGTGTTTGTCTATGTGTGTGTAAAGAGTCTGGTAACTAGAATCCAGTTCATCTGATTGAGAGATTGCTGCACTGTGTGAAGCCTGAGAATTTCCTTCAGTATTCTGGTTCCAAGGGGGACCAAAACAGGTAAGCCCCCCCAAGACTGTTACATTAATATTGTCTTATTCTTCATAGACAATGTCGCCACCATCGCCATCACCACCATCACCATCACCATCACCATCATCATCACCATCATCATCATCACCTTCCAAGGGTTGTTCCCACACACAAAGCCTGCCTCTGACCATACTGTAAAAAATGTAAGTTCTAACCCCATGTTCCTCACCGAGTGAGCTGGGTCTATGTACTGTCTTTCCAAACTGTGGACCTTCCATTAACAACATAAAAAGTGTATTGTACTCACTTTACAGAATTGCTGAATAGAATAAACAATAAAAATATAGCTCTTGATACGGTGCTTGGTGCCTGGTCGGTCCTCAATACATACAAGCTGTTGTCGCTGCCTCTGTCATCATCACCGGACAAGCGGAGCTTGGGTGTTTCCAGTTTCAAATGACTGACATAAGCAATTCCTGGAAGAGAACTGAATTTAGGCATTTTTTTTCTCTGACGGCTGAGGAACAATATATACGGGAAAGAAGATTATGAGAATGGTAAGATCAATTAATTCTTAATTAATGTAAGTCCTGTTTTTTTAATTTTCCATTTCTATCAAAAAGATTTTTCTTTTCTTTTTTAAAAATAGTTTATTGTCAAGTTGGTTTCTATATAACACCCAGTGCTCATCCCCACAAGTGCCCTCCTCCATGTCCGTCACCCCCCTTCCCCTCCCCTCCACCCCCATCAGTCTTCTTTTAAATGATGGCTCAGAAACTAGTTTCCCCCCAAAGAGAGAATTTGGGAAGAAAGAAGAGAAGCGAAGCAGTGGTCGGTGGTCTCCTTCCTGGAGGAATGCCCTTCTGGAGAATTGCTGATAAGTAGGGAAGCCAGTGATGGATGACATCTGTCCAGAGCACTGGCTGTATCACATCATGCAATACATGAGGGACATCTCATCGTCAGGGCCCTGGTGACATGTGGTAGGCACGTCGGTGCTGTAATCTGGTCAGAGCACTCACTGTGTCGCTTACAGTCTGGGCAGATGTGGCCTGAACCCGCTGTATCTAAGGAGATGCCCGCTGGTGTGTGGGGGGTGGGGAGGTGGCACAGTGCTGGAAACCTCCAGCCACAGGGCGTGGCACAGCCATGAGGAGGGTTTCAGCGATGAACTCGGAACCACTGCCTATGACTTACTGCAGGCGGAGAACTCACCAATGAAGAAGCACTTACTCTCATTTGGGGCTTTGAAGTGAAGAGGCCCCAGAGTTTGTGTCAACGTGAGGATGATGATGGTGTCTTGGCCACGGGACCTATGGACACAGGGATGGTGCTCTGGTCCCACGGTCTCCCCTCTGCATAAGGTCCTCAGAGACAAGCAGTCACTGGGGGTTCCCTCTCTGGAGTCCTGCATCTGCTGCTGACAGACCAGCACGGGGAGCTTGTGCACATGAGGTTTGGGGCCAAAGCCTCACCTGTGATTAAAACGCTAACGTTCCGTCCTTGGACTCTTTTGCTTGTTGACCTTGAAGGGAGGGAGGACGGTCATTGACCAAGGGAGGGATTACATTTGTCAAGGTCCGAGGGCCTCGCCCAGAAATGCTCCATCCTATGACCTCTGCCTCTTGATGAGCTACTGTTGAGACGGATGCACTTGCTTGTTTTCCCAACACATTAATTTCACTCCATGCGCTTCTTGTTTGCACGATACCTGCTAAGAACTCTGATGTGAGTCTTACCTTTGTTCCTCTATAGGTAGGATGTTTGTTCCCCTAGAATATTTTGAGAACTTTTTCTTTGACTTTCTAACTTGTGGGTATGATGTGCGTAGAAGTGTTTTCCTCCCTCTCTCCATTTCTCCCTCCCTCCCTCCCTTCCTTTCATTTTATAAAATTTTCTTTCTTTTGGAATTTATTCTGCTGGGTGTTCTCTGAGCTTCTTGAATCTGTGGTTTTGTGTCTGCCATTAATTTTGAAATGTTATCAGTCACTGTTATTTCAGATATAACTTTTCTTCCTTCTTTCCTTCTTCTTTTGGTGTTCCAGTATGGGCATATTAAACCTTTAAAATTGCCCATGACTGGGGCACCTGGGTGGCTCAGTCAGCTAAGCGTCTGACATTGGCTCAGGTCATGATCTCACGGTTCATGAGTTTAAGTCCTGCATCGGGCTCTGTGCTGACAGCTCGGAGCCTGGAGCCTGCTTCCGATTCTGTGTCTTCTTCTCTCTCTCTGCTTCCCCCTTGCTCACACTCTGTCTCTCTCTCCCTCCCTAAAATAAATAAATAGAAAAAATTAAAAAAACAAATAAAAAATAAAATTGTCCATGACTACTGGCTATTTTGTTCTTTTCATATTTTCATTATCTTTTTTCCTCTTTGCATTTTAGTTTACAAAGTTTCTATTTTACCCTATTTTCAAGTTCACGGATTATTTTCTCAGCCTTCTCCAGTCTCTCAGTGAGGACATGGAAGGCATTGTTGTGACTGTCTATTTCTAGATTTCTTTCTTGGAATCCCCATGGCTCTGCTTACATGGGCCATCTGTTCTTACACGGTGTCTACTTCACAGCTGTTTTAACTTCCTGCTCTGACAACATTCCTGACATGTCTGGGTCTGCTTCTGATGGTGATTCTGCTCATTCATTTTCTTGCTTTTTGAGTTCGTTTCACTGTAATCACTGCCATGATGCAGAAATGTTATTGATGTTCTAATTAAGTCTCTGACGTTGGCGGCCCGTGACTCCAGGCTGGGACCTTTGCTACCACCCAGTCTGTTTTCAGTTCCCTAATCTCTGTCTGGCCACAGGATCCCGATGTGCTGGAGGCCCTGGGCATGGCTGGCCCCGTTAGTTTCCCACTTAGCTAAGACAAGATTGGGAGTGAGGTGCTCCCTCCCTGGGATGAGCCTCTGGCAAAGCCTTCTCTCTGGGGAGGTGGGGTGGGCGGAGCCTTTGTTGTGGAGAGGATTCCGGGTGTAAGTCACTCAGAAGTGGTAACTTTTCCCTCTCCCCTGGCAGAACCACACAGGGATGTTCTTGGATCTTCGCTGTGATCATTCTGTCGTGTTGCCAGAGGTAAAAGCCAGGGAAGAGTGGGGCTCTCCTCAGCCCTCAGCCCTCAGCCCGCAGCCCCACAGACTTCCTGCCTTCCTGCTCATCCACACGCAGCTTCCGGGGCTTCATCAGAATCACCGCCGAGTCCAGATCCAGCGGCGTCTGCCCGGTCAGCTGCCCTCAGCTGCACCTTCCCGAACGTGCCCCCTCCCCAGGTTCTGTGCAGGGTTTGGCTTGCAACTCCAGTTCTCTGATGACTTTCCATTTTTCCAGCTCTTTCCTGTTCTAAGGACAGGTGTGAAGTCTTCTGAGAGCTTTTCTGTTGCAAAGTTGGAAAGGAGTCTGTAAGTTTCTGGAAGATGAAAATGGCCTAATGTGCTTCCCATTGTAGGAAAGATTACCCTCCTCTTCAGTGGTAATATGTCATTCATTGCATTAAAGGCCACCATCAGCATCAGCATTGATTGAGGGGACACAACAATAGAGTGAGAAGTACGTTGATTCTAAATATCTTTCTCCGGTGTTCATTGTCCTTCATGCTTTCTCTGAGGTTCTTCATCTGATAAATTTTGGTTTTGGCCCAAGAAGTACATTTGTTCAAAAGATTAAAAAATAGCAAAAGACACACATAACTGGTTTTCCCTTCAAGATACGTATGAAATTCTGAAGCTTCGTGGGACAGGCATCTACAGCACAACACCAAACACTTTGAAAAGCAACATGGATTTTTTCTTCACTCTCTTGCACTGTTGAGGAGACAGCATTTAGGGTTCAGGTTCTGCCTGGTGAACTTGCCAGGGAAAGTGCACCTTGACTACTGCTGAGGTCTTTGGGGAGGGGCTAGGTCCCATGACCCAGGAACCGAGAAAAGCAACCAGGTTTGAGCCCTCCCTGGCTCACGTCACTCCCTACTGGACTGAAGTGAAACATCCACCTGTTGAAGGAAGGTGCCATCATCTGCAGCCTCTGCATGTCTTTAAACAATGCTTGGCACGTGACCTACAATCAACAATGTGAGACAGCTTCCTCAGGGTGAACCTCAGGAGATCAAAGCCACATTCGCATCTGCCCCCTGTAAGTTTTCAGGGTCAGGAGCATTGGGAATGGTGTTCTTGGTTTGTACTTGAACTTGCTGTGGTGGTGAGCAGACAGAGCAGCTTTGGTGCGATACTATCCCCAGGGGCTCCCAACGCAGAGGTCATGGATGTCCTGGGGATTGAGAAGAAAGACACTTCATGCAGGCAGTTGAGTGAGCTCCCCAGCAGTGAGGGGCCTGGAGAACTCAGTGAAGGTTATATATGTATATACATGACACATATAGATATAGACACAGTATGATGTATATATATACACACACATATATATACACATACATATGTATATATATTACATACATTATACATATATTATAAATAGATAGATTATAAATATGCTACTTATAGATAAAATTATATATATGTGTGTGTGTGTATTTCCTTATATATTTTATCTGGGATACATTCTTCACATTTATAGTACAATAGGCTAACACTGTGTTCTTCAGAATACCTGGAATTAAGTGCTTATAGTGATGATGATAATAACAATGATTAATATTCATTTATGGTTTTGTCACAATTTAGTACAATATGTATGTCTATCTGCCTATTTTCATCATGTCTCTCTCTCTCTCTCTCATCATCATCATCATCATCATCACTCCTCTGTTTCTGAATATGAGAAGCATGCAGACACACTCTATAAATACTCTTGTTTTATGGGTGGAGTTTGAGGCACTGAGCGGTAGGTGAATTCTCCGAGTTCATGGAGCACCAGTGGTGAAGTCTTCTTTGAATCCAGTCAGTCTAACTGCAGAGCCTGGATATTTTATGTGAGTGAAAACAAAGAAAAATTCTTAAGAAGTGAATTCTTTATAGGACTATCAAAACACAGATACTCATGTCCAGTAATGGGAATTATGAAATGATATTCTATATTAAGTATTGTTAGGTTAAAGCACTTAACAAAGTGGTGAAATACATGTAGTTACTGGTCTCCGAGTCCCACACAACCTTCAGTAATAAGCTGTCAGTCACAACGAGCAGAAAATTAAAGATTCAGCATCTCCAGAGGCCAGAGCCTATTTGGGAACAAGCCCCCAAGATTTGCCTGGGAAATCTGGGGACCAGCGGGGAGTAAACTCACTAACGAAACCAGAGCTAGAGAGGGAGACAGCCGTAGGCTTATCTTTTCAAAAATAGAAGTATGGATTTCAGACCAGAACGGCTAAGATGGGGTTTCTTTGTCTCCGGTGCACGCAGTGTGTCTGTATATTTCAGAGCCTATTTCAACCTCCACCCGCAGACACAGTTTGAATAAACACAGGCCACGTCACATTAACATAATCTAATTGCCACAGCCTCACTTCCCTAAACGGCTTTGAAAACACACAAACTTGATAATTTATACAAAGCTTCTTGAGAAGACTTTAATAGACTTTTTATAAGTGAATAAACTAAACATGCTGGAGATTTCTACATTGCACTTCAAAGGCAGCGCACACATCTGTAAACAATAAAAAAAAACCTATATCACATTTCATGCATTGACTAATGATTTGTGGGGGTCTGAATAGTTTAATACATAGAAGAATTCATAAAACCTTTACAGAAAAAAAAATGTATCTTAACCCTACAGTGAATGACCTTGTGATTCACTTTGGGGCTCATTTCTTTTCTGGTAAATGTATTGTGGATTATAAGCATAAAAAATGAGTGGAAAAATTTGTATTATTCATTTTGAAGGTTCTTTTTATTAAGAGAAGGAATGAAATTCAATGAAAATCATTTTGCTGATAATTATAATGAAATATGAAGCACTCTGAATATATTCTATCGCAGGCAATATAGAAGAAATGGCTCTATCTGCTCGATGCCTGATTTAATGGATTGGCTCCACGAAGCTGGCTCAGTTCTACACGCAGTCATCAGAGTGATGGTTGGTGAGATCACTTCCAGAGGAGGTTTGAGTAGAAAGGTCTGGAGAATCATGGACAATTGTGTTTTGGTTCCCAGAGGCTTGCCTGCTGATGAGTTGTTATTGGACGGTATCAGTTAGCAGTGATGGCCTGACCCACAGTGCAATCTAGGCAAACTGCCTGGTGGCCGCAGGGAACAAAGGAATGTTGTGATGCTGAGGTCAGCGCCACAGCCAGAGGCCACAGGTTCCAGAGAAGAAACAGGTGAGATAGAATCAATGTAGCTATATTCAAACAGTTCTCATATTATTTGGTGCTATATTTTAGCCCATCAGTTTTTCTAGCATGCCTAATACAATCCTGTTCTTTTTTTTTTTTAAGAGAATAATGATGATGCCAAACTAGGCATGAAAAGATCAGAGCAGTAATGCATTAATGAAGATTTAAAATCCCATTTTGACTTGTAGCTCCCAGGAACTGCCTTGGGAGGGGCCCATAGGTCCTGGGCTGCTCACTGGCTCCCCAGGGACTTACGATGCAATGTTCCTTCTATACCACAAGAGTAGTGAGGGCAAGCTAAGGACTTTTTAAAATATATGCATCATCAGGAAAATGCAAATCAAAACCATGATGAGATACCACCTCACACCTGTCAGAGTGGCTAAAGTTAACTTGGGAAAAAAACAGATGTTGGAGAGGCTGTAGAGAAAGGGAAACCCCCTTGCACTGCTGGCGAGAATGCAAACCCATGCGGCCAGTGTGGAAAATAGTATGGAGTTTCCTCAAGAACCTAAAAATAGAACTACCCTATGACCCAGCAATTGCACTAGTAGATATTTGCCCAAAGGATACAAAATACAAATTAGAAGAGGCACATGCACCCCAATGTTTATGGCAGCATTACCTACAATAGCCAAGCTATGGGGAGAGCCCAAATGTCCGTTGACTGATGAATGGATAAAGAAGATGCGGTTCATATACACAATGGAAGATTACTTGGCAATCAAAAAGAATGAAATCTTGCCATTGGCAACAACATGGTTGGAGCTATAATGTATTATGCTAAGTAAAATAAGTCAATCAGAGAACGACAAGTACCACACGATTTCAGTCATATGTGGAATTTAAGAAACAAAATGGATGAAAATCTGGGAAGTTGTGGGGGGAGAGAAGAGAGAACAAACCACAAGAGACTCTTTTAAATACAGAGAACAACCTGAGGGTTGGGGTTGGTGGAGGCAGGTGGGTGGTGGGTTGGGGAAAATGGGGGATGGGCATTAAGGAAGACACTTGTTGGGATGAGCACTGGGTGTCATATGTAAGTGATGAGTCACTGGGTTCTACTCCCGAAACCAATATTGCATGATATGTTAACTAACTGAAATTTAAATAAAATTTAAATTAAAAAAATTAAGTCCATAAAACACATAGTTGGGATCTTGGTACAGCTACTGTACTTCAGAATCCAACTGATTAATTGTTGAAAACAGAACTGAAGATCTCTTGATTGGACAAATTAAAACCCAGAACACATGATTTCAAAGCCAATACAATTTTCAGAGGATTTAGAAGGCCCCAGATCAGGTATAAGTGGACCTCTTACATATTTTCAATCTAGTTACTTTAACAGTGAGGTTTAAAATTCAGAATGATAATCCAAAGGCCCCAAAGAACTCTCTCTCTTTTTTTTTTAAGAGCATTCATTGCTTTCACTAGATTCTTTTCACAATTTTTCAGTTGGAACACACCTTAGCAGTTAAGAAGCCCAACTTTCATACATGCGCAACTATAAACACCAGAAGTCAAGTCCAAAAGCCTAACTATTGATGATATTTGCATTCAACACCCAGAAATTCTGAATGAACGTAATCCCCAGACGTTATGAGCTTCACCACCAAGGGCTCATCAATTGACCATTTATTAGTTGCGGGTCCTTTCTCTGGGCCGTGACATTGTCTCACCTGCTGAGGGGGATAATAATAACCTCATACTGCAGAGCCGTGTTGCAGATTGTACGAACAACACACACATAAATCAGTCCATGCAGCGTGGGCACGTC
Source organism: Crocuta crocuta (assembly GCF_008692635.1). Classification (NCBI taxonomy): domain Eukaryota; kingdom Metazoa; phylum Chordata; class Mammalia; order Carnivora; family Hyaenidae; genus Crocuta; species Crocuta crocuta. The sequence continues at coordinate 12,617,066 of NW_027529424.1, read as the reverse complement.
TGCGAGTGCTCATAAACCGTTGGCCATTCACCACGAAACACAACCGTGGGGGACAGCTGAACGACGTCAGTGAGGTACTAACACACACACGGTGCTCAAGTCCGCGATCCCACATGAAACCCGCTTGGCCTGACTCCTATTACAGCATGCATCCGAGCTCTGTCTGGAGAGGTCAAGGCGGTCTGTGTCTGGGGGTTGTCACTGCGTTCTGCCAGCTGTAAAATACTTCAGTCAGAGGGAAACTTGGAACTCACCAAGTCCTAAAGGCAAGGTAATAGGACCCCACAGTCAAAAGTTTCCAAGGTGATTTATAAATCAAGAGAAACAATAAAATGGAAACCCCGTGACGAGTTGCAGGAACGAGTCACCCTTAGAAACTCTCACGGGGGCACTTTGGGTTCTGTGGCATTCGCTTCAAACCAGTTGAAATTTACGGGATTTGTTTTACGTGTCAGGAGCCTGTCACCTCGCCCTTTCTGATGTGCACTAATGAAGATGAAATGGTTGGAAATATCTGGGTTGGAAAGACTTAGATTTATAACCAGGATGGTGCCATTCACTTGCTAACGATTTAAAATATATGAGTGGTGTAGACACTTCTGTTTGATTTGAAAACCCTCGAATGAACCCCCAAATCATCACTTCTGTCTGTGTTCAGGTGATTTTAAAAAATGATCAGATAGATCCTTCTTGAGTTAGTTTACTATTTAAAACACGAAGAAAACTCCCAAGAACAAAAATTTACCAAAAACCTCGTATATTCAATATCCGGTCAAGGTTTTGGAGGTGTTTGCACAAATATGCCACAAAATTCTGTTTTCTTGAAGCTAATCAGTACTTAAAAGATAACATCTTTTTCTTATTTATGTATGAAGTCTGTTTTATATGGTTCGACATGTGGGTACCAAGGTTGAAGTCAGACAAAATGGAGATACAGTCGAAATTTCTCAGTTGAAATCTAAGTCAAATTTGGGTGGAGTTATCTACCACAGCATTAAAATGTCTTATCCAGGGGCGCCTGGGTGGCTTAGTCGGTTAAGCGTCCGACTTTCGCTTAGGTCATGATCTCGCTGTTCGTGGGTTCGAGCCCCGTGTCGGGCTCTGTGCTGACTGCCAGCTCAGAGCCTGGAGCCTGTTTCAGTCTGTGACTCCCTCTCTCTTGACCCTCCCCTGCTCACGCTGTCTCTCTCTCTCTCTCTCCTAGAAATAAATAAAACATTAAAAAAAAGTCTTATCCAGCTTAAAGTTTTTCAAATGTTTATTTATTTTTGAGAGACAGACAGACAGAGTACAAGCGGGGGGGTGGGCAGAGAGGAGGAGACCCAGAATCCCAAGCAGGCTCCGCGCTGTCAGCACAGAGCCCAACGCGGGCCTCCAACCCACAAACTGTGAGATCATGACCTGAGCCGAAGCTGGAAGCTTAACCGACTGAGCCACCCAGGTGCCCCTGTCTTATCCAACTTTTAAATTCCAGCGTGCAATTAAAAAAAAAAAACCCAAAATACTGTATGGAAAAGAAAATGGCATGTACTTTGTATAATAACTTGAATTTATTTTAGCATCATTGCTGTAACTACTTCCGAATATACTGCTCTCCAAACTCTTCTGGCCTGTTTCTACACAACTAATTTAAAACAGTCGAGGCGTCAGGAATTGATCAAGGTGGGAAGTGATTAAGATTTGTTCTCTTCTTGCTTTTAAACTGTAAAACAAGATTTCATGCATTTCAAATCCTATTAGTTTATTTGGTGTAAGTGACCTTCCCAATAACCTTATTCAAATATAGGAGGCTGGGTGGTGTTTATCATTAGCAGGGAGAGCTATGCCAAACACGACTTTTAAACCTATTTTCTGATTCAAATTTAGTAGATCTAATGAAAAAAAAAAAACTACCTTAGGCCTTGCAGCTGCATCCATTTGCAAACGCACATTCAGTAATTGCTCATATAAATTGAGTAAAGTATACATGAAAACAGGCTGTTAAATATTCAATTAATCAGTTTGCAAAAGTCTCCCCATGCTCCTGCTTCCAGCAAAGTCTTTCAGAGATCGTTCGCGGGGCTGGGGCACCATCGGCTGTTTCCCGCGCACGCGAGCCGGGGCCTCTGTCCCCCTGGCCGGCTCCGGCTCCCCCGCACAACCCCGTTTTGTGCACACCAAGGGCCGAGCGCCGAGGTTCCGCGGTGAGGACAGACAGGCCCGCCGGGCACCTCAGCTGTGTTGGTTTTCTAACGCACAGAAACCACCGGAGACGTGAACAAGGCGCCGCCTCCTCCGCTCCGTTCCCCGCGTGTGGTCCGCAAAGACGGGCCGCACGATGCCACGGAAATAAGGCGGCGCTGAGACCCCGCTCTCCACTTTCACTTCCCGCAGCCGTGGGAGAGAGCGTCTGGGTCCGCCAGGCCCCGCGAGGGTGAAATGAGGGTCCTCACCTGGGCAGGTCTGGGGACGGGGTTAGAGCTGGCTTCCCCTGCACCGGGGGCACTCCACCTCCCTCTGCGTCTACACTGGCCTGGGGCAGAGTCCAGCTAGAGGGAGCGCGGCGCTCAGCGGACACAGCCTGGTGCGCAGGGAACCGGGAAGGCAGGGCTTGCAAAGCTTCCCTTGAGCCTCCCACCCGGTCTTCACTTACTTGGTTGCGGCCCCCCCGACGGAGGCTCGGGGACGAGACGTAGCCCAGCGAGTGCGCCGTGCAGGGGCTTCCGGGGACGCCCCTGCCCTGCGTCGCCACAGCAGCCGGGGCCCGTCGGACGTCGGACGGGAGAAAACGGCGTCTGAGAGCAGCTCAGCAAGTTCCCGGTCTCCCAGGGCTCGTAGGCGGCGGGCTGTGATTCTCAGGCTCGGAGCCCACCGGGTGCGCCCTTCCTCCCGCCGCCGGCTCCCTTCGCATCCACGCAATTACCGCCTCGCTGCTAGAAGGCACATTATGCACAGAAATGAAAGAACATTGATTTTATCAGCTGATATTATTTAAAACATCAATATTTGGCATAATTCGTGTTCTTGAAATGATGACCTATTCAAGAATTTGGATTTTTACATTTCTCAGATTTAATGAAGATAGAGTTCAATGGATCCAGTTTTCTATGAAAGTTCTATTAATATGTATGTTATTACTAGGGGGAAAATCGTCTTGTCTGGGGCTGAAGATGTGTGTTAGGATGTGTGGTTTTTCAAATCCTTCCTACAGTAGAGGAATAATCTATTCGTAGCATTTTGGGTCATAAAGTTCCAAGAATTATTTTTCTTATCTACTTCCTTTCGGAATTGCAGAAACTTTATTTTCTTAAAAGTCAAATCGAGGGTATGAAAGTAAAATGGTATTCTCATTTCTGGACATTTCCCCTTCCCAGTGCACGTAACCTTTCTGGAGCAGATGAAGACTTTGTCTTGGAATTCTAGAAGCTCAGGGAGGAGGTGCAGCCCAGTGTGTGCACCATTCGGGGGGCTTCCCGGGGACCGCCCCTGCCCAGCATCACCACATTAGTCAGCGCTCGTGTCCGACGGGAGAAAACGGCATCTGAGAGCAGCTTAGCAATTTCCCAATCTCGCAGGACTCGTAGGCGGTGGGCTGCAATTCTCAGGCAACAGTGTGTGGCTCGGAGCCAGAGACAGAGTCTGCTTGGGATTTTCTGTCTCTCTCTGTCTTCCCCTCCCTGCTTTCTCTCTTTCTCTAAATAAATAAATAAACAGTAAAAAAAGATTTAAAATAAATTTTAACGTTTATTTATTTTTGAGAGAGGGAGAGAGACAGAGTGTGAGCAGGGGAGGGGCAGAGAGAGAGGCCAACACAGAATCCCAAGTAGGCTCCAGGCTCTGAGCTCTGAGCTATCAGCGCAGAGCCTGATGCGGGGCTCAAACTCAGCAACCATGAGATCATGACCTGATCCAAAGTCAGGCACTTAACTGACTGAGCCACCCAGGCACCCCAAGATTTTTTTCAAGCATAGAGCTTAGACAGGCAACATAAAGGTGTCTCTTGTGGAAAATAAAATCATTTACAAAGAAATCCAAAAGATTCTGCAAGAACTGCTACCAGACTATGTAAGTTTAGCAAATTCTCAGGAAATAAGCCCAAAATACAGAAACGAATCATTTCTATATTACCAATAAAAAGCTGAAATTGAAATTAATATAATGAATTAACGATAGCATCAAAATTATGGAATAATTAGGGATAATGCTGTATGTGGGTGGCTTTTTTATAGGGATA
>NW_027529424.1:12589240-12612651 GCF_008692635.1 Crocuta crocuta | reverse complement strand
TTTTTATAGGGATAGAAACACATGTGTAATATTTCTCTGCTGAAACCACAAAAGGTTGCTGAGATAAATTTTTAAAATCTAACTGAAGTTCTTAAAGATATATATATTTATATATATCTTTATAAAGATATATCTTTTTATAGATCTATCTATCTATCCCATGTTTACAGATATAAACGTCATCATGTAAAGTGGTTAATTGTCTGAAAACTGATTTATAGATTCAACACAACCAAATTTGCAAGTCTGTTTGTGTTGAAATTTATAAGCTGTTCCCAAAATTTACATAGAAAACAAATGACCAAGAATAGCCAAAATATTTTGGAAAAAAGCACTGCCAGATTCCAGCATTTTCTGTAAAGGTAGAATAATCAAGATAGTGTGTATTGGCTTGATTCATATGTAAATCAATGGGACAATATAGAAATAACACTCACTGATTTTTGACAATGGGTAAAAGCAGTTTAATAAGAAAGGGTAATCTTTCAAATGAATGGTTCCAAAATAATTGGGCGTCCATTTGTACAAAAATAAACCATGATCTGTAACTTATACATCAAATCGTGGCAAAATGGACAGACACTTTGCTTTTGAAAGACAGTGTTATTGAATAAATGAAAAGACAAACCACAGATTAGGAGGAAATGTTTGAAAAACACATCTGATAAGGGACTAGTAACAAAAATATATAAAGAATTTTTCAAGCTCTATAATAAGAAGACAATCCAGTTTATAGCAGGCAAAACATTTGGACACTTCATCAAGGAAATATAGATGTTCAATAGGCACATGGAAAGATGTTCCATCTCATTAGTAATTAATGAACTGGAAATTAAAGCCACACTGATGTCACTGAAACAAGCAAATAATTACTGGCAATAAAAGTATGTGCTAGGATGTGGTACTCTTATACATCATTGTTGTAAACACAAAATGGTACAGCCCACTTCGAAAACAGTGGGTAGTTTCCTCCACAATTAAACATGAATTTGTAAGTCCAGACAATTTCAATAGACGTATTTCCTCAAGAAAAATGAAGACCCAAAAGCATACATCTGGGGGCACGTGGGTGGCTCCTTCAGTTGAAATGTCCGACTCTTGGCTTCAGCTCAGGTCATGTTCTCACGGTTCGTGAGTTTGAGCCTGGGGCTCAGGGCTGATGGTGCAGAGGCTGTTTGGGATTCTCTCTCTTTTCCTCTCTTTCTGTCCCTCCCCAGCTTGTGTGCATGCATGATCTGTCTCTCTCTCTCTCTCAAAATAAATAAATAAACTTTAAAAAATATTTTTAAAACACACACACTCCTGTGCATGAATATGTACAACTGCTTCAGTCACGATGACCAAAATGTGGCGGAAAAAAATCTGGGTCCACCAATTTTTCAACAGATAAACAGATTGTGCATATCCATACACTTGAAGGAGACTCAGCATGAAAATTGGATGATTCATTCAGTAGCGTTGATGAGTCTCAGAGTTATGCTACGTTAAAGAAACACCAGACACTGAAGACTCCATGTGTATGACCTTAGCTACAGGTTACTCTGAAAAAAAAGGCAAAATTATAGGTCGAGGACTCAGACCAGTGTTTATCAGGGGCTGAATGCAGGAACATTCCAGGCAATGGAAACATTACCCCTGTCGTAGGTGTGGGTAACAGGTCTGTAAACACATTTGTCAAAGTTCATTAACTTGAGCTCTTAAGATTCGTAAGTCACCCTTGAAGTGAGCATTCACTATTTGCCAGTTCTCCTCTAACAAGCTGATTAAAAGGAAAATGCGATTCTCACTGGAATGCGGTGTATGGATAGCAGACGGGGGAAGATGGCACATGGTAGAGACCAGGGAGGTCAGCTGGTGGCAGCGAGTGTCCAGATTCACCCGTGTCTAGTTAGACAATTCAAGACATGCGATATGGTCATGGGACTTGTAGGATTCCATAAACACCAGCTATTTCCTACGGACTCAAGAGAAGACCCTAAATCATGTTACCAATGTCACCTTTTAGCAAAATGAGCCTATAATACCACCGGAATCAATCTGAATATCTCTCACCCCTGAGCAAATAGCCCTGTAAGAAGACACTGACCCTGAGCTCGGGCTCAGATGGAGCTTGAGGGATTAGGGGAAAGCTTGCCCAGCAAGAGAAAGTTTTGTTTGCAGGGACAAAGGAAAAGGTGGGCTGCTCTCCTGCCCACTGGGGTTCTTAGATATTTTTGGTAATGAACTTAAGGAATGACTTTTTCCACAGGGTTCAGTAAGCATGACTGGATCTTCACTTCTTTTCCCAGGTTAATTCAGAGTCTTTTTGCATAAAGAAAAAAACATATATATTTATGAGCCAGTATCTTTCATGAGTTTGTTTGAGTCCTTTTGAAATCGCCGAGGCTCTGGGCACGCCGGACTCTCCACCTCTGTCTTCGGCCATGACCTAACACGCTCGTTCTGGTAACATGGTGCCCACCCTAACACGGTGCTGCATGCGACCCACCGAGAACACGGGCAGCCTGCGTGCCTATGGTATGGCTAATGGGAATTTAATATTCTCGCAATTGTGTTCGCCCTCGCGGTAGCCCTGAATTATTTATAAACAGCCTCACGTCTCTCTGAGTAAAGCGCAGCTCTCCTAATGAGGCACGGCAAGGGTAGTGAGCCCAGGTCAGCCCCGGAGACAGTTGCTAAGTACACAAGTCCCCGCTCCTGGGGGCTGCTTCTTCCCAGGATATGATGACAGTTCCTCAAGCCCGGGCAGCGTCTCGCACTCGCTGTCCCCGCCCCCTGCCTTGCTGTCTTATTCTTCCAGTGTCGAATTCACCTGTGCACACGCTGGCAGAGCATGGAGGTGGCCGTGCATGTGACGAGCGCTAGCAGCGGCGGACCCGGTGGCCCCTCACCGGTGCAAGGCAGAGGGAGCCTGCGTCTTCGGAGCTGTCACCACCCCAGGTGGACGGGCGCCGGTCCCGCGGGGAGGCACACGACATGCAGGCTCACCAGCCTGTGGCAATGCCGCGTGCCTTCTCCCGGGGTGAACCTCGTTCTCCTGCGACACATCTGTGAAACCTAGCTTAGGTGTGATGGTGCGGAGGGAAGTTGGCTTTGGACCTAGAGGAAGCAGCCTTGAACTTCATCTCTTCACTGAATCGATGATGTGTAGTCTGCCTTTCTATATAGTAGAGCCTAATTTCCATTACCACTCAGGGCTGTCATGAAGATGTGGGAAAGCATTGGTCAAGCTCCCACACAGGGGCCTGCAGGTGGGGGATGCTTCCTGAGTAGCAGCTACGGCTCCTGCTGCCGTATTAATATGTAGATCCTTTATAATAATGTGTGTTTAAATGACATCTGTCATGCCTTAACATCTGTAATGGTAAGAAAACAGGCAGTATACTTTTTTGATGGGAGAATCATACCAGGAAGTTCATTATTCTCTGTTGAAAGGGAAATGTGGCCAAGATCATGTGGACTCTATCCAGGTGCTGAGTTGGTTATAACGTGGGCAAGCTGACAAAGATCTGTGAGGCGCTGAGTTCTGCATGTGGGGGCTTGAACGTGTCCAAGCATCTCTAGAGCCACAGCCAAGCTCACCTCAGCTACCGGAGGAGACTGGAGGGGGCCTGGGGGTGGGGGGTGGCTGCTCACACCCTGCTTGCACCCTGATCTGTTCTCATTCCTTACCAGCCACTGGCTATTTTCTCCTACCAAGGGGAACATGCCATCCCCTCGTGAATTATCACAGATTGCGAGCCTCTATTATTGATGGACTAGTATTTCTTTAGACAATACCATATTGAAAGAACAGAGCATGACCTTTGTCTTAGGCTGTCTGCGCTGTTGGAACAAATATCACAGACCTGGTGCTTGTCAACGGGCACCGATTTCTCACAGCCCTGAGGGTGGATGTGGGAGATCATGGTGTCGGCAGATCCCGTGTCTGGTGAGTTCTTGCTTCCTGCCTCACGGACAGTGTCCTTTCTGGGACCCCCTTTATCCAAAAAAATTTTTAATGTTTATTTATTTTTTAGAGAGAGAGAGAGAGAGACAGAGCACAAGTGGAGGAGGGGCAGAGAGAGAGAGAGGGAGGGAGACACAGAATCCAGAGCAGGCTCCAGGCTCTGAGCTGTCAGCACAGAGCCCAACGCGGGGCTCGAACCCACACGCCATGAGATCATGACCTGAACCGAAGTCGGATGCTTAGCTGACTGAGCCACCCAGGCGCCCCTCTGGGGTCCCCTGTATAAGGGCACTAATCCCATCACATGGGCCATGGCCTTGTGACCTCCTCACCTCCTTCACCTTGGGGGTTGGGATTCAACATAGGAATTTGGGGCATACAGGCATTCAGGCTGTTGTAAGCTTGATCCAAAGAAGATTCAAAAAATGAACTTAGAGTGAAAATATGTGAACAACTTGTCTTCTATTTTTGTCTTAAAATCTTTTTGTGTTCCTCTAGAATGTCACAACATCTTTGAAAAATAAATTTGAAACAAAATGAGCCCTATTCTTATTACCAAGAGACACAAATGCCATCTCTCTTCTTTCCTCTCCCCCTGGCCAGGGCAGCCCAGCAAGCACTTCTGGGGGAATCGTATTACTTTAAAAAAATCATCATCAGTCCTAAACTGGGTTGAAACCTAGTGGAAAACTTAGTCTTTTAGATTTCCTGCAATAAAAGTAAAAATGATCCTGGATGTCAATTAAAAATCACACTGGAAAATGCCCCAGGCTTCTCTCTTCTACCTGATGGATTTCTCTATGTGCAAGAGATTCTGTATTGAATATCTGAACGTGCCTACAGCTACCTCACTGAGGAATCTTAACCCTTAGGCAAGCAAGGAACAATTTAACAATTCGAAGGGAGTTTTTCCTTTTAGAGTTCTATTTTTTTTTTCTTCAAAAAGAGGAGCTCAGTACTTTCTCAAAAGTTGTAAGGAGTGTGTTCTGTGCCAGCGTATATCTTTACAAGTGAAATGACACACCTAAGATTTTTAGAAGAAACCACAGGCACGTTGAAGAAGTCTCAGTCATAAAGCAAATTTGAGCATGTTGATTCATCCACTCATTTACTGCAGGCTTTTTGTGCCCCCTGAACGTGGGCATCATGTGAAGCATTGGGTGGGTGGGCACCTATCTGGAAGACACTGTATTCACACTGGAGGACTTAAGCAGTGAAACACAGTGGTCAGAGACATGGGTAAATACCCAGAGTAAGTGACATGTTAATGGGGAGACATTTACAAAATCTAATGGCAATATGTGATTAACAACCTCTTTGGGGGAATTTGAGGTGCTGTAACATAGGTAATATGTGAACTGGATCTTGAAGTATCAGCAGGAATTTGACAGGCATGAATGGGCTGATGTGTGAAGAGGAGGCTGCGAGTTCCAGGACGAATAGTGCTGACTTCTGCTGAGCAGGACCCGAACGAGGCACAGCGAGGGGGGTGGCTGGCATTCCTGTCCCCAGGACCGGGGTCGGGCCAAGGGCGCCCCGTGAACCACCGGGTGGGCCACGGCTCTCCAGGACCCAGCAGGAAAGGTCGCAGCACCCCACCCAGTGTAGTTGGGGACCGCGGTGGACGGCCCACTCCGTTCTGCTGGACAAAGCCAGTGACTTGGGAACACTAGGGCCCTGGACGCCGGGGCTGGCAGCACGCACACCGCGGCGGGTGGTTACAGAAGGGACAGTCCCGCTCGCGCCCCGAAAAGGAAGGCCACTCGGCGTGGGACGTGCAGATCCGGTGGAAAGGAAGCAAAACAGAGCACAGAGTACATTCTGGATGGTCCAGCCTACGACGGCGGCATCTTGGAAGGCTCCACCCTACACTCTCCCTATTGTCCACCTCGTCACGCTTGTCCATCAAGAACACTGGCCCTTGGTCCAGAGTCTTCCTGATCCGAGTGTAGCCTCTGCTCTGTGTGCCTGCGAGGTGGCTGCAGGGTCCCATCCAACAGCCATCTTCAGGACCTGAGCAGACATCCCCAGGGGCCACCTCGGCCCCCCCCCCCACCTTACCCAGTCAGGGAGGAGACTTGGTCTTGTTATTCCCCGAAGCTCCTCCTCATGTATGCCCACCGCCAAACCTCTCTTACCTGTGACTGTGAGTCCCATTCAACCTTCTGTTGATTTTGCCAAGTCCAGTCCGTCGGACATTTCTTCATCCCAATTTCCCACCTCTCTCCTTTCTTCTGGTTCCTCGGATGAACACACCACCCTCATTTAGTCTTTCCCGACTGCTATGAGACCACCTCTGGGGGCAGGGGAGGGTGCAGAGGGTCACTCAAGTTCCTTATCAGAATGTCTTCGTTCAACCCTACGTTGTCATCTGTCAAGGAGAGAAATTAAACCGCTGCTCTGGCACGGAGACGCCTCTGAAGTTGTCCTTTTAAATCACTTGGTCTTGTCTCCTCTGCTTTTATCATGGTGACTACCCTGAGTTTTCACCACAGCCTTGTTGTTAGGAGTTAGGCTAATCCACGGCGTCTCTTGAAGACTGAGGAGCGTCTGCATCGTGGTGGCTTTTCCCTGAGCGTGCTTCCCCTGGACCGTGTCTTGTGCCCCTTCACCTCACGTTTCCCCTTGCAGATACACACAGTGTGTGGTACCACTGCTTACACAACCACTTTTGCTGCTGCTGTCGTGCTGAAATGTTAGCATAAACGGGGCTCTCTATTCCCGTGCGTGGGACAGCAATGACCACACGAATGTCCTCCCCCTCGTGTTAGAGACGGGAAGACTGGACCTGCCAGGCGCTACCTCGAGCGTCTGATTCATCGTAAGCCTGATGGAGCATTTGTTGGGAGCCAAGTACAATCCCAGAACTCTGCTGCTCTGCTCTTCGGCCTTTCTGGCGGGAGTATCCTTGGCCTCTGGGCCACAGCCAAGCGTGTAAACATAATGGAGCGAACAGACAAAGCCACCTTGCACGGGTTCCAGTGCGGCTGGCTCATCAGTAACGAGCGCATCTGTACGCGCAGTGCTCGCGGTGGGGCTGCGGCGCTTGGCCAGGCTGGCGCAGAACCTGATCTCACATGCGTCACATTTACTAACAGAGTTGGAAGCTGCAGTGTCTTTGGGGGGAAATGTATGCGGCTGCAGCTAACAAGTAAGAATTTATCTGATTCATAAAGTTGGCACCTGCAGCCGCAGTACCCCGGGCCAGACGTCCATAAACGTTTATAAAACAGTAAAACTCAAGAAGCGCCACACATCGCAGTGATGGAGGCGGCAGTTCCCACGTGTCCCTCCAGCTCCGCGTCAGTTTACTGCTTCATCCCCCGGGGCGCAGACACAAGCAGACAACGGGTGGCCAGGGCGACAGGAAGGCCTCTGAGTGAGGTCCAGTGTGACTCTGCGGACGTGAGGTGCCAAGAAGTGGCCAGAGGCCCAGGAGCCTGCCTCTCTCTCTCCCATCTCCTTCCTCGAAGACAGAATGAAGGCACTGAGCTGCTCCCTCTCAAACTCACATCAGACCTCAGAGTAGGTGCTGGACATGGACAGTTTTTATTTCTCAGATTAACCTCGTACCTCAACAACATGTTGGAATCTAGAAACAGAAAACATCAATTCCACTAAGTTATCCCAATAACATCCTGAACGAATCTCCATTCCAATTCTTTTCTGAAGGTGGCCAGACCCACCAAACCTCAGGAGTAAGGACCTCCATGCCATCATGTCCTTTCTGGGGCGCACACCACCAGCCTCGCTTGTCTCAGCCTCTCCCCGTTGAAAAGTCTCACGTTGCAACTTCCTGTTTCCGGTTTGTTGTAGGCATGCATTTGTTGAACCCCCCGGGCGTAAATACACGTATGGGTGAGGTCATTGTTCCTGTTAAATGAGTCTCATTTTCCTCCACACCTCATCCCTCCCTGCCGTTGAATCCTTTCCTTATAAATTCGGAGAGCTTTCTGGTGGGAAACTGATGTGACAGGGAAGGAAAACTCTTTTGAAGCTTTTCTCCTTTGGGCACCTGGGCGGCTCCATCAGTTAAGCCTCCAATTCTTGATTTCAGCTTAGGTCATGATCTCACAGTTTGTGAGTTCAAGCCCTGTGTCGGGCTCTGTACTGATAGCATGGAGCCTGCTTGGGATTCTCTCTCTCCCTCTCTCTCTGTTCCTTTGCTGCCAACTCTCTCTCTCTCTCTCTCAGAATAAACAAATAAATTAAAAAAAATAAGATATANTTAGGTCATGATCTCACAGTTTGTGAGTTCAAGCCCTGTGTCGGGCTCTGTACTGATAGCATGGAGCCTGCTTGGGATTCTCTCTCTCCCTCTCTCTCTGTTCCTTTGCTGCCAACTCTCTCTCTCTCTCTCTCTCAGAATAAACAAATAAATTTAAAAAAATAAGATATGCTTTTTTAAAAAAAAGAAATTTTATCCTTGAAATATTGTTCAGTTGTGTGTGGCAGTATAAAAAAACTAAATTATTTTGGAAAATCATTAGATTGGTTTATTTTTTATTTATTTTTTTAATGTTTTATTTATTTCTGAGAAAGAGTGAGAGAGAGCGTGAGCAGGGGAGGGTGAGAGAGAGAGAAAGATACAGAATCTGAAACAGGCTCCAGGCTCTGAGCTGGCTGTCAGCACAGAGCCCGACACAGGGCTCGAACCCATGAACTGTGAGATTATGACCTGAGCTGAAGTTGGACGCTCAACCGACTGAGCCACCCAGGCACCCCTAGATTGGTTTTTAAAAATTGTAAGTCATTTGGTAACTACAAAACAAAAAAAAGTAAAAGGGATGCAATGGTAGGCAGCTGAACACCCACAGCCCAGAAGTGATCATTGTTAATACATTTGCCTTATGGTTTTAAAGAAAGAGTAAAACATATGGCTAGAATTAGATTCTTCAGGATGGTCACAGGACACCCTTGAAAATAAAGGAAATTCTCTCTGATCCATACGTCAGCCACGGATTCTGTCTCTGTCTCTGCACATCCCTGTTTATCACCACTCCATCTACCTATCCATGCATCTGTCTATCCATCACCGATCACTATCTGTAGGTTAACAGGACTCCACACGCATGAGGACAAGCCAGACCAGGGAATATGACTGATTGGGTGGCTGATGTCCCTCACGAAAGCATCTCAGAAATTTCGCAATCCCACTGCTGCCCAGCAGGGAGTTTGGGATCCTATCACATCCGGGAGGCCTTGCGCAGGCCCACGGTTAAGTCCCTTATGAGGGAAGTGGAGATATCTAATGTGTCAAGTCCCTGTTAGTCATTGGTAGAAATGGACTAGAGGTACCAGTCACTCCTCAGGTGGCTCTTCCCAGCCAAGCGTGTGGAGGGGAAAGTGTCACAGCAAGCCTGAGGGAGGGCGTGAAGTTGCCACGGCATGGCAGGCAGCCCCACGGGGAGGCCGCGGCCTTCGCATACCTGGTGAGGCAGGCCCTCCGTGGTCACTCCAGACCCCGGGCCGTGATGGGCATGGTCGAGGAGAGGAACGGGGAGACTTTCCTGTCATCCTGCACAGCCCTTCTCAGCGCCGTGCAGATGAGGGCTACGTGGGAAGTACGTGTCGGCCGGACCCAGAGGGACGGCAGGGAGCCAGAAGTCACTGGGGCAAATGGCCCGTGGCGCCAGAGCCAGCACAGCAGACTCCTGATCTGGAAAGTTCTCAGGGAGCTGTGCTTCCAAGGACCACAGGAGGCCACACGTCCATGGGGTTTCATCCTGAGGGACAGTGGCCTGGGTTCTGTCTTCTGTCTGGCACTGCGCCTCCCTCCGCAGGCTCGGCCCCCACGCAGCCTCTGTTCCTGGCAGGCTTCTCTCCCTTGGTGAGCCGTCTCTTAATCTCCTTCACCTCAAAGAACGTGTAGTCATTCCATCACCCTTCTGCACGGCCAGGGAGAGCCCGGCTGTCCCCATGGTTCCGGCTGCCTTCTTCCTCGCAGACGCCACCTCTGCGATAGCACGCCAGCCACGAGGCGAGCGCCAGCCACCCCCACACTTGTGCCCGTGTCTCTGCAGCGCGGCTCATCCGGGTGTTTGCTTGACCCTTTGGCTGCTGTATTTCAGAATGCCTTATTTCCGGGGTTTATAAGAGAACTCAGTGTTGATATTTTCAAATGCTTCTTTTGTTTTCTGTTTGGTATTGCTGAATAAGAACGATGCGTTTTTCCTCTGCTCCTTTTTCTACTTCCCTTTCATCTCATGGCCGCCCCCGTACTCCACACGACACAGAAAGTCATGATGCAAAACAAGCCAAATTAAAACAAAAACATGAGGCCCTTCCTGCTCCTTCTGTAGGTAACACAACTAGTATCTGAATCCTTTGATTTACATTGTGAAGCAATGTGAAATCATTCTTCTCTTGTTAACCAAGGGTTTAAAAATGGATCTGTATCCTAAAGGTGGCAAGAATGAATAGTCATTTTTGTGTGTAACTAGTCATTTTAAATACAATCATCTTCCTTTGATCTACTGCCTCTAATCATTACATATAGAGTGTTCATCATCTTAATCGTTGAATCCTTGCTAGGATGATTTTATGAGTTATCTGATCATCTGATTAGTTGATCCCATAACTATCTAACGCCATCACCATCACCAGGTTTCACTGCATCATGGTTCCGTCACATTAAAGCTGCCGTGAATTGAATATGGATTATCCTGACCTAATTTCATTTCTGAGTTTGAGTTTTTAAAAACAAAGACCAAGATACACATTTATCCCAGATATGTCATCATAAGCACAAATTTCCACAGTTTCTAAAACTAAGTCTAGGGAATCGCGCCTTACCCCATATCATCACATACATGCCTAGTTTATTCACTGTTAGTCCCTAAAGAAGAAGCATTTACTCACATGATTTTAGCAAAACAACAACTACTTTATGTTACATGGAAACTTCATTTCATCCTGATCACCAAGGACTGAGCATACAAGTTTTGCAAATCAAATAAGCAGAGGATAATTGACAACTGGATGGACGCAGTAACCATTTCACGGTGCTAAATGGTAAAGACAGGAGGATGTAATCTGATTCGCTCTGAGGGAGGACCACCTTGGAAGAAGCAGCATTGACTTTGGGTCTGGATCAGTGATGCTGGGACAGGAAAGAACCCCAGCTTCTTGCTGGGCTACAGCCACACGGACACATGCCTTGCCAGTCCTCTGTCTGGGACCCAGGCTGACAAAAAGGAGACATGCACAGGCTCTGGAAGCTTCCGGCTGGGACGGACACTTTCTTCTACCAGCCAGTCAGAGGTTGAAGCAATGCAACATGGACTCGCTTGTGTTTCACAGAGCAGGAATGTTGACCTGATCATCTCACAGCTGACGGAGCAGAATATTCCACACACACTCAGTACCAGGGCAGTACAGTAGTGGGCCCACGGTGATTTTCTAGCAGTGCTAGCTGCAGAGTCCCTGGATCTTATTTTCTACAGCCTCGACCACTGGCACGATCGTGCCCATCTCTGGGGGGTGGTTCGAGCTCTCTGAGATGACACAGCCTCTGGCAAAGAGCTTGCTATGGTTGCTGCACCTTGTTGACTAGTGTGACTTAGGTGGAGCCCTCATTTAATCTGGACACTGATGGGCACAATCCATTCTACAGATGAAGAAGGCACAGTTTGAAGCTGTAATCACTTGACCTGGGTCAAGGTAGATTAAATGGTGAAGCTGGACTTGGGCCCCGTCCTCCCTACCCTGCACAGGAGACTTGGCCACATTTCACTAGGAATGTGGTTACTCTTGGGGCTCTGGAGGCTTCCCCTAGCACCTGCATGTGCTGTTCCAGCCCAACGATGCTTTCTGGAACCTCCCATTCTCTGTGGACTAACACTGATGGTACTCATCTGGCCACAGGCAGTGATCTTTCCAACAGACGGACTTTGGTTTGGTCTGTGCTTTGGAAAGTTCTCACTTGGAGGAGACGAATGAAGCCAAAGGCTGTATCAGGACAATGTCAGGAGGGTGTGGCAAAGCCAGAAGTGATTTGAGGAATGAAGCTCGGATGGTTATCTGGTCCCTTTGCAGACCAGGCACTGTGGATGGGGTGTTCCTCAAGTGCATTTCACTGAGTTCCCAGAGCCTCTGGTACCTCTGTTTGTGGAGGAAGAACCCAGGTTTTCCATTTGAAACTCAGCATCCCTTCAATTTCACCCAGAAACAGTAGTGACAGCTAAGTAACCGAGCTTCCTAAAAGGCGTCTCTATGTGCTCCCCTGCGTGTCTGCCAAGTCCACTGGGTTGGAAACGAGCTTTGCTTTGTTTTCATGCGTTCTCACCAACAGTGCATAGGGTTCCCTTTTATCCAGAAAGGCCAATAGGGTGTTCTTTTTTTTAATTGTTTTTTTTTTTAAATTTATTTCTGAGAGAGAAAGAGACAGTGTGAGCAGGGGAGGTCAGAGAGAGAGGGAGACACAGAATCGGAAGCAGCTCCAGGCTCTGAGCTGTCAGCACAGAGCCCGATGCGGGGCTCGAACCCATGAACCGCGAGATCATGACCTGAGCCGAAGCCGGATGCCCAACTGACTACACCACCCAGGTGCCCCATAGGATATTCTTATCAAGGGATTTTTAAGGCATCTGACGTTAAGATATATGCTAATTTTAAAAAGTTTAAACATCAACGTTTACCTTTTTTATTTAAAATGAACATGACCGATGGGTTCTGTGGACATTTCTCTGAACGCAAAGCTGGTTGCGCCAGACCCCAAACACTGCCTCCGTCACCTTTGTGTCTGTCGACTGTGATGAGCCCTTCATCGGGGCCGCTCGTCATGCAGGGTGTGGTCAGCAGGACAGCTCCAGTGCTGCCACCAGTTTCCATGACCTACTGCCACACTGTATTACGTGGCAAAAGGGGTTTTGCATATGTAGTTAAGGTCCTGGACCTTGAAACAGAGACATTCTCCTGGGTTTCCCAGGGGGCCCACCGAGTCACAGGACTCCTTAAAAGCAGAGAACTTCTCCAGCTAGAGGCAAGACAGGTTGGCAGGAGGGAAGTCTGAGAGGCTCCAAGAGAGAGCAGCTTGACCCCCACTGCCGGAGGGAGCCACGTGAGACCTGAGGAGGAAATGGGGGGCTTCCAGGGCAAAGGCCAGCCCCAGCCGAGAGGCCGCCATGCAGCAGGACCTCGCTCCTACGAGCACAGAGGTGAGCTGGGGGCAGATTGCTCCCCTGGCTTCCAGCAACGAGCACAGAGGACACTGCAGGGACACAGCTCACGCCTGTACGGCGCTCAGAAATGAAGTCCTTTTACCCTGAAACACGCGCCTCCCACAGGACGCAGGCATCCGCACGCCTCACAGAGTCAGGAGTTTCTTCCACGAGTCACAGAGGGCTTTCACGGCCTCCAGTCCGCAGGATGGTCTCACCTGGACACCGGTCGGGGTCAGGGTCTCCCAAGCTCCCTGTCACCTGCACCCACTGACACCAGGGAGGCTGCAGACGCTGCCTTCTGTGCTGGGTGTCAGAGCCCCAGGCGTACCTGCTCACAGACACTGCCGTCACAGGTGGGACGTCACCCCCGCCCGCGATGTGTCCCTGCTGGGTGCTGTCACGGAAAGGGTCATCTCCGTAGGACCAGCTGGGCCACTCTCCCCGCCCTGTTCTACCTCTTCCTTCCTCACCCTCTGCTCCCCATAGGCTGTCAGGACCTCAGTGTTTCTCCCAACCAGGCCCTGTTAGGTGTTGCTCTTGGAAGGGGAAACGGTTTGGGAACATGACATTTGGGGGTATTTCATATCAAAGAGCAAACAGGACTGAACAGACCATGGTATGTGTGTATCTCTGGGCGCAGAGTGCAGGATTCCGCAGCCACGACAGGTGTCTCCAGGTGACCCTGAGGCATCGGTCTCAACCCTGAGAGCCATGCTGTAGGCATGGTGACATGCAGTCCGTTCTGGCCACACGTCTTTGTCTCCACAAGGTGGCCGGAAGGTACGTGCCAATCTGAGGAGAGCAGTTCGTGCTCGTACAAATGGCGGATGACTTGTTAAAATGTGTTACTCTCTCAGCCCCAGAGATTGAACCAACTGACATTTTCAGCAGTAAAGAAGGTGACAGAGCCCTGATGGCCCCTGACAAACTCGTATTCAGCCCCCTCCCAGCCCTGGCAAACTGAGCCTTGCCTGGTACCAGGTGGGGAGACACCTGCTATGATGCATCACTGAGGCTTAACCAGGAGATATTTATGCTCTGAATAGCCTGCCTGTGGGGACCAATCCCCTAAAATTGGATTTTCTCTTTTTTTATTGACAAACAATAAAATGGACAGTTAAAAATCAATTGGCTGTTTGACCTGCATGTAAATGAAATAGACCTGGGTCCCTTCCCACGGGACCTGTGCCCTCGGGTTAGGGTGGAAATTGCTTTGTCATAATGTTGCAGACCATCTCCTGTGCTAAAATCTCATTCCCATTCTCTGCAGAGACGGCGGGTGTTATTGGTCTGTACCGTCCTGTAGGATTGATCTCAATTTGTTCTTCCCCTTCAGCCTTGATATTATTCCTGTTCGTGATTTACAGCTCAGAAGCCAAACGCACTTTGGAGTGTGCTGTTGACGAGCTGGGTAAGTAATGAAGGCGCGGACGGCTCTCGTCCGCCGGTGCACCTGCGCCCCGCACCGCAGCCTGTCTGCCGACGCGGTTGCTGCGGACCCCGAAAAGGGGAGCTCCTGAATGTGGCCTCTCTTGCCTAACTTACAGTAATTAAATCTGCCCATGCAGTTCTGGAAAGAGAGAGGAGGGCAAGATGGAAGAAGACAGAGAGACAGAAAGCATGAAAGAGAAAGAGAATTTTCATCATCTCAAGTCTCAAATGCTCACATGATTTGTCCACTCCACTCATGTTCACGGCAAACAATGAAACCCACATGCATTTTGATTTGTATTATTTGATTTGCTGTGACACAATGATTCTCACATTCATTTATATCACAGGCATTGGAAGTTTTTCACGGGGACTTCTTCAAGACGGCCGAAGGAATGGTGACACAAATGAGTGAACCCTGACTGTGCAGAAATTTATTTCATTTACTTCCTCCAAATTGTTGTGGCTAAAAGGATTATGTCTCTTCAAAATATACCTCCTTTACAAATGTGGGCACCAGAAGAGTGAATTTTAGGGAGAGCTGAAATGATTTTTATTTGCGTTGGCAGAAGACGAAACTGTTTCTTCGTGGAGCTTTAAACAGGGGTCTGTATTTAGAATTCTTATGAAAACAGTGAAATCATTAACGTGTTTAAACTTGAGAAGGGATGGTTAACTATGCATAAAACAAACAAACCAAAAAGACATGACTCAAAAGAGAAAAAGACTTCCTCGAAAACAAGTGTCTTCCTAGGTCTTCCCCACCGGAGGTGTCGGGTAGCTTCTGGCAACAGCGCTTTTCCCTTCCGGAAGCCGCCACATTGCAGTGATTGATAACATGCATTATTTTAAGTGCATAATAAGCTCGCAGCCATTCCAGCTGAGTGGAGCTATCTAAGTGGAAGGTCATCATCATCGCCATCAGGAAGGAAATCACTTCTAATGATAACCTGCTCTACCTCTGGCTCTCACTGCACTCAGAGTCCCTCAAAGAAGTAATTGGGCCCCGCCTCAGCAGGTAGAGCCCTGCGACGTGATGAGCTCCCTTCCCAACCTGCAGACTGTTCCACGCCGCTGCAGCCAGGGGACGCAGGCAGAGGAGGTGGCCCGCCTGATGGAGTGATCCGTCAGGTGCTTAAGTGGCCACGTCCAACCAACGGGACGTCCTAGTGGGACCCCGCTGGCGAGCTTTGTTCTGGGCGACGGGGAGTGGCAGGGTCTGTTTTCCTTCCCTCCCTCCTCTCTGTTGAGGCCAGATGTGTGGAGCCGGAGCAGGTGCGAGGGGCGTCCTTGGGGCTTCCGGAGTCCGGGGGACCTGCTGGCCCTCCAGGGACGTGCTTCCCTTGTTAGGAAAGCAGCATGGCCCCCGGGCGTACGCCTTCCGGTGGGAGTGAGGGGCGGTGGCTCTGAACCCACAGAGCCAAACAGCAAGGGGAAAGCCTTCAACCCTTTCCTTTGCTTTGATTAAAACTTCAGGAGTAGCTGAACTTGAACTTCATGAAAGAGATGAGCTAATGGAGAATAGGCCATGAAATCGTCACTGAGCCCAACACAATTAGGGTTCAAACCAAATCGGTTTCAGGGGAATGCTGAGTGTCAAGGCCCAGACCACCGCCTGAGCTCGGACACAGCAAAGCCGGAGGCAGGGATGGGGAGGCCGAAGCCAGCCCTGCCCGACACACACCTGCAGTCGGGTCCTTCTGAAAGTAGGGGTTCCAGTGGAGCGAGGGGGCTCCCGGGAGCATTTGGCAGTGTGACAGCTGTAGACAAGGGAGACGGACAGTGTGTTTGGTTAAAGAATCAATGTTGCCCCCCCTTTTTTTTTTTTAAATAAACCTTTCTTTTTTTGAGCAGTTTCAGGTTTTCAGAAAAATTGACAGGAAAACACAATTACTACATACCCTTCTACGACCCCCTGAGTTTTCCCTTTTAACATCTTTCAGTGTGGTGTCATACTTGTTCAGCCAAAATTCATACGTATTATCGACTAAAGCCCCTAGTTGACATCAGGGTTTGCTCTGGCTTGTACATTCTATAGGTTTGAACAAATGTAAAATGATGTTAATCTGTCGCTACAGTATTAGACAGAGTATGTTCCCCTCCCTTAAAAACACCTATTCATCCCTCCATCCAGCCCCTGGCAACCCCTGAACTTTTTACAATCTCTACAGTTTTGCCTTTTTCGGAGTGTCATAAATTTGGAATTACACAGTACGGAGATTTTCAGATTGGCCTTCTTTTTACTTTGTCATACGCATTAAAGTTCCTTCATGTCTCTTTATGGCTTGAGAGCTCCTTTATCTTTAGTGTTTAATAATATTCCACTGTTTATCCATCACCTACTAAAGGACATCTTGGTTGCTTCCAGATTTTGACCATTATAAATAAGGCTGCTGTAAACATCTTTGAGCAGAATTTTGCATGACTATGTTTTCAATTCATTGGGTAGATACCAAGGAGCATGATCCCTGATATATATAGTAAGAGTTTTATAAGGAAACACTTTCTAAGATGTTTGTAAACAAAACTAACAACCTGTCTTCCAGTGTGGCTGCACCATCTTGCATTCCCACCAGCGGTGAGTGAGAGTTCTGTTGCTCAATATCCTCACCAGCACTTAGTGCTGTCAGTGTTTTGGATGTTAGCTATTCTACAAAGTATGGAGAGGTATCGCATTATTGACTTAACCTGTAATTCTCTGATGACATATCATGTTGAGCACCTTCTCAGATACTTATTCCATATATTCCTGGTGATGTGTCTATTCATCTCCTTTGCCCATTTCTTAATTGGGTTTTTATTTTCTTACTGTTGGATTTTAAGAGGGTTTTTTTTTTTTTGGTATATTTTCAATACCAATCCTTTATTGAATATGTTCTTTGCAATTTTTTAATAGTCTTTGGCTCTTCTTATTCTTCTCCTAATATTGTTATTGTAGAGCAGAAGATTCTAACTTTAGTAAATTCCATCAATTACTTCACATCAATTATTTCTTCCATGATTTAAATTTCAATGTTGTATAGAAAAAATCATTGCCGTGCCCAAAGTTTCTGGGTTTTCTCCTGTGTTGTTTTCCAGCGCTTTTATAATTCTACATTCTACATTTAGAACTATGATCCACTTTGAATCAATTTTTGAAAAAGATAGGTCAGTGTCTAGATTCTTTTTCTTTTCTTTTTTTTTGCATGTGAATATCCCTTTGCTCTAGTACCACTTGTTGAAAAAACTATCTTTGTTCCATTTGAATTGCCTTTGCTCCTTTGTCAAAGATCAATTGACTATAATTATCTGGGTCTATTTCTAGCTTCTCCATTCTGTTCCATTGATCTGTCAGTCTATTCTTTTGCCTGGATCACACTATCATAATTACTGTAGTTTTACAATAAGTCTTGAAGTCAGGTGTGAGTCCTCTGACTCTGTTCTGCTTCTTCCATCTTGTGCTGGCTGGTCTGGGTCTTTTGCCTTTCCATATAAACTTTAGGAATCATAGGTCAATATCCATAAAGTAACTAGCTAGGGTTTTGATTGGAAGTGCATTGAATCTATAGATTGAATTGGAAAGAACTGGCATCTTGATATATTCAATTGCCTATATTCTAAAACTTGTGCTATGGGATGAATCTTACTGCCTCCCCTCCCACCCCCCACCACGATTTATATTTCATCGTCCAGTGTGATGGTATTTGGAGATGGGGACTTCAGGAGGTAATTAGGTTTAGATGAGTTCATGAGGGTGAGGCCCCAATTGGGGCGGGGGGGCAGTGCCCCTATGAGAGAAGGAGATACCAGTTTCTTTCTCTCTTATGTGTGAGGACACAGCAAGAAAGCAGCTGTCTGCAAACCTGGGAGGAGCCTTCCCCAGAACCCAGCCATGCTGGCATCAGAGGCTCCAGCCTCCAGCCTCCAGAACCGTGAGAAATCCATGTGTGTAGTTTGGGCCAGCCAGTCTTCCTCCAGCCCAAACGAACCAGGACCACTTGCAAAGAGGCAAACACGAGCTTCATAAATTGTGTTATTTTTTAAATTTCGCATTCCCTCAATGAATTTTATGCAAATATTTAAATTTGATTACTTCAGACTTATTTGGGCTCTTGCAATATGTCATATTTCTGGGAATTTTCACAAGAATTATAGTGATGTCAGTTGATTATCGCTCTTTTTTTAAAGTTTATTTAAAATTTTTTTAAATGCTTATTTGTTTTTGAAAGACAGAGAGACAGTGTGCAAGCACAGGGGGTGGGTGCAGAGAAAAAGGGAGACACAGAATCCAAAGCAGGGTCTGGCTGCTCTGAGCTGTCAGCACAGAGCCCGACACAGGGCTCAAACTCACAAACCTGGAGATCATGACCTGAGCCAAAGTCCGATGCTTAACTGACTGAGCCACCCAGGTGCCCCTAAAATTTATGTTTAGAAAGAAAATGGAGGAAAGGGGCAGAGAAGGGGAGAGGGAGGATCCCAAATAGACTCCATGGTCAGCGTGGACCCCAGTGCGGGGCTCGATCCCACCACCCTGGGATCATGACCTGAGCTGAAACCAAGAGTTGGACACTCAACTGACTGAGTGCCCCAGGCGCCCCAATTGATTATCATTCTTTGGTACACATTTGTTTCTGAAGAGAATGCTTGAAATACATACAGGAAGAACTTACAGAACGGTCCAGTGAAACTGATTGTCTAAGAAACACGCGTTTTCATTTCCGGAAAGACATAATATTATGTTACACTGATGGAGAGTCTGAATTTTCTCTACAGAACAAGATCTGGATATTTAAATGTCAATGCAAGTACGTGAAACTACAGTGTCTGTTACAAAGAAAATACTAATCTGTTTTGAAAATAAAGGGCTACTGATAACAACCATAAAATGCTTTAACATCTATCTTCTAATAGATCTGCAAGAACATTATCATGACATTTGCCTTTTAATGGAAGCAATTTGACCTCTGAGCCTGAATGATGTGGATTCTTGTGACCGCATGCTGTGCCTGGTGAGACCAGCATGGAGAGCATGGCAGTAATGACATGAGATGGGCTGTGTGATCTGGCACCTTGGAAGGCCAGTTGGAGGCACTCAGCTCTCCTTCTAGAACCTGTTTCTGAAAGCAGGCAGAGCATCCTGACGGCGAATGATCAAAGGTAGGTTGTCGGGGAGGATGAAGTCATCCAGGCAGGGCCATGGGACCAGGCGGGAGCCCAGGACACTGGCTTTGCCCAGTAGATTCAGAAGCATGGTGTGTAGACCGATTGCTCAGGTGAAGTCTCTTAAATTAAAATGGGATTCAGTCTACTTATTTACCTCAATTTTATGCCATTCTGTTAATTTTTATTTTTTAAGTATGGCTTTCAGAGTTCACATTCTTTTTCTTTACTTTACTGTTATCAGTTTAGTTAATCTGGTGTTCTTAGTACTTGAGTAAGATGACAGTGAACATGAATGTGGTGGTTAAACAGTGAGTTGTTTGCTGCATAAAACCAAATGAGTTAATAAGGAAAAGGCTTGGCAAATTTGTGCATGACAATTTACTCGGAGAGTTTTACTTTTTCCATCTTCTGTCACAATGAATGTAATTATACCACTTTTTTCATTCTTTTTATGGCACTAAACTGGCACATTTTCAGTGCCATAAATGTAAACAGTTAACATATTGCTACATTGTATTTTTACGGGTTTAGCTGTCAAAGTTTTAAAGTGCCGCATATTTAAAAGCCAGACAACTTTTCTACCTGATCAGTCACAAAAATTATATTACCAAGACGGTCATTACCATGATGGTACATAAGAGAACAGTAGGAAAGGATGGGTTTTCATTGCATTTAACAATGTCAGGAGCAGACCAGATATGTATTCAGAGCCAAACATCATTTTTGCCTAACGAGCCTGAATTGGAGCAGAAGTTGGTGTAGAAATGGGAAAAATAATATAAAGAAGATGAATGCCTGAAAGATGGGCAAGGGGGAATGGAGCATGCCTCAGATTCAAATCCATCAACCACTGTTCAAAGAGACCCATTTCCACTGGGATTTGTCTGAAATGGGTACAAAAGTCTCATGTATCCCAAGCACAGCTATTATTTTTAAGCTAACATGTATCGTTTGTTATTATAATTTTGGCAGCCATTAGAAATAAACCATTTTAATATCAAATTACTATTTTTACCTGAATCAGAGTAGCTCTTAAAAATATATCCAGATATGAACTTCCCTGAAACAAGCATTAAACATACTAACTCTGTTGCCAGGCAACAAATTCTTAACCACTTCATTCAGAGGTCAGCATATCAACTTTTGTCATCTCGTGTAAGTTGACTTTGGGGAAAAACACACGCATCGTACAGAAATTTGTTCCAGCCAGGAATTTATTTTGATTTTCAGCTGAAGAATAAACGTTGCTGTGAGTTTTATGACATTTCAAAGTATGTCATTGTTTGGACAGATGTCATTTTTAAATATAAGCGTCTGTGCCCCAAGCCATGATAACATTCTATAGACGGCAAAGTTGAGATTTTCCTGTGGCTTACAGTGGAAGAAACAAGTTGCTTAAAATCTCAGTTCTCCCCCTATATCTTGGCCATGTCAATCCTTCAGGATATTATGACCTGTGTTGTGGGTGGGGGCAGAGAAGTAGGAAGAAAGAGCAGAGAGAAGCTAAGTGTTAAAAAGGAAGCAGTAAGAAATGGTGATGGCTGTGTCCCAGAGTGTTTGCTGGCGGAATTAAAACACACAATGACAGAGTGATTTTCTCATTTCGGTCACATCTCCTTTTCTTACTCACATAGATCCCACCGAAATCAAGTCCTGGATTCAAATAATAGGGCGCATGAGCAGACCAGGATTTGCCACCCCTGCCTTCAGAAGAGGGGTCTCTTTCACCAGCTGTGCACCAGGCTGGTATTTCAGTCGTCGTAACCAATCCAATGTGGTATAGGCGTCCTGTGGAGTTCTGGGCTGGCCCTCACCAGGTGCGCGGGGTCTCCTTAAAGCTCTTCCTCCGCATGGAAAAGGCTGGTGAGTGAGGCGCTTCATGGAGCAGAGGTGGGCCTGCCAGTTGAGGATTCCCTTGGCTATCCAGGCCTGGCTCATTTCTAGTTGCCCACAGACACATTAATGATGCCACAGAGAAGCCATGTCCAGCTGAGCTCGATCCAAATTGGATTCATAGTCGTTCTAAACCACTATGTTTCAAGGTGGCTTGTTACGTAGCGAACGCAAACTGATAGAGAAACAGGTCCCTGGAAGTAGGATGATGCAAAAAGCAACAGCAGCAAAGTAAAACATGTGACATTGGCTTTGGGACAAGGCAGTGAGTGGAGGATGGGGACACAGGCTGGAAAAACAAAGGGCAAATGACTGCTGGAGGCTGGGTAGACGGCTTGTATACACAGCAGGGGCCATGGCAGCCTGTGTTATGTAGACAGCTGGGGAGGGGACTCCTCTGGTAACCTGACCATAGAAGACACACTGGGGGACTTGGGGGCTTGGCCAGGGTGACATCCAGGCAGCATGCTGGCTGCATTTGCTGGCTCCCTTCAGTCATCTGTGAGAAGATACGGAAAGAGGGAGATGGAGTGAAGAAAGGAAGAGGCAAACTATTCGGTTTTCACATGGACTGTGGGGAGATACGGAATACGGCGGACCTGCTGGTTTAGAAAAGGAAACAAGTCACACACGGGGTGAAGGAATTCACAGGCAGTGAATCTTTCAAACCCGAGGTCTCTAAATCAGGGGGCGTTGGCATCTAAGAAGCCGCCTGTGGACACCATGTGGACGATGAGATCCCAGGCCGTTAGCCTGATGCCACGGTTGGATGGGACACGGCGTCCTCTGTCCGCACGAGTCAGTTTCCAGCAGGGAGGGATGGGGATGGCTGCGCCCGGGGAGTGGGCTGTGATTGGCAAGACCCGGACTGAGTCAGGGCTCACCCGGTCCCAGCCCAAGGGCTATGGAGTGGCACACGCAGTGCAAGCACCGTCTGGGAATGTGCTTCTACGGGGAGACTTGACCGTCTCTGCTGCTCACAGAATGCTGTCACCAGGCTCGTGTGGTCCTTGGTGCAAACCCCACGGCTCAGTCCCTTCCACTGTCCCCACCGACGGCCAGCCAGTGAGCAAGTTTGTGAGCGAGGCCACAGGGCAAGTCAATGCCACGATGATGCCCTGAGCGAAATACAGTCTGTGTCGCGGATGGGATTTTAGAGGAAGATTCTGTGGCTTACCTGGAGAGTTCCGTGCCTTGGACTGTTTCCTTAAAGCCTGTGGCTCAAAAATTAACGTATGCTGCTTTTAGTTTATGACAGAGCGAGAAATGCTGTTGCTTCCCTTTGTAATTAGCACTTGTTTGGGTAAAGGTGCCATTGACGTGTATGCGGTTCCAGATAGAGAACCGGACAACCGTGTCTGTCAGTGCCTCCGGGGCTGGACTCCTCTGTTTTCTGGTTCATTCCTCAGGGCAGGCCTGGCTCAGGTAAAGAACAAGGACTTACTTTAATTCTGTTCCAATTCTTATTGAAAATCGTAGTTTTTATTTATCCTCCTCTACATGAAGACTAAATTTCCGTGAGTTAAACGTGCTCTTTATTGTAACACTTACCCGCGTGTTCATTTAACTGTAAGTGTGACCAGATATTTGCGGCCCACGTTCTGGAAGTGCTCCCTCCCGGATTCTGCAGATTAGGGCCTGCGCTCACTGAGCGGAGTGCGAGCCAGAGGCGCCTGCGCTGCCTCTCGGGCGGACTCCGTTTACCTCGGACGCGCCCTCCTCCCCCGGCTTCTGGACGCCGCCTCCGCAGCTACTGCGGCCATTTTGGAAACAGGGCAGCGGACACGGTGGGTGGTCCGCGCGGGAGCGGCCCCTGAAATGTGGATTGAAGT